>NC_047110.1:39124749-39475999 GCF_902500255.1 Thalassophryne amazonica | reverse complement strand
AGTGCGAATGGCCACACATTTTCTATGTGCCAAGCGAACAGTGTTGGATGTTCATGCCTGTCACCTGGAATTTGGCCGACACCTGCCGTGAGAGAATTCGATGGGCTCGCACAGCACACACTGTCTTTCAGCTGCTGGTGTGTGCAAATATTTGTAGCAACAGGTGTACGAGGCATTTGAAGCAACTACGAATTTACATGTTTTGCATACAATTCCTGCTTCATGTGCACTTTATGCACAATTCGACCAAATTCACACTATGTGTGAAGGGGCCGAATTCACATTCATACATGGAACATTCTGAGGAAAACTCAGTTTATTAAAGATGAATTAATAAACTAACAATGACTATAGAAACAAAAATAAAACAAATATTTGATTTTGTTTATGGAAGACACAATTTAAAAGATGAGATTATCTTTTTTAAAACATCATTAATAGTAATATTATGGCCAGCAATAGGCAATGAGTTACAGTTTATGGCACCAGTGAATTTAATGTTACACACCTGTGTGGACTTAGTTCACTTTACTACAAATAGCGTGGAAATCTATTGTCTTAGATAAATTTTACCAAAAGGTGGAACGTAACAGATTAAATTGTATTTACAGAGAAGTTTTATGTTAATATAACTTGACTCCTTTAGTTTCACTATGTGTAAAATTTTAGGATGTTTAAAGCAGCAGTGATCCAACTTTGACACCGCTGCAATATTAGCATGCATGCAAGCTACAAACAAACATGCTATATTACATTGATGAGTGAAGTAGCTTCACCCCTGATTCTGACAGGTTATTTTGCAAACTTACTTGACATTTTCTGCTTTTATGGTTGAGTGTTACACAACATTTACTTAAAAGTAGGCAAGCAAGAGGTTTGTAGTTGTAGAAGAACAGTCTTTTCTTCTACTACTACTTATCACTCTTCTGAAGAGGGATACGTAACTGCTGTAGTGAGCTCCCAGCCGCCTCTGTTGGACAAAAGAAAAGAAAATGACTGCTGTCCTGCTCAGCAGCTAAAAATGGGGGTAACTCTGGATACAGCTCCAAATGGGTACATGCCTCCAAATAAGGGAAACTTTCCCTGGAAACCTGGAACATCTGATGACCCTATGTAATGCCAATGAATGCAGTTGCACTGACCAACTAATAGCCGTCTGCAAATGTCTGCTTTCCCACCTCTTGAATAAAAAAGTAAACTTTTTTAATAAAATGAGTGGCAAATGATGGACACACTGCCACAGAAGACTCAGATATTATTGTTGTATTGCTGAGAGTTGGTCTCTAATTTGTTCATTCCAGTATGACACGTCACTCTTATACAAAGTAGAAGTGGGCGGATCGATCCTAATATCGATAATATCGATACCGGTGCTGGTATTGATACTGAACAATCCTCGTGTAAAAAGATCGATACTCAAGCTTTTATTCTCTCCCACACGCAGATTCATCAAAGTCTGTTCTCTGTCTGTAAGAGCAGCGCTGCGCTGTCACACAACATGGAGCAGAGCACCCTTGTATTGTGGTTTGTCAGTCCTCCAGTGATTTTTTTTTAAACAAAAATGTTGATTGTGATAATAAAGTAGTTTGTTGTCATGTACAATGTTTGACAAAATTCTATCCTTGGTCTTTTGGATCCTTTGGATCTATGAAACTTAAATATGAAAAAGTATCGGTATCGGCAATACTGGGCCTGTATTTACTTGGTATCGGATCAATACCAAAATTCCTGGTATTCCCGGCTACATTTTCATATGCTGCAACATAAACACAATTTTAGTTTGCAACTTTGTAACATGTTCCCATACCATTTAGATTCCAACATCTGACACCATAATGTACTTTATGCTTCGTCACACACTTTGGCTACAGCATGCCTCACTGCAGTAGCATTGGAAGATTTTATAATAATGTAAGTGTTGTGCAAAAGATTTTTGTATCATTGAAATGTTTTGTGGACTACTTGTTTGGGCTGCAATTATTACAGTGAAAATGTTTGCACAAAACAAAATGTTATGAGGAGTTAACACTAATTCCATTTACCTTTGTTTGATATAGCTGAACTTTTAAATGGCAACCAAACATCACCATGGTGATACCTCATCCAGTCAGGCCAAACCTTTCCCTTCATCATTGTGGTGTGAGGCTAAGTGCTAATGCTGGACTCAGGATTTTCCTGTATTTTAGAGACCACATCTGTCATGAAGCATGGGTCACAACAGCCATTCTAGGTAATGGTCACCAGTTGTTAATGGTTAGGACTTTTCGTTGTGCTGACACTAAGTGGTGAGTCAGGTCAAATGGCCATTGAGTGGAATTCCATCTTGGACATTCCAGCATTGCGGTGCCCTCAGCTTCACATCAATGAAGAGTGCAAAGGCAAAAAAGGTCAAACAATGTGATGTGGAATCTGGAAGGGAGTTTGCCCCCTCTTGTTCACAGCTCCTGAGATATAATTTAAACATGCGGAATGTTAATCTGTCAATGTGTGGTCACGGTGCGTTTTTGAAAGCAGTTGCGATTTGAATCACGAGGCCCTGTGGTTGTGCTCGGGCCCACTCTGCCTATCAGGCACGATTAGCGGTAACTGATCCTGACAACCTGAAGGCCATGAGAGACATCCCTCGCCAGCCAACAAAGCCACATGTCACACACGGCCATCTTGTTTTCTCCCAGCAGACTTGGAATGTAGTTCATCGCCTCAGCCTCCTCAATGAGGCCATTCTCCATACTCACGGTTAGACGACGTTGAGTCTTAACTCGTCAAGAGGATACAAAATAGCTCTCAGTATGTGAAACTGTATAGAACGAATGCATTTTATGCCCGACAATAGACTGCCTTCACTGACACGGGCATTCTGAAACCTGTCTTGGTCAAGTCTCTGGAATGAAGCAGCGGAAACAAAGCAGGTTTCATCTCTGCGCGGCCCTAATCACGTCTTCCTATGAATTTCTTTATTTTCAAATTCAGAAAAAATCAGCTGATTTTGGTTGAAATTGTTTGGATAAAGTGCATCTCAGACCCCAAATCCAGAGCATACCAGTCATAATCTCCCTTTGTTTTTTTTTATTTCAAGGAAGTGAAAAATGCTTCTTTTTTTCTTTTTCTTTTTTTTTTGCATCCCAGTATCCAGGGATAGATTCATGCCATGTTGGAAAAACATTTGCACCACAGCTCTGGTTTGTGGCTGGCTATTGTACAGGGAGCGGTATTTCACTTATGAAGTGATTCCGTACCCCCCAAACCCCCCCCCCCCTTCCCAGCATGTGCACGCGCACTCATTTACTCCTATTCAACCACACTCTTTCTCTCTCTCTCTCTCACACACATACAGGCAGAACCATTTAAATGTGGCCCTCCATAAACACGTACAAATCAGTTCCAACGGGCGCTCCAGTAACCTCATGGACCCAGACCCACAGCACTCAAAAACAGGTTATTTCAGAAAAGACACCAGATGCCAAGTTGCACATCTGCACTCAGCTCCTGCCAGGCGGTGATGTGAAATATGATCTAATGTTGGTTTGCTTGATTCCAATGAATGACATCCTTACGCTGCTATCTGTTGAATAAAGCCTTTTACTTAAGTCCTCGCATAAGGGTGCTCTCTGGCTAGTTGAGGGGGAAACAAATCTTGAAAGGATTATTGTATTTACTTTCATTGGCCGGGCTCTGAATTGGTATGGGAGGTAGTTGCGGCTTCTGTGGTCACGTGTTTATTGTTTATGCTTTGTATTCATCTTTAATTAATGATGCACTGATGAGTTCTGTCACAGACAACGACGAACAACGGGCGAGTCGCACGCAATGTGCGGACAATTTCCTCCCCACATTCAAGGCCTTGGAGAAGAGCAAAACCCTTCCTCCGGCTTGTGTCTTTGGCCGGAGCAGGAAGAACAGATGCTGTACAAAAACACACCAAAACCAAAGACTGTCAGTCTCTGTTCCAAGTCCTCCTCAAGTGCACATCTTTTTTAGAAGACATCTCCTGATTTTCAATATGTGCTTCAGATAGAAAGGGAGTTCAAAGAAGTAGCTTTCAGCATCACAATAGTTGCACACATTTTCTCCAGATGAAGACTGAGGATCCACATGCAGATCAGCCACAGGGTCACCGCAAGTTCTCTCTGACCCCTCCTCCACGAGGCCATGCCATCCACCAATCCCTGTCATAGGATTATTGTTTTCAAATGATGCACCCTCTGATAAATGATGTGTGACCAATTATAAAATAATGCAACTTGTCTTTCCTGGTAAATGGAAGAAAAGTGAAAAGTGAGATCTGATATAGTTAGACATTGTAACAATATACTTCCTGTGGTGCCTTAAAAAGTGACTTGCACTGAAACTGATTAATGTTCTGCTTTACACATTGACACTTCGACTACCCAAGGCCTCCCTGTTAACAGCATTTTGTGATTTAACGGAATATATTCAATTTTTTTCTACTGGATAGTAATTAAATACAAGGGCACTGTCGGTGTCTATCATAGATTACAGCAATGAAACAATTAATTAAATTCAACATAATTCTGTCAATAGTTTAATGACATTTAAAGATGCTGCTCTGACTTACTTTCAACCCTGTTGTATTGATTTTTTTGGTATCCGGACTGAACTATAAAACAAATTGTTATCAACAGTAATATTCCATTAAAGTTTTTTGCAGTGAAATATGGTATACCGCAGGACTCTGTTTTCGGTCCTCTCCTATTCTCCCTATATCATCACCTAGCTGAATTATATGCACTTAAGTAAAACAATTCCATTGCTCTGCTGTTTATTAATGCATGTCAAATTCGAACCCCTTATCTACATCATGTGTAACGGCTCAATTGCCTGTTGAGGTGAAATACTGTGGGGACCCTCTGTGCCCAGTGGCCACTACGGTAACCATGAAGGGCCAACAAGAACCCTGAACATGAGATGACTAACAGGGCTCTGGTGAAACAAGAAGTCCTCATGGCAGATTATGCAGAGGAGGTGATGGCTTGTAACCCAGCAACTGTGAAAACGGATGAAGGCTGCAGCAGGTCCTCAGACCCTGATCATCTGGGATTTCCCAGCCATTGGACCAGGCTAAGGTTCTGTCAAGGAACATGTGTTTGTCGGAGTGCAACGACATTCCCACGTTTAACAAACCCATGCACAGGCATCTGTAGAGCCGCCCTATATGTAGATTTTCTCTGTGTCCACCATCCCTTCTGGGAATCCATCAAGAAACAATTTTCCTCACCACCGAGGGATTGAACTGGCTTAACTGATTGATATTAAAAAGAAGATAACTTCAAAATGAGCAACACTGCATTCGCATGTGGATAGTTGTAGCAATTGGTAAATGTATCTCTTATTTTAACCACTCCTCCATCTGGACTGTGACAGTTGCACACACTGTAATGGTATGTGCCACTGAAAGGTAAATAGTTCACATTTCCATTTGTCACAGCTAAAAGGAAAGACATTTTTTCTTTATTTATTTTTTAATCTTCTGCATTGATCAATGCATGGTGGATTAGTGGTTAGTACTGTTACCTCACAGCAAAAAGGTCATGGGTTCAAATTCCACCTGTGGCCTTTCTGTGTGGAGTTTGCATGTTCTCCCTGTGTTAGCATGGGTTTCCTCCGGGTGCTCCAGTTTCCTCCCACATTTAAAGACACGCAGGTTAGGTGAATTGGAAACTTTATAATTGTCCAGGTCTCCCTTGCAAAGAAGTCTTGATCTCAATGGGACAAACCTGGTTAAATAATGGTTAAAAAATAAATAAATAAAACATGAAGAGTGAGGCACTACTCCTTGGGCTTTGACATTAAACAACTTTCTGAATAAAACTGAATAAAGTAATCCACTGTCACTTCAAACTCAAACTCTCCGGTTTACTGGACAAATGTCACTTTTGTTTCAATCATGTAGTCAATGATGATAAGAATATTGCTTGCTGTTATACCTCCAGAGAAATTGTGCTATGTACCCACGAGCCTCAAGCGTATGTGCCATAAATTTTATGACTAGTAGATGTCGGAAGTTTGTAATTAGCCAGTAAATGAGTCCTCAAGTAATGACACATTTGGAAAAGCAATTGACTCAGAAGCACTGACACTTCTCACCATCACTACCATAGCATAGCCATCAGACTTTTTGTCCCTTGGAATGTCTTTCATAGGAGTTTTGAAGTAACTCAAACATGAAGCTCCTTGAGACAGAAACGCAAGATGTAGAATGATGCCATCCATTTAACCAAGCTCCACCTTAATAATACGAATTAAATAAATCATTTGACCATTTGAAATAATAATCCAATAAAAACAAAATAACAGATTACCCTCCTTAGGGCCCCTTCACACATAACACGATTGAGGCAGAATGGTGCCTGAAGGAGGAGTCAAATGCCCAGAACCGCCTCAAACACCTCGTACAGCTGTGGATACAACCATTCATGCCCAGTGGCCAAAAGACAGTGAGTACCCATTCAACTCCCTCTCGGCAGGTGTCGGCCAAATTCCAGGTGCTACACATGAACATCCAACACCACTCGCTAGATACTTAAAAAAGGCGGGGCTATTCATGCTCCTGGCATCAGAGTAGAGAGTAGCTGACCACATTCAAGCTGTCTGTGAAAACTGTCTACGAGCCCCATGAGTGTGTTGTCACCAGGCAACACACATGGGTTTGGCTGTGCCGACCTGCTCCCCCAACACATGTGGCATGTGGGGGAGTGGGTGGGGGGGGGACACTTGCATGACATGCTGATATTTATGTACAGGCAAGATCACATGGAGACTGGCCAGTCACGTCTGAGCACACACAGCACAGCAAGGTGCCTCTCAGCTGATCGCCGGCTAGCCACTCACTGACAGCTCGCCACGGAATGAAGCAAGCGCAGAGAGCACATCGGCAGGCTGTCCCATGTGAAAAGGACCGTCTGATCATGTATTTTTATTTATTTACAAATATTTCAAAGAAAAGACATTTCATTTACATTTCAGGAAGTAAGCATTTGAGGAAGCTTTCTTGAAATTTGTAAAAATGATCTCCCAAGAAGCTACCTTAGCTTATAAAAGGGGTCCTGAGCACAAGATATATTACAATACAACAGTAAAAGAAAAGCCCACCCCACCACCCCAACCCCTATGGACGCATTAAGCACTCCCACACACACATTCATACAATCCAACATTATCTGGACATTATATTGCACTTATCCCATCAACTAATCTCATACTGATTTTTGCAATCATATTCACAAAGGTACATCATCAAACACATAAGATTATTTGTGGCAGCAATTTTTCTTGCATTTACAGTCGTATCAAAGGCATCAAAAGACAAGGTACAAAGACATTTAATTATAATACATTTGAATTTCATTGTTGTGTACATTATATACACAGTTTTTTATTATTTGCTATTAGGGTCTAGCCTGAGTATAATGGAGTAACAAGTCATTTTTCAAAAGTTTCTTAAATATATTTAACGATACTGAGTTTTGTATTGTATCGTCAATTACATTCCAGAGGTTTTGTGTTGAGATTTACTGCTGTGTATCTGTACGTAATGCTCCCTTTCAGACAGATAGCTTCTGAACCAAATGAGCACAATACCTCTGACACCATAATGCTCAAGTTTCCCCAGTAAGATGTTAAAATCTATAGTGTCGAATGCTTTTGATAAATCAAGAAATATCCCCACTCCACATTCACCTTTATCTATAGCATCATTTATTTGCTCTATAAGATCAAGAATGGCCATACATGTTGTTCTCTTCCTGAAGCCATACTGAGATGTGGTGACTACTATGTGCAGTTTGTCCAAGTATTCACTTAGTCTATTGTAAACAATTCTCTCGAATACTTTGGAGAGAGTAGGCAATACAGATATTGGACGGTAATTATGCATATTGTTTTTGTCCCCAGTTTTATATACTGGGATGTCTTTTGCTATTTTGATTTTTTTAGGTACAACACCATGTATTAAGGACAAATTTATACAATAGGCAAGTGGTTCAATAATTTCATGAGCCACATATTTTATAATTTTGCTACAAATACCATCCATCCCTTCAGTGCACGAACGTTTCAATCCCATTATGATTTTAAGCACTTCAGCTTCATCAGTTGGTCTCAGGAAAAATGATTTAGAATAGTTACCTTTTAGATACAAGTGATATGTAGCACCCCCTGGTGGCCTTATGATCTTTGATAGCAATTCTCCTATAGAATTGAAATAATTGTTGAAGCTGTTGGCAAGATCTTCATTTGCCTGTTTGCATTTGGTGACAGGAAGGACAGTTGTTTTTTTTTTACCCCGGCTGAGAACTTTATTTAATACTTTCCAGCATTACTTTTGGTCACCATGAGCAGCCTTCACATCTTGTGAATTTTGATTTCTCTGACTTATTCTTATCAGGTTAGTCAGTTTATTTTTGTATTTACGATACCTGTCTTTGTTTTCATCAGTTGGCTTTTTAATAGAGAGTTTAAAAAGCTTCTTTTTTTTTTTTTTAATGGATTTCAGGATGCCCTTGGTGATCCATGTTTCCTGTTTGCCAGAGAATATTTTGTTTACTTTTTCAGGTATAGTTTTGCTTATACTGTCAGATATTTCTTGTAGAAGTGTATTATAGGCATCATCTGGAGTATTACAATGGTAAACAGAATTCCATACTTTTGCTTTAAGATGGTCTATGAGTGAGCTTAAATTTTTTTTTCAGATAATACTTTAGCTTTTGTCTTTTGGAGTGGTTCGTTTAAGTGTCTTGTAATATCAACAAAAAGTACAACAGGAAAATGATCAGAGGTATCCGACAGTATAACACCCGAGTCAAAGCAATTGTTCTGTATATTTGTAATGACATTATCAATGACTGATTTACTGGATTCGGTTTCCCTTGTATACAGATTAATTGTAGGAAAGAATGATGAAGCATAGATACAATTTAAGAAATCTGTTTTTGCCACATTTTCTATGGCAAGATTGATGTTATAGTCTCCTAGAAGAAAGCAGTTTTTGTTACAATTATTTAGTGTATTGAGGAGTTCTGCCAAGTTGTTTAAGAATAGATTTAACTCTGAATCTGGAGGCCGATATATTACTCCAACAATAATGTTTTTACCATTTTTTTATGTCTAGCTCAATAAACAGGGAATCCGAAGCTCCATCATCTATAGTTAAGTCATCTCTGACTATTATAGGGTCATGTACATTAGCATATACACAGACACCCCCACCCCATCTACCTGTTCTGTTTCTATTGTATAATACATAGCCATCAAGTTTAAGTGTGTCCAGATATGTTCTTTCATTTAGCCATGTTTCACTGCATCCTATAATACTGAATGTATGATTAAGACTGGCTAACAAAGTAAGTAAGTCATCAGGATGTTTAACTAAGCTTCTTGTGTTAAGGTGTAATATTGAGAAAGAATATTTATTAAACACTTGTAAGTTTTCAGGTGAAGCCCTCTTGCAGTTTATATTTTCAAAGCAATGCTGTTCAAGCACTTCATTTAAATCAACTGTCATGTCATCATACCCCATTAAATGCAAAAAAACAAACAAAAACAAATTATGATATCCAATGTGTACATTCATTTGCTACATACACTCAACAAAAATATAAACGCAACACTTTTGGTTTTGCTCCAATTTTGTATGAGATGAACTCAAAGATCTAAAACTTTTTCTACATACACAATATCACCATTTCCCTCAAATATTGTTCACAAACCAGTCTAAATCTGTGATAGTGAGCACTTCTCCTTTGCTGAGATAATCCATCCCACCTTACAGGTGTGCCATACCAAGATGCTGATTAGACACCATGATTAGTGCACAGGTGTGCCTTAGACTGTCCACAATAAAAGGCCACTCTGAAAGGTGCAGTTTTGTTTTATTGGTGCCAAACGCCAGCGAATGTGAGCATTTGCCCACTCAAGTCGGTTACGACGACGAACTGGAGTCAGGTCGAGAGCCCGATGAGGACGACGAGCATGCAGATGAGCTTCCCTGAGACGGTTTCTGACAGTTTGTGCAGAAATTCTTTGGTTATGCAAACCGATTGTTTCAGCAGCTGTCCGAGCAGCTGGTCTCCGACAATCTTGGAGGTGAACATGCTGGATGTGGAGGTCCTGGGCTGGTGTGGTTACACGTGGTCTGCGGTTGTGAGGCTGGTTGGATGTACTGCCAAATTCTCTGAAACGCCTTTGGAGACGGCTTATGGTAGAGAAATGAACATTCAATACATGAGCAATAGCTCTGGTTGACATTCCTGCTGTCAGCATGCCAATTGCACGCTCCCTCAAATCTTGCGACATCTGTGGCATTGTGCTGTGTGATAAAACTGCACCTTTCAGAGTGGCCTTTTATTGTGGGCAGTCTAAGGCACACCTGTGCACTAATCATGGTGTCTAATCAGCATCTTGGTATGGTACACCTGTGAGGTGGGATGGATTATCTCAGCAAAGGAGAAGTGCTCACTATCACAGATTTAGACTGGTTTGTGAACAATATTTGAGGGAAATGGTGATATTGTGTATGTGGAAAAAGTTTTAGATTTTTGAGTTCATCTCATACAAAATGGGAGCAAAACCAAAAGTGTTGCGTTTATATTTTTGTTGAGTGTATTTGATTCATGTGCAAAATTCATCTGGCTAAGTGCAATAAAAATAAAAAGGGAAAGTGTCAGTGATACACTAAAATACAGTACTTCTAAAACTAGCAATAAAGGAAACATACTAACCTAAATAGTAATTAGAGTTGTATATGAGATGCATTAGGGTATTTAAATACCCTAATGCTCTGAAATAACAACACAACCTAATCCCTAATCTAAATTAAGGCTTCTTCAAGTTATTATACACGTAGACACACAAACACACGTAGACACACAAACACACACTCACGTTCACACCACTCCCTGAGGCACCGACAAAACACTCAAAACACACACTAGCACAAAGAAACATTAAGCAAAGTTGAAGTTTTGGTTCAATGCTAGATCTGACCAACAAAATTCAGTACTCACATACAGTGCTGATCTCACGTCCTAATTAGTGTAGACACAACTTTTTAGCATCAGACAGTTTGATAATAACATGCCGCTGGTTTCCTCTTGTGAGCAGATAGAGTCGCCCGTCCTGAGTCCAGCTGGCTGTCAACTTGTCTTTATGTTTCCTGCGTAGATCATCCAGTACTTTTGCTCGCTTCGCTGTTAGGCTTTCCAAGATGTGCATCTTAGGTGTTGTCCCTTTGAGCCTTTTTTTCGCCTTATAAACCAAGTCCCTGATGTTATAATGAGCGAATTTGATGATGATTCCTCGAGGTTTATCCCTTCTATTAGATTTGGGTCCAAGGCAATGGCTCCTGTCGATGTCCTTGGCCTCACATCGATGTTGAGATTGTTTTTAATAATGCCCATCACTACGTGATTTGTGTTTTCACGGTCATTCTCTGGAACACCGTAGACGACAAGGCAATTTCGTCTGGAGTACTGCTCTTGTTCATCTAGCATGTCCTCAATGTCATTATACTTGTTTTGAAGTTTGTTTATTTTGTCAACCGTGTCTTTCCATTCATGTTTCAAAGAGTCTCTGACAGATTCCACTATGGAATCTGTGATAGCACACTTTATGGGCTCAATCAACGAGTCATCCAAGAGTTGACTAATTTTACGGATAAACCCGCAGTCCTGAAATAATGCGTCGATTTGTTTGCTTACTGTGTCCTTTATGGCATCGCCAGGCTCCAGTGGTTGTAATCCTACCACTGGGTCGTGTTTTCCTTTACTTTTGTCCTGTTGCATCTTGTGTTTGTTTGGCGATCCACTGCCACGCCGCTCCGTTGGGAAGATAAGATCGTCCTGGCCGAACGGTAAATCCATATCAGCTGTACAGCGGGCAGATAGTAGAGTCAACAGTATACTCTCTTTTGGGACACAGCAGAGGCAAAAAATAGTCCAGGGTTTGTTAATAAAACCATACTATTGTTGGTCGATCTGAACCACAGTTTGCTACATGCGTCTCATGTTGATGACGTCACTCCTTCACTCCCTGTGTACACTCACCTGGTGTCATGTCACTCACATGACCTATGGTCCACATGATGTGGTGTCTGTCCATCGGCACGTCGCTCGCTGGACACACACACGAGGCTGGCCAGACAAGTGGGACCAGCAGATGTGGACATAAGAGCCCACCGTTTCATTCGTGTCATTTCATGACTGTACGTCTATGACCATGGGTCATATACAGAGGAACAGAAGGTTTATACTTGTATTGTCTGCTTGATAAGAGGGTGTGTGTTTTTTTTTCTCCACAGCAGCAGCGTGATGTGGTGCCACACGTTCCAGCTGCTCGCACTGTGTTCGTGCATGCATGCACGAACACCGTCACTGCTGTATTGTGCACGCCTGTCCAATCATATGTCCCTCCCAACAGCAGGTGGAATGTTTCACGGTTCCCCATTTCGTTTTTTTGTTTGCAGATTTTCTTCCGGTTTCTGCTTCGTTTGCCCAATGTTGTGGAATTTGTGAAGAGGCCATTAACCTTTGTGAAGCACATTGGAGCAACTTACGTTGTGACTTAACACTATATAAACAAAAAGAATTCAATTTGAATGGATTTGTCCACTCCAGTACTCTGGAATAGACCTTACCGGGGAGGCTGAGGAGTGTGATCCCCTATAGTTGGAACACACCCTCCGGTCCCCCTTCTTAAACAGAGGGACCACCACCCCGGTCTGCCAATCCAGAGGCACTGTCCCCGATCGCCACACGATTCGCATTGCCGGTAGTAAGTCAAACCTGTTTCCAGTGCACGTTGGCCTCCGCCAGGGCTGCCCTTTGTCACTCATTCTGTTCATTATTTTTATGGACAGAATTTCTAGGTGCAGCCAGGGTGTAGAGGGGGTCTGGTTTGGGAACCACAGAATCTCATCTCTGCTGTTTGCGGACGATGTGGTTCTGTTGGCTTCGTCAAATCAGGACCTTCAGCGTGCACAGGGGCGGTTTGCAGCCGAGTGTGAAGCATCCGGGATGAAAATCAGCACCTCCAAATCCGAGGCCATGGTTCTCGACCGGAAAAAGGTGCTTTGCCCTCTTCAGGTCGGTGGAGTGTCCTTGCCTCAAGTGGAGGAGTTTAAGTATCTCGGGGTCTTGTTCACGAGTGAGGGACGAATGAAGCGTGAGATCGATAGACGGATCAGTGCAGCATCTGCAGTGATGCGGTCGCTGTATCAGACCGTCGAGGTGAAGAGAGAGCTGAGTAGGGGGGCAAAGCTCTCGATTTACCGATCGATGTACATTCAGATCCTTACCTATGGTCATGAGATTTGGCTCATGACCAAAAGAACGAGATCACGAGTACAAGCGGCCGAGGTGAGTTTCCTCCGCAGGGTGGCTGGGCGCTCCCTTAGAGATAGGGTGAGGAGCTCGGTCACTCGGGAGGAGCTCGGAGTCGAGCCGCTGCTCCTCCATGTCGAAAGGAGTCAGTTGAGGTGGCTCGGGCATCTTTTCCGGATGCCCCCTGGGCGCCTCGCTGCAGAGGTGTTCCGGGCACGTCCCACTGGGAGGAGGCCCCAGGGAAGACCCAGGACACGCTGGAGGGACTACATCTCTCGGCTGGCTTGGGAACGCCTTGGGGTTCCCCCGGAGGAGCTAGGGGAGGTGTGTGTGGATCGGGAGGTCTGGGCGGCTTTGCTTGAGCTGCTGCCCCCGCGACCCGACTCCAGATAAAGCGGAAGAAAATGGATGGACTTGTCCACACAACCTTGTCACAACCAACGAATATTGAACCTCACCCCTTTTAAATCAAATCAAATCAAAAATCTATTTTATTTATATAGCGCCAAATCATAACAAACAGTTGCCCCAAGGCACTCTACATTGTAAGGCAAAGCCATACAATAATTACGGAAAAACCCCAACGGTCAAAACGACCCCCTGTGAGCAAGCACTTGGCGACAGTGGGAAGGAAAAAGTCCCTTTTAACAGGAAGAAACATCCAGCAGAACCAGGCTCAGGGAGGGGCAGTCTTCTGCTGGGACTGGTTGGGGCTGAGGGAGAGAACCAGGAAAAAGACATGCTGTGGAGGGGAGCAGATATCAATCACTAATGATTAAATGCAGAGTGGTGCATACAGAGCAAAAAGAGAAAGAAACACTCAGTGCATCATGGGAACCCCCCAGCAGTCTAAGTCTATAGCAGCATAACTAAGGGATGGTTCAGGGTCACCTGATCCAGCCCTAACTATAAGCTTTAGCAAAAAGGAAAGTTTTAAGCCTAATCTTAATAGTAGAGAGGGTGTCTGTCTCCCTGATCCGAATTGGGAGCTGGTTCCAGAGGAGAGGAGCCTGAAAGCTGAAGGCTCTGCCTCCCATTCTACTCTTAAAAACCCTAGGAACTACAAGTAAGCCTGCAGTCTGAGAGCGAAGCGCTCTATTGGGGTGATATGGAACTATGAGGTCCCTAAGATAAGATGGGACCTGATTATTCAAAACCTTATAAGTAAGAAGAAGAATTTTGAATTCTATTCTAGAATTAACAGGAAGCCAAGGAAGAGAGGCAAATATGGGTGAAATATGCTCTCTCCTTCTAGTCCTCGTCAGTACTCTAGCTGCAGCATTTTGAATTAAGTGAAGGCTTTTCAGGGAACTTTTAGGACAACCTGATAATAATGAATTACAATAGTCCAGCCTAATGGAAATAAATGCATGAATTAGTTTTTCAGCATCACTCTGAGACAAGACCTTTCTAATTTTAGAGATATTGCGCAAATGCAAAAAAGCAGTCCTACATATTTGTTTAATATGCGCATTGAATGACATATCCTGATCAAAAATGACTCCAAGATTTCTCACAGTATTACTAGAGGTCAGGGTAATGCCATCCAGAGTAAGGATCTGGTTAGACACCATGTTTCTAAGATTTGTGGGGCCAAGTACAATAACTTCAGTTTTATCTGAGTTTAAAAGCAGGAAATTAGAGGTCATCCATGTCTTTATGTCTGTAAGACAATCCTGCAGTTTAGCTAATTGGTGTGTGTCCTCTGGCTTCATGGATAGATAAAGCTGGGTATCATCTGCGTAACAATGAAAATTTAAGCAATGCTGTCTAATAATACTGCCTAAGGGAAGCATGTATAAAGTGAATAAAATTGGTCCTAGCACAGAACCTTGTGGAACTCCATAATTAACCTTAGTCTGTGATGAACAAATTGTAATCTATTAGATAAATATGATTCAAACCACCGCAGCGCAGTGCCTTTGATACCTATGGCATGCTCTAATCTCTGTAATATAATTTTATGGTCAACAGTATCAAAAGCAGCACTGAGGTCTAACAGAACAAGCACAGAGATGAGTCCACTGTCCGAGGCCATAAGAAGATCATTTGTAACCTTCACTAATGCTGTTTCTGTACTATGATGAATTCTAAACCCTGACTGAAACTCTTCAAATAGACCATTCCTCTGAAGATGATCAGTTAGCTCTTTTACAACTACCCTTTCAAGAATTTTTGAGAGAAAAGAAAGGTTGGAGATTGGCCTATAATTAGCTAAGATAGCTGGGTCAAGTGATGGCTTTTTAAGTAATGGTTTAATTACTGCCACCTTAAAAGTCTGTGGTACATAGCCAACTAATAAAGATAGATTGATCATATTTAAGGTCGAAGCATTAATTAATGGTAGGGCTTCCTTGAGCAGCCTGGTAGGAATGGGGTCTAATAGACATGTTGATGGTTTGGAGGAAGTAACTAATGAAAATAAGTCAGACAGAACAAACGGAGAGAAAGAGTCTATCCAAATACCAGCATCACTGAAAGCAGCCAAAGAGAACGATATGTCTTTGGGATGGTTATGAGTAATTTTTTCTCTAATAGTTAAAATTTTATTAGCAAAGAAAGTCATGAAGTCATTACTAGTTAAAGTTAAAGGAATACTCAGCTCAATAGAGCTCTGACTCTTTGTCAGCCTGGCTACAGTGCTGAAAAGAAACCTGGGGTTCTTATTTTCTTCAATTGGTGATGAGTAGTAAGATGTCCTAGCTTTACGGAGGGCTTTTTTTTATAGAGCAACAGACTCTTTTTCCAGGCTAAGTGAAGATCTTCTAAATTAGTGAGACGCCATTTCCTCTCCAACTTACGGGTTATCTGCTTTAAGCTGCGAGTTTGTGAGTTATACCACGGAGTCAGGCACTTCTGATTTAAAGCTCTCTTTTTCAGAGGAGCTACAGCATCCAAAGTTGTCTTCAATGAGGATGTAAAACTATTGGCGAGATACTCTATCTCACTTACAGAGTTTAGGTAGCTACTCTGCACTGTGTTGGTATATGGCATTAGAGAACATAAAGAAGGAATCATATCCTTAAACCTAGTTACAGCGCTTTCTGAAAGACTTCTAGTGTAATGAAACTTATTCCCCACTGCTGGGTAGTCCATCAGAGTAAATGTAAATGTTATTAAGAAATGATCAGACAGAAGGGAGTTTTCAGGGAATACTGTTAAGTCTTCAATTTCCATACCATAAGTCAGAACAAGATCTAAGATATGATTAAAGTGGTGGGTGGACTCATTTACATTTTGAGCAAAGCCAATTGAGTCTAATAATAGATTACATGCAGTGTTGAGGCTGTCATTCTCAGCATCTGTGTGGATGTTAAAAT
Source organism: Thalassophryne amazonica (assembly GCF_902500255.1). Taxonomy (NCBI): domain Eukaryota; kingdom Metazoa; phylum Chordata; class Actinopteri; order Batrachoidiformes; family Batrachoididae; genus Thalassophryne; species Thalassophryne amazonica. The sequence goes on along the minus strand of NC_047110.1, from coordinate 39,459,345 downwards.
CGCCCACTATAATTATCTTATCTGAGGTAAGCACTAAGTCAGACAAAAGGTCCGAAAATTCACAGAGAAACTCACAGTAACGACCAGGTGGACGATAGATAATAACAAATAAAACTGGTTTTTGGGACTTCCAATTTGGATGGACAAGACTAAGAGTCAAGCTTTCAAATGAATTAAAGCTCTGTCTGGGTTTTTGATTAATTAATAAGGTGGAGTGGAAGATTGCTGCTAATCCTCCGCCTCGGCCCGTGCTATGATCATTCTGGCAGTTAGTGTGACTCGGGGGTGTTGACTCATTTACACTAACATATTCATCCTGCTGTAACCAGGTTTCAGTAAGGCAGAATAAATCAATATGTTGATCAATTATTATATCATTTACTAACAGGGACTTAGAAGAGAGAGATCTAATGTTTAATAGACCACATTTAACTGTTTTAGTCTGTGGTGCAGTTGAAGGTGCTATTTTTTTTTTTTTTTTTTTTTTTTAATGCTTAAATATATTTTTGCTGGTTATTGGTGGTCTGGGAGCAGGCACTGTCTCTATGGGGATGGGGTAATGAGGGGATGGCAGGGGGAGAGAAGCTGCAGAGAGGTGTGTAAGACTACAACTCTGCTTCCTGGTCCCAACCCTGGATAGTCACGGTTGGGAGGATTTAAGAAAATTGGCCAGATTTCTAGAAATGAGAGCTGCTCCATCCAAAGTGGGATGGACGCCGTCTCTCCTAACAAGACCAGGTTTTCCCCAGAAGCTTTGCCAATTATCTGTGAAGCCCACCTCATTTTTTGGACACCACTCAGACAGCCAGCAATTCAAGGAGAACATGCGGCTAAACATGTCACTCCCGGTCCGATTGGGGAGGGGCCCAGAGAAAACTACAGAGTCCGACATTGTTTTTGCAAAGTTACACACTGATTCATTGTTAATTTCAGTGACCTCCGATTGGCGTAACCGGGTGTCATTACTGCCGACGTGAATTACAATCTTACCAAATTTACGCTTAGCCTTAGCCAGCAGTTTCAAATTTCCTTCATCTGTTCTGGCCCCCAGAAGACAACTGACTATGGTTGCTGGTGTCGCTAACTTCACATTTCTCAAAACAGAGTCGCCAATAACCAGAGTTTGTTCCTTGGCGGGTGTGTCGCCGAGTGGGGAAAAACGGTTAGAGATGTGAACGGGTTGGCAGTGTACACGGGGCTTCTGTTTAGGACTACGCTTCCTCCTCACAGTCACCCAGTCGGCCTGCTTTCCCAGCTGCTCAGGATCTGCCGGAGGGGAACTAACGGCAGCTAAGCTACCTTGGTCCGCACCGACTACAGGGGCCTGGCTAGCTGAATGGATTTTCCAAGGTGCGGAGCCGAGTCTCCAATTTGCCCAGCCTGGCCTCCAAAGCTACGAATAAGCTACACTTATTACAAGTACCATTACTGCTAAAGGAGGCCGAGGAATAACTAAACATTTCACACCCAGAGCAGAAAAGTGCGGGAGAGACAGGAGAAGCCGCCATGCTCACTGTTGCTGCAGATAACATCAATTTCACTATAAAAATCACAATGACTGTTTTATGCAGTCAGTGTGTGTCAAGTCACATAACATGCTCTGGTACCACACATCACCTCATCCATGACACCACAGTTCCGCCTTGGGTCGTAGATGACAAGCACTCAGACAGACAGCCAGTCCATCCCCACATCTCTAAAATATCTATACTGTGCCACAGAATGCGAATGTAGCATAATTTAAGAGTTATAATAACACAAATTCTGGTCATCTGCACTGCTAGTGAAGCACAACAATATGCCCAAGTAACAGGGTCACTTCACATTTGCCTCAGCCAGAAATTCGTCACTTACCTAAAATAACTTTAATTTCCATATCACATAAATTTATGCAGATTGCTTTGCCCTCTTCTTTCAACAGTTGGCTGAACATTTATTTACAAAGTTACACTATATGTGGAGTGCTGTGATGTCTCTTTTTTTTTGGCCTGACATTTGGCCTGCCAGTGGTTCAAAATGTCACTGCTAATGACACAAAAAAAGGAAAATGTGACCATATTACTCCAATAACAACACTTAACAACAATAACAGTGTGGAAAGGCAGGTGGTCCAGATGACGTTGTTGTGTGGGCCGCCGAAGAGGAGGTACTGCTGGCCCACCACCACCAGAGGGCGCCCTGTCTGGAGTGCGGGCTCCAGGCACCAGAGGGCGCTGTCGCCTCACAGGAGCAGCCAGGGTGACAGCTGTCACCCATCACCTGAGACGAGACAGCTGATATCAATCAACAGGGAGGTATATCAGCAGGACGGCATCTCCACCTCATTGCCGAGATATCGCTTTACCAAGGAGGTAACGTATCCAGCCGATTATATCAACCTTAATTACCTTTTGCCTTTATACAGAGAGAGAGAAGAGCAGCAGGAAACAGTATTTGGATAAGTACTCACACTCCTGCACTTTAGTGTTTTCCTGACAAGAGGTGGAGGTGGTGTTCCACCCTGTGTGTTGCTGGGTGCAGCCGCACCCACACCTGACTGTTTCTGTTCCTTGCCAGCAGTACCGGATCCGACGAGCGGAGGCAGTGGCCACCTGGGGTTCGGGACTTGGCGGCTCCAGTATCCCCGGGGTTCGGTGGCAGAGGAAATCGGGTGGTTCCGGTTCGACTTGGACAGACGTCTCCTATCGTCGAGCCTGCCCACACGACACCTTTGGAATTCGGTTACTGCTGTATTTGTAATCTGTTGTGTTTGTTGTGTGAATTCACAACAGTAAAACTTTGTGATTTGACTTTCTCCATTGTCCGTTCATTTGTGCCCCCTGTTGTGGGCCCGTGTTCCTACACTTTCCCAACAGGATATCTCGGCCAACGTCATGGATCCCGAGGGGCGTGAACCGGCTGTTAAACAGCCAATGGAAGAACAGGATGCGCAGGCGTCCGCAGGAGGGGTAATCGGTGAGTTGCAGCAGATCCTCTCCGCTTTCACGACTCGGTTAGATTTGATGACCGAGCAGAACGTCCTCCTGAACCGCAGGGTGGAGGCTCTCGCCGCGCAGGTGGAAGCGCGCCCCCCGGGCGCCGCTGCGGCTCTCCCTCCCGTAGACCTTGTCGTAACATTGACATTCCACTGGTCGTTCAACGACCCCTCCCACCTTCCCCGGAAGCATACATAAGCCCCCCAGAGCCGTACGGAGGCTGTGTGGAGACGTGCGCGGATTTCCTTATGCAGTGTTCGCTCGTCTTCGCACAGCGTCCAGACATGTACGCGACCGATGCTAGCAAGGTAGCTTATGTAATAAACCTGCTTCGCGGCGAGGCACGCGCTTGGGCTACAGCGCTCTGGGAGCAAAAGTCACGGCTCCTTCAGACATATGATGGGTTTGTGAGGGAGTTCAGAACCGTGTTCGATCACCCCAATAGAGGAGAAACCGCTTCAACTGTGCTACTGTCGATGAGACAGGGGCGTCGGCGCGCAGCTGCCTATGCAGTCGACTTCCGCATCGCGGCTGCGAGGTCCGGCTGGAATAGCACTGTCCTCTGCGCCGCCTTTGTAAACGGACTGTCATTGGTTCTTAAGGAGCACCTGGTGGCTAAGGACGAACCGCGGGATTTAGACGGCTCATCGATCTTGTCATACGATTAGACAACCGGTTAGAAGAACGTCGGCGGGAACGAGACGAAGGGCGTGGCCGGGCACGCGCCGTCCCTCTCCCTTTCGGATCCGACCGCGCTCCGCCTTCCCCACGCTCCACGGCCCCTGCGCTCCGTGGGCCCACAGCTCCCCCTGCTGACGAAGCTAAAGACACGAGTAGGGCAACATTTAGGGCACCAGATGCACAGAGGAGGCAGGCCCACGGAGCTTGTTTTGTTTGTGGCTCGACAGAGCACCACGTAAGAGACTGCCCCGAGCGGTCAAACTCCAAACGCCCGCCCCTAGAGACAGGGCTAGGGGTGGGCCGAGACATTCACGTGGGACACACCCACATTGCCACACGACTCCCAGTCACGATCCTTTATGAGGACTCAACCCTGAAGGCCCCAGCACTGGTGGACACGGGCTCTGAGGGGAATCTGTTGGATAGCAGATGGGCTAGGGAGATAGGGCTCCCTCTGGTGGCGCTTACCTCGCCTGTACAGGTTCGGGCACTAGATGGCTCCCTACTCCCTCCGATCACGCATAAGACACCACCTGTAACTCTGGTGGTGTCAGGGAATCACCGGGAGGTGATCGAGTTTTTTGTGACTCAGGCCACCTCCCGTGTGGTTTTAGGATTTCCCTGGATGTTGAAGCACAATCCCCTGATTGATTGGCCGTCCGGGGTAGTGGTTCAGTGGAGCGAGACCTGCCATCGGGTGTGTCTAGGTTCCTCGGTTCCTCCCGGCTCCCGAGCTAAGGAGGAGGTCAGAGTCCCGCCCAATCTGGGGGCGGTGCCGGTGGAGTACCATGACCTTGTCGACGTGTTCAGCAAGGATCTGGCGCTCACCCTTCCCCCCCACCGTCCTTATGATTGTGCCATTGATTTGGTTCCGGGCAGTGAGTTCCCGTCCAGCAGGCTGTACAACCTCTCACGGCCTGAGCGCGAATCAATGGAGACCTGCATCCGGGACTCGTTAGCCGCCGGGTTGATCCGGAATTCCACCTCCCTGATGGGTGCAGGTTTCTTTTTTGTGGGTAAAAAAGACGGCGGTCTTCGTCCATGCATTGATTATAGGGGGCTGAACGAGATCACGGTTCGCAATCGATACCTGTTGCCCCTGTTGGATTCAGTGTTCACGCTCCTGCATGGAGCCCAAATATTCACTAAGCTCGATCTTAGAAATGCGTACCACCTGGTTCGGATCCGGAAGGGAGACGAGTGGAAGACGGCATTTAACACCCCCTTAGGGCACTTTGAGTACCTGGTCATGCCGTTTGGTCTCACAAACGCTCCCACGACTTTCCAAGCGTTGGTTAACGATGTCTTGCGGGATTTCCTGCACCGGTTCGTCTTCGTATATCTAGACGATATACTCATCTTTTCTCCGGATCCTGAGACCCATGTCCAGCATGTACGTCAGGTCCTGCAGCGGTTGTTGGAGAACCGGCTGTTTGTGAAGGGCGAGTAGTGTGAGTTCCACCGCACATCTTTGTCCTTCTTGGGGTTCATTATCTCCTCCAACTCCGTCGCTCCTGATCCGGCCAAGGTTGCGGCGGTGAGAGACTGGCCCCAACCCACAAGCCGTAGGAAGTTGCAACAGTTCCTAGGCTTTGCTAATTTCTACAGGAGGTTCATTAAGGGCTACAGTCAGGTAGTTAGCCCCCTGACAGCCCTGACCTCACCAAAAGTCCCCTTCACCTGGTCGGATCGTTGCGATGCCGCGTTCAAGGAGTTGAAACGGCGCTTCTCGTCTGCACCTGTTCTGGTGCAGCCCGATCCTAGTCGCCAGTTAGTGGTTGAAGTGGACGCCTCGGACTCAGGGATAGGAGCCGTGCTGTCCCAAAGCGGGAAGACCGATAAGGTCCTTCACCCGTGTGCCTATTTTTCCCGCAGGTTGACCCCAGCCGAACGGAACTATGACGTCGGCAATCGAGAGCTCCTTGCGGTGAAAGAGGCTCTTGAGGAGTGGAGACATCTGTTGGAGGGAACGTCCGTGCCATTCACGGTTTTCACTGACCACCGGAACCTGGAGTATATCAGGACCGCCAAGCGGCTGAATCCCAGGCAAGCCCGCTGGTCACTGTTCTTCGGCCGTTTTGACTTCCGGATCACCTACCGTCCCGGGACCAAAAATCAAAGATCGGATGCTTTGTCCCGGGTACATGAAGAAGAGGTCAAAACGGAGCCGTCGGATCCCCCGGATCCCATCATCCCGGAGTCCGCTATCGTGGCCGCCCTCACCTGGGACGTGGAGAAGACCGTCCGGGAGGCCCTGACACGAGACCCGGACCCCGGAACCGGACCGAAGAACAAACTTTACGTCCCACCAGAAGCCAGGGCTGCAGTTTTGGACTTCTGTCACGGTTCTAAGCTCTCCTGTCATCCTGGGGTGCGAAGAACCGTGGCAGTCGTCCGGCAGCGCTTCTGGTGGGCGTCCCTGGAGGCCGACGTCCGGGGTTACATCCAGGCCTGTACCACCTGCGCCAGGGGCAAGGCCGACCACCGCAAGACATCGGGGTTGCTGCAGCCGCTGCCCGTGCCTCATCGCCCCTGGTCTCACATCGGCCTGGATTTTGTCACGGGTCTTCCGCCGTCCCAGGGAAACACTGTCATCCTCACGATAGTGGACCGATTCTCCAAGGCGGCCCACTTCGTGGCCCTCCCGAAGCTACCAACGGCCCAGGAGACAGCGGACCTCCTAGTCCACCACGTCGTCCGTCTGCATGGGATGCCATCAGACATCGTCTCTGATCGCGGTCCCCAGTTCTCCTCGCATGTTTGGAGGAGCTTTTGCCGGGAACTGGGGGCCACAGTCAGTCTCTCGTCCGGGTATCACCCCCAGACCAACGGACAAGCAGAACGGGCCAACCAGGAGATGGAGCAGACCCTACGCTGTGTGACAGCCGCGCACCCGACGGCCTGGAGTACCCACCTGGCCTGGATCGAGTACGCCCACAACAGCCAAGCGTCATCAGCCACCGGCCTCTCCCCTTTCGAGGTGTGCTTGGGGTATCAACCCCCGTTGTTTCCGGTGGTTGAGGGGGAGGTCGGTGTGCTCTCGGTCCAGGCCCACCTACGGAAGTGCCGTCGGGTGTGGCGTGCCGCCTGTTCTGCTTTGTTGAAGGCCCGGACGAGGGCGAAGAACCATGCAGACCAGCGGCGGACCCCGGCTCCTACGTATCGTCCTGGGCAGGAAGTGTGGTTGTCCACCAAGGACATTCCCCTACAAGTGGACTCCCCAAAACTGCAGGAACGATACATTGGTCCGTTTAAAATTCTCAAGGTCATCAATCCCGCCGCAGTGAGGCTTCAGCTCCCGGCCTCACTGCGGTTTCATCCAGTGTTCCATGTTTCCAGGATTAAACCTCATCACACCTCACACCTCTGCACTCCGGGTCCGGCACCACCTCCTGCCCGGATCATCGACGGCGAGCCGGCTTGGACTGTACGCCGGCTCCTGGACGTCCGACGGATGGGCCGGGGTTTGCAGTATCTGGTGGACTGGGAAGGGTACGGCCCCGAAGAGCGCTCCTGGGTGAAGAGGAGCTTCATCCTGGATCCGGCCCTCCTGGCCGACTTCTACCGTCGCCACCCGGACAAGCCTGGTCGTGCGCCAGGAGGCGCCCGTTGAGGGGGGGGGTCCTGTTGTGTGGGCCGCCGAAGAGGAGGTACTGCTGGCCCACCACCACCAGAGGGCGCCCTGTCTGGAGTGCGGGCTCCAGGCACCAGAGGGCGCTGTCGCCTCACAGGAGCAGCCAGGGTGACAGCTGTCACCCATCACCTGAGACGAGACAGCTGATATCAATCAACAGGGAGGTATATCAGCAGGACGGCATCTCCACCTCATTGCCGAGATATCACTTTACCAAGGAGGTAACGTATCCAGCCGATTATATCAACCTTAATTACCTTTTGCCTTTATACAGAGAGAGAGAAGAGCAGCAGGAAACAGTATTTGGATAAGTACTCACACTCCTGCACTTTAGTGTTTTCCTGACAAGAGGTGGAGGTGGTGTTCCACCCTGTGTGTTGCTGGGTGCAGCCGCACCCACACCTGACTGTTTCTGTTCCTTGCCAGCAGTACCGGATCCGACGAGCGGAGGCAGTGGCCACCTGGGGTTCGGGACTTGGCGGCTCCAGTATCCCCGGGGTTCGGTGGCAGAGGAAATCGGGTGGTTCCGTTTCGACTCGGACAGACGTCTCCTATCGTCGAGCCTGCCCACACGACACCTTTGGAATTCGGTTACTGCTGTATTTGTAATCTGTTGTGTTTGTTGTGTGAATTCACAACAGTAAAACTTTGTGATTTGACTTTCTCCATTGTCCGTTCATTTGCGCCCCCTGTTGTGGGTCCGTGTTACTACACTTTCCCAACAGACGTACTGTTGGGGGCACGGACATGTTTTGGAGAGATGAGAGTGGAGTTTTTAACTGGATTGTTTAATAAAATCTTGGAAAGTGAGATGGTGCCTGAGGAGTGGAGAAGAAATGTGTTTGGTCCCATTCTTAAGAAAAAGGGTGATCTGAAGAGCTGCACATCACTTCATCATCATGACAGCATGAAGTTATGGGAAAAAATTAGTGGAAACTAGGCTTAGAAAAGAGGTGAGGATCTGAGAGCACTGATATGGTTTTATGCCAAGAAAGAGCAGAGAAGACCAGACGTAGTTGCATTGTGTGTTTGTGTATTTTGAGAAAGCTTATGACAGGGTGCCAAGGCAGGAGTTGAGGGGTTAGATATGCAGTAGGAATGGCGGATGCATTCAAGGTGGAGGTGGAAATCAAAGGTTGGCTTTGGGCCCTTTCTTGTTTGCAGTGGTGGTGGACGAGATCAGACTGGGGTCTTCAGGGATTTCATGGGCATTGTGATCCTTTGTGTGTGTAGGATACAGGTTCAGACTAACCTGGAGAGGTGTAAATACATACTGGACAGAAGGGGAATGAAAGTAAAATGAGGAGGATCTCAATCGAATAATGTGGTTGTAAGGAGAAGAGGTCGCAGAGGTAGATGTGTTTAATTAATTGGAGTTAACCGTTAAAGTAATGGAGAGTGTGGAAGAGAGATAATGAAAAGATTCCAGAAAAATTGCAGGAGTGATTTCTGAATGAAGGGTGTCAGCAAGAGTGAAGCAAAGTGTTTACAGAGCAGTAGTGAGACCAAGTGGTAAGCTATGATGTTCTCAGATGAAACACACCCGGAAGAAGAATAAATTACAGTTCCTGGACTGGCCACTTGAGGCTGGCTCCAAAAGCAAGCAGATTCCCATTCAACTCCATGTTAAAATCTCCAACTTTAGAGCAGAAATAAACATGTTTACAGGCTGGCACAAAAACACCTTTGGTCTCTATAGTCTCCTCCTCCATGACACCTGTATGAAGGGTGATTTTTTTTTTCCCCCAATCTTGTTATTTTAAGATATTTTAAGCCATAAATTATGCATCAGTAGGGGTGTTGTTGCTCTGAATGACAATTGCTGTTGTGGCAGGCTGTGTCTGTCTTTTTGTGCATTTTATTACAAACATCTGGAGCAATATGGCTTGTTGTGTGGTGAAATGTTCTAATGGATCACTGAAGATGTCCCTGTTGCAATATTCACAGAATTAAATTCTCATCTGATTTAATGTTGTATGCTAATGGTTTTAGCATTTTTAGCAGCTATCAGTTGCTTGATCTGTAAGGTCAGATTAATGCATGATTACTGACAAAATAAGCAGGTCATAACTTTTATTAAGAAGCTGTTCCTTAGCCTATTAGTACCTGTCCTTATTGTGCGGTACCTCTTCCCTGACGGCAGAGGAACAAACAGGGAATGTCCTGGGTGGCTGTTGTCTTTGCAGATGGCCCATGCTTTCCTCTGCAAGCTCTCAGAGTCTACAGTTGTGCTCAAATGTTTACATACCCTGGCAGAACTTATGTAAACACAGAACTTTGTTTTCACTCATGGTTAGTGGTTTTGTGACGCCATTTATTGTCAAACAACTGTGTTTACTCTTTAAATCATAATGGCAATAGAAACTAACCAAATATCATCTCATCTCATCTTCAACTGCTTTTCCTGATTCAAGTCGTGGGGGCAATACCTCCAGCAGGTTCAGCTCCAGACCAAATCAACCTAATCAAAAGTTTACATATCCTGGTGATTTTGGCCTGACAACATGTACACAAGTTGACACAAATGGGTTTGAATGGCTACAAAAAGTAACCATCCTCACCTGTGATCTGTTTTCTTGTAACCTCTGTGTGTGTATAAAAGGTCAGTGAGTTTCTGGGCTCCTGACAGACCCTTGCATCTTTCATCCAGTGCTGCATTGACATTTCCTTGTTTGTGAGTCATGGGAAAGCAAAAGATTTGTCAAAGAAAAGGTAACTGAGCTGTATAAAACAGGAAAGGGATATAAAAAGATATCCAAGGGACTGAGAATGTCAATCAGCAGTGTTCAAACTCTAATTAAGAAGTGGAAAATGAGCAATTCTGTTGTAACCAAACCATGGTCAACAAACAAAAATTTCTGCAACAATTGCCAGGAAAATTGTCTGGGATGGAAAGAAGAACCCAGAAATAACTTCAGCTGAAATACAGGACTCTCTGAAAAAGGTGGCATGGCTCTTTTCAAGATGCACAATAAGGAGGGACTTGAAGAAATTACGTGAATGCCACAGAGTATTCCCCTTACAACACACTGAACAGCACAGAGAACAAAATCATTTGGAGGGATGAGACCAAAATTGAACTTTTTGGTCACAACCATAAACGTTACATTTGGAGAGGAGTCAACAAGGCCTATGATGAAAGGTACACCCTTCCTACTGTGAAGCATAGAGGTGGATCACTGATGTTTTGGGGATGTGTGCGCCACAAAAGCACAAGAAACTTGGTCAAAATTGATGGCAGGATGAATGCAGCATGTTATCAGAAAATACTGGGGGAAATTTGCACTCATCAGTTCAGAAGCTGTGCATGGGACATACTTGGACGTTCCAATATGACAATGATCAAAAACACAAGACCAAGTCGACCTGTCACTGGCTATAGCAGAAGTGAAGGTTTTGGTGTGGCCATCTCAGTTTCTTGACCTCAATATCATTGAGCGCCTCTGGGGAGGTCTCCAATGTGCAGTTCATGCAAGACAACCCAGGAATTTACAGCAAGTAGAGGCTTTTGCCAAGAAGAATGGGCAGCTTTACCATCAGAGTAAATAAAGAGCCTTGTCCACAACGTCCACAAAACTCCAAGCTGTCACTGATGTTAAAGGGGGCAATACAAGGTATTAAGAACTGGGGTATGTAAACTTTTGATCAAGGACATTTGGTTGGTTCTGTTGTCATTATGATTTAAAAAGACTAAACACAGTTGTTTGACAATAACTGGCTTCACACACACAACCACTAACCATGAGTGAAACAAAAGTTATTGTGTTATCATTCATATATTATTCATTCATATAGGAGGTGGCATTATCCATTTATAGGTTTGTCATGTTGTTGGTAAAGTAAGTCCTACCAAAGTATACCCATCAACATATCCATCAATTTCCTATACATTATGGATCACAGGGGGCTGGAGCCTATCCCAGTGGTCATAGGATGTGATGCAGGGTGCACCCTGGACAGGATGCCAGTCTATGGCAGGGCCACATATAGACAGACAAACATATTCACACCTACATGAACACCTAAGGCCAATTTGTAAAGTATCCAATTCACCTAACCTGCATGTCTGTGAAAGAGGGAGGAAGCCGGAGTACCCAAAGGGAACCCATGCCTACACTGGGGGAACGTGCAAACTCCACACAGAAAGGCCCCAGGTGGGAAGTGATAGTGCAGCAAGGATGGTTTGGAGACAAAGTTAGAGAGGCCAGACTGAGATAGCTTGGGCATGTCCAGTGAAGTGACCCAGGGTATATAGGTAGAAAGATGGTGATGATGGAACCACAGGAGGAAAAGAGGAAAGCCAAAGAGCCAGTTTAGGCATGTGGTGAGGAAGGACATGTATGTGGTTGGTGGGACAGATGAAGATACAGAGGGTAGGGTGAGATGGAGGAGGGTGATCTTCTGTGGTGACCACAAACAGGACCAATGTAAAGAAGAAGAAAATGTTCTTTAGGACACTCATGTTTTGCCAGCTCAAGCATGAGTAGAGTCTGCCAGAGATGTAGACTTACTAAATATGCCCTTCCCCATTTTGATTGAATAGTTTAAATGTCATGGCCGTTCTCCTCTAGAGAACTAAACACCGCTATGTTTCATTTTTGCCTTGGTTTAAAATTTCTCAGTGGGAGAGAGCATTCCGCTTCCTCTATCCACTGTTTCACCAGGGTCATTTTAGCATGTATAATCTGTAATGCGCAGCTGTTTTTTTTAACTACTGTTCCACCGTAGAAACTTAACACAGCCAAGGCTTGTGGTTGGTTGGGCGGTGAAGGCATCAAAAGTTTGTTTTATCTGGTAAGCGGCAAAATCATATCTCACCACCTGAGGCCAGGGGCCAGAAAAAAAAGATTGTTTTGCTGCAGAATTACACTGACCACAGCACTCTTGTGTATTGTGTCACAGATGTAATGAGTTTCATTCAGAAGCTCAGTTAAGGCAGACTCAAACAGTTCTACAGTTTGTTGTATATACATAAAAATGGTTCCAATTTTTTTTGTGTGTCCCATTTTGAGGACCTCAGCCAGCTCCCACACCTGGTTTTTATTTCACGGGGATGCAACTGAGCCACTGATGAAAAAAAAAAAAAAAAAACTATGGCCAACACGCTAATGGTAAGTTCACTTTTTTAATAAGTAATATTAAAACATTGCAAATTAAATTACAAATTGACAACTGTGCCTGATGGAAGAAATCTCATTTTCCAAAAACAAAACAATTGTTGAGGAATGAATAAATGGAGCAGCATGGTGGCTTAGTGGTTTGCATTGTTGCCTCCTAGCAAAATGTTGTGGCATCGCTTCCCACGTTGTCCTTTCCATGTGTTGTTTGCATGTTCTCTGTGGATGCTCCAGCTTCCTCCCACTTCCAAAGACACACAGGTTAGGTGGATTGGACACTTTAAATTGGCCATAAGTGTGCATGAGTGAGTGTGAGTGTGAATGAGTTTGACTGTCTACATGGGGTCCTGTGGTAGACTGGCGTCTTCTCCAGGCCATACCTCATGCCCTATGAATTCTGGGATAGGCTCCAGCTCCCCATGACCCTCAATTGGACTAAGTGGGTATAGAAAATGAATAAATGACAGCAAAAGAAGTGGTCATTGAGGGAGTTACAAATAGCCACCATTCAGTCAACATAGCAATGAAATAGTGTGAGGAAACTGCTTTCTAAATGTTGGCATGTTAGCGGTACATAGTCTGAAAAAATATGGATAGCTTGGTGTGTGTTTTGTGAATATGTGAAAGACAGTTTGTTTACTGCTGATGCTGCACATACATCTTAGATTGCAAACTGCTCTTTGTTTCTCTGTCATCCCTTCTTGCTATGGTCTGATGGCAGAAGATGACTCTTTTATAGTACTTATTTATATGTATTAATTATACTACATGCCACCAACAGGCAAACTGTTATTTCATTCATTCATTTTTTTGCTGCTTATTTGGGCCCCCATCATGGTTGCAGTAGACAAACCAGCTCAATCCACACTTCCCTATCCTCAGCCAAGTCCTCTAACTCTTCCTGTGGGATCATGAGGTGTTCCCAAGCCAGGTGGGAGATATAATCCCTCCAGCATGTCCTGACAAATAGAGCCTATAGTCAATAAGAAATATCACCAGCAAAGTACACCCACTGATTATTAATGAAAGAAATGGGCAGAACCTCAGTATATTTTAGCATTTAGACATGGTCAAGAGAATCAGCTGAAGTTCAAACCGAGTAGTCTAATAGATAACTGAAACAATCCTTGAAATGGTGATGCAAGCACCAAATTCAGCACAAATACTCCTTAGGCATTACTCTTTTGAAAAAAAAACAACTGACCACTTGAAGTTTCAGTATGCTGTCAGATAGGGGTCAGTTGAAGAATTGCCAGGGCTCAAAATTTTGAAATGCTCCATTCATATTGACAACTATACCCCATTTGTCATCTGATCATAAAGATTCCAAAAAGGTATAGTTTGGACTATTTATGACCTGCAATGATCTGCTCCAGTGCAGTTTAAAAGACCTGCTCATTCATCCACTCCTCACTAGTTTGTTGATTTACCTCCTCTCCTAGCCACGCCCAGCCTCACTACCTGTTTAGCCCACAATAAGCCTTCAGACCTCTGCCCCACACCTGATACACTTTGGACTGTTTGGACAGATCCCGAGCTTTTGGACACCTATTCTTCTCTTTTTTTGTGAAATAAAATCACTTATTTCACCTAGTCATTGTATGGTTGTCTGCATTTTGGGTCAAATTTATATGTCTGCATTTTGGGTCAAATTTATATATCTGCCTCACACTATGATGCAAAATGTATGCAACTTTTGACCTAAAATGGTTTCACTCACTCATCACTCATCTTCAGCCGCTTTTCCGGGTTCAGGTCGCGGGGGCAACAGCTCCAGCAGGGGACCCCAGACTTCCCTTTCCCATGCCACCTTTGACTGGGGGATCCCGAAGCATTCCCAGGCCACTGTGGAGATATAATCTCCCCACCTAGTCCTGGGTCTTCCCTGGGGTCTTCTCCCTTGGGAGGTGCCCAGAAGGCATCCTTACCACATGCCCGAACCACCTCAGCTGCCTCCTTTCAACGTGAAGGAGTAGCAGCTCTACTCCGTGCCTTCCACGGATGACCAAACTTCTCACCTTGTCTCTAAGGGAGACACTAGCCTCCATCCTGAGGAAGCCCATTTTGGCCGCTTGTACCCGCGATCTAGTTCTTTCGGTCATGACCCAACACTCATGACCATAGGTGAGAGTAGGAACGAAGACTGACCAGTAGATCGAGAGCTTTGCCTTTTGGGTCAGCTCCCTTTTCGTCACAACAGTACGGCAGAGTGAATGCAATGCGGCCCCTGCTGCGCCGATTCTCTGGCTAATCTCACTCATGCTATGGTTTCAACATAATGAAATATTACGTTAAATTACATATGGATGACAGTAGAATAACTGCACCTGACTATGGAGTAAAATTTTGTTTGTACCTATAACAAAACACAAAGTACAATAAACTAAGTGACAAGCCACTTATGAATTAATCTATTCTTGAATGATACCCAGTGTTTTAATATGACTAAGGTTGTAAAAAAAAAAACTGGACCTATCCATCCATCTATGTTGTAATAACCAAATGGACTCTTTCTGCATGCATGCATGAGCGTGTATGACTTTGATCATGGCGAAACTGGGGACAGCTGACATTTTCCATTTGGTATGCTTATGTATTTTGGGTCAAGGATGAATGCTGTGAAAATAGAAAGTTGACAGGACAAATGTTTTTCATAAATGTATTTATTTATTTTATAAATATTTATAAATTAGGAATTTTAGCTAACCAGTAAACAACTGACATTGTGCTGCAATGCACCATGGGAGTTTGGGGTTTTAAATGTGTTTGTGGTTCATGTTAGTTTAACAGTGTTGTAAGTGTTATTAATTTATTGTGTTTTTGTTGGTATTACCATGAGTGACTTACGTGTCATGCTCCCGGTACCATAAGTGAAAAGTGTAGTGCTTTTAATGTCTTCCACCACAGTCTCCATTTGTCAAATTAAAAACACCTGCATACAGCAGAATGTGGAAAAGACAAAAAGCTATGCGTGCGAGTGTGCGTGCATGTAACTTTGATCATTCACAAACTGGGGAGAACTGACATTTGCCGTTTGGTATATTTAAGTATTTTGGGTCAAGGATGAACTGCTTCAAAGTAGAACATGAATAGGACTAATATTTTTAGAGAAGCTACATGCATTAGCTAACAACACTGAACAATGGACATTGATACTTATATTCTGGACTCACATGCCAATCCAGCAGTGGGTGGTAAATCATCTATATATTAAAAGCATGAGTGTGTGCATGATTTTATTTAGTAAGTTCAATGTAAGTACAAAATATAATTGTAAATACAATAAAAATACATAGATTACACAAGAAAGTGAAAACACCATTGTCATCCATTTAAAAATCAAATGACAAAATAGAAGTAAAAATTTTAAAAATTATGTAATTAGCAGAAAATACAAGGGTTGAGTTCTTTTTCTAAAAAAAGTCTAAAGTTTTCAAAATATTCTGGAATCACATACCACTGCAGAAACTTTGAGCAATTTTTTTGCCACCCTTGAAAAATGGCAGCTACATATTTTATAAACACTAACCAGTGTAGAGCCTGTAGATCTGCATGGGCAACGCGCTAGTTAATATATCATTTCTGCAAAAAACAGAAGGTTACAAGATACAGATACGCCTAGATTAAAAGTCATGTAAAGAGAAGGCTCAAAAAGGTTTAATTTGTCATCGAACATCACAAATCACAAGAAGCATGATCATTGAATCATATGAATAGAATAACTTGGCAGTGATGCAAAAACCAGTCCTTGCATTTTTTATATACCGGTAATGCCCATTTACATTTCATGGTAATTACATTGTAGCTTATGTAAGTATTACTGCAAACACAACTGAGGACGCAAAACAGGTCGGAAAAGCTCCAAAAGATCCAGATGTAACAATATGCTTGTTCATCTGTAACTAATCTCTTGAGGCAAGTTAGCATTTAATTTTTTTTTGTGCCTTTTTTTAATACTTGCATGAAGCCAGTTTCAGGCTTGATTTGGACCTGTCCTCGGCTATGTTGATAGACTGATCTTTTATTGATGTGTTCAGACACAGAGTCTGGAAACCACTCAGATCTACTTGAACCAAGCCAGGCAAAACTGAGCCAAAGTAGACCAGATTGGTCCAATCAACTGAGGGGAAAAAATGCAAACCTACTCCAAAAGCAACAGTGTGAAAGTGTTTTGCAGGAAAAGTAATGTGTTCTTTATTACCTCCGCCAAGGAGGTTATGTTTTCCGTTGTGTTTGTTTGTTTGTCTGTCTGTCTGTTTGTCAGCAGGATAACTCAAAAAGTTTTGAATGGATTTTGATGAAATTTTGTGGAGTGGTTGGAAATGACAAGAGGAACAAGTGATTAAATTTTAGTGGTGATCTGGATCATGATCACTGTGCCTCTTTAAGGTCTGTGACCCAATGGCCTTGTGTAGCACATGCAACACTTAAAAAATAGTTCTATTTCAGAATTTACTGTTATTTATTTAGAGAAGTATTTCATAAATGTTAAAAAATTCATATATTTGCAGTTTAGTTGAATAATAAATTGAATTTTGTCTCTTATTTGTTTTTGCCTATAAGCACATGCAATATCAATATCAGTGCTCAGATGACAGTAGCTTCTGGGAAAGGTGCAAGTTGCAATAAACTGTGATGCCAAGCGTTAAGGATACATGCTATCCAGTCACAGCAGATGAAACTTTTTTTACTAGCAAACATCATTGTTAGACTTTTTTAGGTTCAATGATTCCACAGCATGTAGATGTTATGGCGTCAGTGACCCCACGGTCTTGGCGGAGGTTTGCACTCTCCGAGTGCTTCTAGTAATTGTTCAAATGCAAAATGTGCGCCCCACCCCATCCTAAAATAAATGCAAAACGACATGTCCCCATATGTTCTCCCATATGTCTATAAATTTGTACATTGACAAGGTTTTTATTATTTTAGCCATTGATCACAGCATATTAGCCTTACTTACAAATAAAGTACTCCCTTCAGCCTGTCCCTTCTTTTACTTGGGGTTGCCACAGCAGATCTACGGGGGATCTGCATGTTGATTTGGCACAAGCTTTATGCCGGATGCTGTTCCTGATGCAATTCTATATTATATGGAGAATGAGCAGGGGTGGCCTTGGCCACCATCCCTGTGCATATTTGCCTCACTGGTTTGAAAAAAAAGACAAAAGAATATGAGCTCATGCTGCAGATTGTCATCTTTAATCAATCTGGTAATGTACTGTTGCTGCGCATCATCGCTTTATCCACACTAGGGAACTGCTTCTCTGCTCTTCCTTGAAGTGCATTCAGCTGCACTTGACAGGGTGGCAAGGAAGCATTGGGATTCCTTGACTGTACTTCAAAGTGGACCAGAAGACCAGTGGAGGCTATGGTTTCTCGTCTGTACTGACAAAAATGGAGAGACAAACCAGATTGGGGTAAAAACTGGGGACTATCCTATTTTAACCTTCTGGGGTCCAGGGCTATTTTCTAAAATTAACCATATTTTCAGTAATTTCTCTTCTAAAAAATGGCACTTTTTGTATAATGCCCTGGAGTTGCATATCAAAATGTTCATAACAATCTGTTTCCAGGATATCTGTCACATATTTGTCAAGATAACTGTATGTAGAAAATTTTACATCTAAATCTGAGAAAATTAAATGCATTAGTTTTTCAAGTCTCTAGTCTGAGAATATTATTCTTGCATGTGACTGAACTGTTATGGTACTATATATATAAATGGGTTCACCAAAGTCTTAGGTTCACAATATATTGTGAAATATGAAGAAAACTTGTATGTTGATGTAAAATATGTGTAAATTAAAAGTCACTCACTATTTCCAGCTCAGCGTTTTCTATTGACACTCTGTCCAGAAATGATGAAAAGTGGTAAGTCCCTCACACACACACACACACACACACACACAGACAGACCCATGTGATCTTCTCTGGGTTATAGCATTGGCTGTGAGGGAAAGATTACAGGGATTGAAATGAGAGGTGACACCGTAGTTTCAGGAGGTGGTTAAATGAAGTCTTTGTGACATCCTGCATTTAATCTATTAATAAAAAATGAAAACAGACCCAGGAGGAATAACAAATGATATGACATCAATATAATCACTGATTCATCAATTGTATTTCATTTTATTGGGACTATTGCTCAAGTGGAAAGATCGGGATGTTCAAAATGAGGCATACCAGGAAGAAGAAAAAAGTTGCACTTCCTTGACTGGCCGCTTGATGCTGGCTCCAAAAAGAAGGAGGATCCCATCGGAGCCCATGTTAAAATGTTCAATCTTAGAGCATAAATAAATGTTAACAAGTCCATGAGCCAGCAGTCACTTTTGACCTAGTCAGCATTGCTAAAGGGGACAAAATGACACTTACAATCGAGGCTGAGTGTACCATGACCTACACAAAAATGTATGATGGCCATGCCAGGGTGGTAGCTGTAGCCAGGTCGAGGTCAATGAAAAATCACACAGGGTCAAAATTTTAAAATGCTCCAGTCTTATCAAAAGTATACCACATTATTTATTTGATCATAGAGATTCCAAAAATGTATAGTTTGGACTATCTATGACTGAGTATTATGGACCTATAGGGTATAAACAAAGGTCAATTTCAGTTTTTACAGGGGTCAAAAGTTAAAGTTGCTCCAGTTTTGATCAAATGTAAAGTAAATTATTGACTGAGCTAACAGAATTAATAAATGCAATAGTTTGACCATGTTAAATACATGTTAAATTCCAAGCAAGGTCATCATCAATTGGTCTCAAAGATATAAGACATATGTTACCCCGTAACAAGATAACTAAGTATGACAGATTGTGTGGTAGCTGACAGTGGTAGCAGCTGTAGATGACAATGTCTATCCTTTCTGAATATTTTTTTTTTTACTAATATCATAATAATAAAATATCTGTGCTCCAGCATTTCTGTAGATTGACATTTTTGGGTTGTTTAATTTTAGATGCCAATGGAATTTGCATTTTAAACAGCTATCCATAGTGTAATGCTATAGGTCCAGTTAATCCATGATTTCTGAGGAAATAATTGGGTCATAATTATTATTTGACACACTGATGAAGACCTAGTCGAAACACGTCTGTGCTCCTGATCCTGTCACCTTGACGTGAGTCATTAAAACGTTTATTAAGAAGGACACTTGAGTGTTGTTGGCTATATTTTTACATTGACTTAGTTTTTGAGCTGTGCACCTCTACTCCTGGTCCCTGTGAGTGCTCGCTTTTTCTCTGTTTTCATAATTACACTCAACAAAAATATAAACGCAACACTTTTGGTTTTGCTCACATTTTGTATGAGATGAACTCAAAGATCTAAAACTTTTTCCACATACACAATATCACCATTTCCCTCAAATATTGTTCACAAACCAGTCTAAATCTGTGATAGTGAGCACTTCTCCTTTGCCGAGATAATTCATCCCACCTCACAGGTGTGCCATATCAAGATGCTGATTAGACACCATGATTAGTGCACAGGTGTGCCTTAGACTGCCCACAATAAAAGGCCACTCTGAAAGGTGCAGTTTTATCACACAGCACAATGCCACAGATGTCGCAAGATTTGAGGGAGCGTACAATTGGCATGCCGACAGCAGGAATGTCAACCAGAGCTGTTGCTCGTGTATTGAATGTTCATTTCTCTACCATAAGCCGTCTCCAAAGGCATTTCAGAGAATTTGGCAGTACATCCAACCAGCCTCACACCCACAGAACACGTGTAATCACACCAGCCCAGGACCTCCACATCCAGCATGTTCACCTCCAAGATCGTCTGAGACCAGCCACTCGGACAGCTGCTGAAACAATCGGTTTGCATAACCAAAGAATTTCTGCACAAACTGTCAGAAACCGTCTCAGGGAAGCTCATCTGCATGCTCGTCATCCTCATCGGGGTCTCGACCTGACTCCAGTTTGTCGTCGTAACCGACTTGAGTGGGCAAATGCTCACATTCGCTGGCGTTTAGCACGTTGGAGAGGTGTTCTCTTCATGGATGAATCCTGGTTCACACTGTTCAGGGCAGATGGCAGACAGCGTGTGTGGCGTTGTGTGGGTGAGCGGTTTTCTGATGTCAATGTTGTGGATCGAGTGGCCCATGGTGGCGGTGGGGTTATGGTATGGGCAAGCGTCTGTTATGGACGAAGAACACAGGTGCATTTTATTGATGGCATTTTGAATGCACAGAGGTACCGTGACGAGATCCTGAGGCCCATTGTTGTGCCAACATATAAGAACATCCCCTCATGTTGCAGCAGGATAATGCACAGCCCCATGTTGCAAGGATCTGTACACAATTCTTGGAAGCTGGAAGTTCTTGCATGGCCGGCATATTCACCGGACATGTCACCCATTGAGCATGTTTGGGATGCTCTGGACCGGCGTATACGACAGCGTGTACCAGTTCCTGCCAATATCCAGCAACTTCGCACAGCTATTGAAGAGGAGTGGACCAACATTCCACAGACCACAATTGACAACCTGATCAACTCTATGCGAAGGAGATGTATTGTACTGCATGAGGCAAATGGTGGACACACCAGATACTGACTGGTATCCCCCCCAATAAAACATTGATATGGCACACCTGTGAGGTGGGATGGATTATCTCAGCAAAGGAGAAGTGCTCACTATCACAGATTTAGACTGGTTTGTGAACAGTATTTGAGGGAAATGGTGATATTGTGTATGTGGGAAAAAGTTTTAGATCTTTGAGTTCATCTCATACAAAATGGGAGCAAAACCAAAAGTGTTGCATTTATATTTTTGTTGAGATGTATTAATGCCCACACCAAAGCAAACCACCATTCACTCCCTAAAAATATGATTTGATGACCAGCCGAACCAACATCAGCCTGTTAGCTGACAATGTCTCTCCTTGGTCTCTAGAGAAAGCCCTTGGGTGGCGTCATGCAATGTTTGTCCAGTGTACGAGGTCTCTTAGATAATAAACCAACCCTTTTATTTTTTTTTAATTATATGGATTTGAATGACATGCGATTACGCCAATCATGCTTGAACCCTCGTGCGCATGCTTGAGTTTTTTCACGCGTGTCGGTGACATCATTTCCCTGTGGGCAGGCCTTGAGTGAGATGTGGTCCCGCCCTCTCGGCTGAATTCCTTTGTTTCACACGCTGCTCGAGACGGCGCGCGTTGCTTTATTAAAAATTTTTCTGGACCTGTGAGGAATATCCGAGTGGACACTATTCGAGAAATTAAGCTGGTATTCTGTGATAAGTTTAACGGCTGATGAGAGATTATGGGGTGTTTCTGTCGGTGTAAGGATTTCCACGGAGTAGGACAAACTGCAGCGCTTCCAGGCGCCGTCGTCTGCCTGTTTTGACCTGAAAACATCCTAATTTAAGGCTTAATTCACCCAGGACGTCGTGAGAGAACAGAGAAGATTCAGAAGAGGCCGGCATGAGGACTTTATGCGGACATTCCACTGTTTAAGGACATTTTTTAATGAAAGACGTGCGCGCAAATTCGCCGAGTTGTTTCCGTGACGACTCGGCAAATCTGTGTGTGCCGCGACAGGAAAAACACCTCCGTGTTGAAAACCATTTGTAAAATTCAGGCGGCTTTTGATGGCTTTCAACAAGTGAGTAACTGAGAAATTGTTTAACAGCTTGGGCATGTTCCAACTTGCCCGTTAAGGTTTCCAACGGAGGTGTTTTTCCTGTCGCGACCCCCCACGGTTGGGTCCGGCCCGACATGCGACACTGCCCGCATGTTCTTTTACAAAATGTCCGTTAACAATGGAATGTCCGAATAAACTCCTCATGCCGACTTCTTCTGAAAGTTCTCTGTTCTCTGACGACTTACTGGGTCAACAGAGCCTGAAATGTGGAAGTTTTCAACTTGAAACTGCGAGACACTGCCACCTCGAAGCGCAGACCGCCGTCAGGCGCCGTGGGCCATCCTTAAAGCGACACTACCAGACCAAAATCTCTCATCAGCCGTTAAAATTTTTACCGAAAACCAGCTGAATTTATCGAATGGTGTCCACTCAGTTGTGCCTTACAGTTTTGAAAAAAATTTTGATCAAACAAAGCAGCAGTCTCTGAGCCATTCCTAAACAATGAAAAAATCGACGAGAGGGTGGGCGACTCCTCACTCAAAGACTGCCCACAGGCGAATGACGTAACCGACAGGCGTGAAAAAACTCTCGCATGCCCACGAGGGTTCAAGCATGTCTGATGTAATCACACGTGATTCAAATCCATATGGTTTTTGAAAAAATAATAAGGTCGGATACTTTTCTAATAGACCTCGTACATACAGACTGTGCTCTCACTTTGTTACATCACTTCTGTCACTGTGCGATCTGATTATTCTTTGTGCCAAAGCAGATGGTCACCCCACTAAGTCTAGTGTACTTGAAGTTTCTTCCTATAGTCAATAAACCCCGCAGATGTTTTTCCTTACCGCTGTTTACAATGTACTTGCTCAGGAGGTGGGTTAGATTTAAGCCTTGCTCATGTTATTGGAAAGAGACATGATTTGACACTGTATAAGTGAAATGATTTGAAATTGAATGTAGGTGCTGAACTATTTTCCCATGGTTACCAATCTTCATTGGGCTTTGATACATCTTAAATACACATCTCTTGGTCTTTCAAGGTGATATTGCATCAACATGACTGACTGATGATGTTGATTGATTTCTCCAGAAAAAGTAAGTCAATGTGACCAATCTTCATTAGGCCTTTGGTCCATCCTAGGATCAATCACTGACCACAAAATGATATACACCTCAACTTATTTAAGGGTAATGTATGTCATCACATGGACACTTAAACACAGACAGATGACAAGATGATGAAAATACCCCTTTTGCTGTCAGCTGAGGGGTAAAAAGGGACCAAATAAGCCAAAATGCATTTTGCTCCTTCAGTAAGGAGTGGTGAATGAGCTTATTTGCAAGTCAAAGCATGAGTCTATAAATGATTCCATAATGTGAATGAAGAAAGATTAAAATGAAGAAGTCTTTAAATTAGTTGAACTTAAGAACTGGCCCAGTAAAACAAATGACAAATCAACTAAAGAGGATTGATACCTGCAGTTTTATTTCAAGGACAAGAATGGACCTTTCATCGGTTCCTCTACATTCTTGGGGCAGCATCAATCCAGTCACGTAGGAAGCGTCTTCTACCACTCCCTCCTCTCTCCCTTCCTTCCTCTCTTTCCTTACTCACCCATGGTGGAAACTATTAACAAGGCAAGGTTCCATGGAGCAGTGTGGCAAGGTTATCGTTCACAGTTTTTCCCTTTTCTCTCAGTACAGTAAGACAAACTCTGCCAACACACAGCCCAATATAGCTAGGAGCCTCACTGTCCTGTTTTTAAATCAGCCACAGGGTAACAATTTTTCCCGATACGTGTGGTGTGAACATACGTAAGACTTGACCTTTTTTAGGCTCCTCAATATGTCACAACCACGGGTGACATGGGAAGGAAAATGTGATGGCTGACTGACTGCAAAAAAGTTTTGCAAAGCGTCAGTAACTGACGTAAATTGTGACTGAGTAAAGTAGAAGCTTAATGTTTATTGGACTGAACTGTTCATTTGCATCCATGATGTTTTATTTATTAATTTCATATTTCAACTTAAAAATTTAGTTTGAAGGTTTGTAGCCAAAGTGAGGCAAAAGTTTGTCTACTGCACAAATTTAATCTGTTTTACAAAACGGTGTGCATTTAGTCAGTTAAAATATCTATGCTAAAGTGATGAGTGCTCTGTTGCTGGTTATGGAATCAGACTGCACTTCAGTGTTGCTGTTACTGGGTTTAAGTGTAGTTGGTTACTATATTTTGTTAGAGAGAACTGAAAATTATTTTGGCATTTCTGGGAAGGTACATTTATCAGGCCAATTTCAGTGTGCTTTTTGTAACAATACTACATTTGAATTCTCAGAAATGAAGAATTCCTCAAGGTTTTGTTCTAGGTCCACTGCTGTTCTTGCGTCATGTACCACCTCTTGGTCAGATTAGACAGACATGGGACTTTCATGGCTGATTTTCACATTAAAAAAGAAAACAACAACAAAAACAAATGAATGCTATTGTTCCTCTCAGACAGAGATATCTTGATGATTAATTAACTCATTGGCCGTGTGATTCATCAGAGTTAAAGAGTGAAAAAACCTTGGTATTATTTTTGATCCAACATTGAACCTGAATTCACTGGTATACAAATATTTAAAATTTGTCTGCTTCAGAATTAAAATGTGCTATTTATTATGGATTATGGCATGTTGAATTCAAACATGACATTAACAATGGCTAATTGGCTACTGTTTCCAAGATAGGTATTACATTTTGGGTCTACATAATTATATTGTGTTAACAGTAGCCTTTTCATGAAAAATCACATAAACATAGGTCTTTTTTATGTTCCTCTGACTGTATAACATTTCACCTGTTCTCTTTTTGTAACACTTTAAAAATCATCAAAAGGGTTATACAGTATATTAATCCTTAGTAGCATTTCTTAAAACTATAGCCAGCCAATCAAGCATTTCAGACAACATTTTCATTCTCCGTCGCCCACAATTAGTAAAGTTTGACTATATTTCAGAAGCATTTTGGCAGTGATATTAGAGTGGTGACTGATTTCCTATTTTCATTTATGTAACATTGCAATAATTAGAGGTATCCTGTTGATGACACATGCTGAAACATCGATAAATGTCTAGTTATATACACTGGAAGATCCACACCGCCACAGCGTTCCCGTGCAAAAAGCTTTATTAATGAAAAAAAAATGTGACATTTGGGTCACATTGTCTGAGGAAGGGCAGTTTGCCTGAAACGTCATTTTTTTTTCATTAATAAAGCTTTTTGCATGGGAGCCCTGTGGCAGTGCAGATCTTTTTGTTTTTGGTATATTTTTCTTGATCCTCCAAGCCTTTTATGCGTTTTGGATGTGTGTGTCTTCTCTGCATCACTAGCTATATACACTGAACAAAAATATAAATGCAACACTTTTGTTTGTGCTTTCTTTTTTCCTGAGCTGAATTCAGAGATCTAAAATATTTTCTGTATATACAAAACAACTACAGTATTTCTCTCAAATATTGTTCACAAATCTGTCTAAACCTGTATTAGTAGGCACTTCTCTTTTGCTGAGATAATCCATCTCACCTCAGGTGTGCCATATCAGCATGCTGAATAGACAACATGATTATTGCAAAGGTGTGCCTTAAGATGGCCACAATAAAAGGCCACTCTGAAATGTTCAGTTTTATCATATGGTGGTGGGCACAGTTCCACTAATCTGTTAAATGCTAATTATTGAAGCTAATGTTTTCAGTATCGAATTAGCTTTTCAGATGACTTTGAAACCCAACAGCAGACCAATTATCTTCTGATAAAGTCTGGTAAAATAATTTTTAGATTGCTAACATATTTTTGCAGGCATAGTAAATAAAGCTTTAACAGTTAAAAACCTTTGTGAAATCTTACAAAGATACTTAGTACTTACCTGTTAAATGCTTTGTAGCAGATGTATCTATTGCTGGTTTCAGGAGAAACCACTCTATCCTCTGCAATCAGAGAAGTAGTCACAGGGAGAAAAAACGTAGAGAGAAAATAATACAAAAAAAAAAAATATTTTGACAACATACTAATTTGCTGGCAATATCACCCAGGTCATTCAGAGGCATACAGTTTTAACTTATGGTTAAAAATTTAACCAAACTAATTTCGGACATGTTATTTAAGTTAACGTCACGTCTGAAATTATATAAAGTGAAAATATCAGCTACACGTTTTAGTTTTAAAGTATTGCACTAATGTTGAAGGTTTTAGTGTGGACATGCCTCGGCAGTGCATTATGGGTGAAAATTCACTACAGGCAAAATTTGAGATGCTCTGATCAGGCTTCACAATGACAACAGCATGAAACCCTTTGTATATTGTGCCTACAACTCTTGTGAATATATTGTCTGGGTTTATAGACATTGTTATTGTGCATGGTCTCTACTGCCATCTACTGGCCAGTAGTGTTTATGGCTGTATTCGCTCTAAGTATTGAGATATCCCATAATCCTTTGCGCACCAGAGAGTTGTTGCAGCCTCTTGCTGCAGCTGAAGAAAACAAATAAAAATGTACATTTTGGTTGTATAATGTTCATTTACAATTGTCATCGTGGATTCTCTCTGGGCTGTTTAAACCACAGCAACTCTCTGGTGAGCAAAGGATTATGGGTTAGGATCTGAGCATCTGGGCGCCAGTAGATGGCAATGTTCTATGCATTTTGACCCTGGTTATATCAGACGGTTGTCTAATCACAATTTGACTTCTGGCTTTTGCAAATGGCTTTTTTTACATATGAATAAAATGTCTAGCACATTTATATGTAAACCAATACATATGTCACATTAACACGGTTTTTACATAGAATGAATGAGTCAACCAATCAGTGTTAGAGGAGGCTCATTTTAATAATAATCCCTTTGGCATTTGTGTGTGTTTGTTACAAAACTTCAGAATTAGTGCATTATGTAAAATTAATATTTATAATATAATATTCTAACTTTGTACAAATGAAAGAATTGTCATTAATGGGGTTATTCTATCCGGATTAATTTGATTTGTAAATCAAAACCATAAGTCAAAGCTGCTTTATTTTTCAAGACTTCTGTCTCATGGGGGGGCTGCTACATGCTGTTAGGGAATAATGATTTTTCTTTTTTTTTTTTTTTGTGCATGTGTGTTTGGCAACCAGGCAGGCAGGCTCCTTTTGCTGTGGTAGAGTTGAGCTTAATGCCTGTCAACTGCTTCATTGCTGCAACATATGTAGCAAACAGGAGCTTCTATCAATGGGCAGGGCACACAGAGACAGAAGTGGTGAGTTATTGTTTGGGTTTGTGATCATGGTGTTAAAATTGAAAATCAGCTTGTTAGTAGCTGAGAGTGTACCGGAGACAATACTGAAAGTTATTGGTTAGCTTTATCTTCTGATAAATGTTTGGGTGGTTTATCAGTTTAGCTTTATAAAAAGATAACTTTTCAGTTAGCTGATTAGCTGTCATTGAAACTAACTTTTTGGTTAGCTGTGCCCACCACTGCATATAGTACAATACCACAAATGTCGCAAATTTTGAGGGAGCGTGCATTTGGCATATTGACTGCAGGAATGTCCACCAGAGCTGTTGCCAGTGAATTGAATTAAGGTGTATTTGGGGCTCTGATGGATGGATGATGTCACATTTCTACTGGCAACACAAAGAACTGTATTCAGTAGAACAATTTTCCCAGTTTCAAGACATACATACAGACTGGGGGGAGCCGGATTTGAGTGAGATTCGCCGAGTTCTGAACACAAATGTGGAGAGAATCCAGCTCACTGAGGGATTATGATGCCATACTTCCTCACTACATTAGTGCATTCACAGCATCTTCTCGCTGTGCCAGCATTCAGTGCTGCTGCATCAGTGCGTACATCACACAACCTGCCTTCTCTGCAGTGCCTTCTCACCAAGAGAATCTGCCAGGTGCTCTGGCATCCATCTAAAAAAAAAAACAGTCTTTTTCTTCAGTTACATCTGACCTTGGCTAAATGAACAGCCGCACTGCATGTTGCTGCGTTGGGAACTGTCCTCTCCCCCCTCATACTGAATTCACATCCTACACCAGAGCTTTGGCCAAACAGAAGCCCATTCTGAAGCAGTGGACAGCCACAGGATATAAACTCTTGAGTAACGTAAAAGTAACAAGCAAGTATTGGGCAAAACGGTAAACAAACATACAACTACCATGATAGCTCTCTGGCTGATGTCTGCTTAAATTCTGAAAATACACAAAACTTTTGCAACTTGGTGGACATCAGCTGACAAGGAACACATTTAATGAATGGGAAAAGGACTATTGCAGGACAAAAACTAACACAAAAAGATATCCAAAATTCCTATAAGTTCCTCATACATTTCCTTTATCCATCACGGTGTGACTTAAGCATATTGCATTACTAATTTTTCTGTATGATGAGGAAATCAAAGTCAGGATCCTCTGGTGAGAAGCATGCCTCTCCAAGCTCTTCACCATCT
Organism: Thalassophryne amazonica; assembly: GCF_902500255.1. NCBI lineage: Eukaryota > Metazoa > Chordata > Actinopteri > Batrachoidiformes > Batrachoididae > Thalassophryne > Thalassophryne amazonica. The sequence continues at coordinate 39,430,875 of NC_047110.1, read as the reverse complement.
CTTTATCAAGTAGCATTTATTGTTTCGAACAGATGCAGCTGTATTCTTTATGCACAATGCACAGGTCCATTAAATGCTGAATCCATTTGCACTCAATTAACAACATCAACCACCTCCAAAATTCAGTGGAGTCTTCCATGTCCTAATATCTATGTGTGTTGCAAATTTGGTGAGAATCCATGAAGTAGTTTTGACGTAATCCTTCAAAGCCTATATAAAGTTAAATCTTGATCTAGAATCCGGATCACCTCCAAAATAGAGTCTTCCATGCCCTAATATATGTTATGGTTAGTTGTACTAAAAGGACAGTAGGACCCCAAGATACAGAGTAGCCAGAAACAAAAGGGTTAGGTGCAAAAACAAGGTATTTAATGTTCAGCTGTGACTGGTAACTGACATAGCAAGAATAGATGTGAGACAAAAATTCCAACAGTAACAAAAGTCTTTCAGGAGGATCAAAACTGTGATAACAAAATACAACTGTCAAGAAGCCGACAGTGATAAATGAACTTACACAGAGGATGATCACAGGAACTGAGGGAAACTTAACTGGAGCAGGAGACAGATACAAACACTTAGAAAGTAAACCAAATGACCGGCTAAAGAAAGGAAAATGGACGTGATATAAAAAGACTCACTAATGATTTCCATGTGCTCTAATCATGAAAGACCAAGACATGTAAGAACAAAACATTACATACATAGTGGACTGGCGTAAGGGGCCCTTCACACATAGTACGAATAAGTACATATCAGAGCAAATCACGGCAGAACAGCTCGTATGAGCGAACCACGAAAACTGAGCTGACAGGCAGGTTGTGAACGATCCCACTGCCACGGTTTCATCCATGTGGGAACACGTGCAGCTGTGAAAAAAAACAAACAAACAAAGCAAAACAAAAAAATACATGCCACTCCCGGGATTCAAACCTGCAATTTCCAAAAGCTCTGATTGCCAGCAAGAAACTTTACCACTGAGCTACCGTTGATGTCCTGCAAAAGGTGCAGGAAAAATGCCTGAAATCAAGAAGGATCTGTCCGGCTGACATGTGTGTCTTGTGGACGGCGCACCACAGGACAGACACCGCATCATGTGGAAGAGAGCTAACGAGGGTGACATGACATTCAGATCACTCACTGCATGTTATGACCTGACGGTCCATTTCACCTGGGGCAGCCTGTCAATGTGCACGCCGTGCACTCCCTTGCTGCAACTCCCTGCAACAGAGATTTATGTTTTTATGTATGTCCACGTGAGGACAGCAAGCAGACAAGCGCGCCACAGTGGACAGTTCTTAGGTCATGTCCATCCAAACACAGTACGTGTTCTCCAGCTGGGACAACCAGATCCACAGATCTCCACAGCAGCTCCTGTCGGTGACCACACCCCCTGTCAGTTCAGCACACACACAACAATGTGTCACTGTGTCTGTGTTATGTGAGCTGTTAGGGAGTCTGTGGTCAGACCTGCCTGTCCGGCCCCCATGTGACCATGTCTGTGCAGCATATATATCCGCATTTTATGCGGATATATATATGCTATGCATATGTATGAACTACACGTATGCCACGTGTTTCCGGGGGAGGGAGTGCGACACACATGCAAACCACGTGTGTCTTGCTGTTTGCAAAGCCACACACATGGGGCCACTTCCAGCTCGAAAGTGATCATCTGCTGACTGATTTTGTGTTAATGGAGTGAATGGCCACACATTTTCTAAATGCCAAGCGAGTCGTGTTAGACGGGCATGCGTGTTACCTGAAATTTGGCCAACACCTGCTGTGAGAGGGATCGAATGGGCTCTCACAGGGCACACTCTGTCTTTCAGCCACTGGTGTGCACATATAGTTGTAGCAATAGGTGTACGAGGTGTTGGAGGCAACTTCGATTTTACATGTATTGCATATGATGCCTGCTTCATGCGCACATAGACCACATTTGTACTATGTGTGAAGGGGCCCTAACGCATGACACGACCTGAATATAGAGCTGATTACACAATCACAATTACACTCAGTAACATAATACAGCCACCACATGAAGAACAGAGATACCCTAACATCATGTTATTGGTGAACCCTAAAGACATAGACACCACCTGATAAGCTGGTGAACATAGTAAAGAGAACTACAATAATCCCTGAATGGTAGAAAATAACAACACATAACAAAGGACCTAATCAATTGACAAAGGACAGTGCCCTCAGAAAGGCAGGAAACTGGCTGCAGTGCGCTTTCACCTGGCGGAAGCCTGGTGAAGCCCATGGAAAAGGGACGGAGGACAGATCAGGAACTGAGGACAGATCGGGGATGGGCATGATGTGCACGCTCATCTCTGAATGCCCGCAGGACACCACAAGGAGGAAAATGCAGCACTTCACACCCACACATCAGGACATGAGAAGGAGAGACCGATCCACACACACTCACTGGACACACCACACATGCACACAGATCCACATGCAAACCAGACAGGTGAAAAAAAGACTCTGACAAGACAAGAGACGAAGACTCACAGAAAGCCACCCCATCCATCAACACTTGCATACAATGGACAGGAGGCATGCACATCACATCCAAACAACACCCCCCCCTACCAATCCTCGAGAGGTGCACATGGAGGACAGCCATGATAGCACACACACACACACACACACACACACACACACACACACACACACACACACACACACACACAGAGAGAGAGACCAGAGGGGGGCAAAACCAGACAGGTGAACAAAGAGAGAACTCATACAAAACCCCAAACACACTCCAACTGGACCATAACAAATATCTGAGGTCCAGATTGGTTGAGAATCTGAAGTAGTTTTTTTCTAAGTCGTCTTCCATTTCTAATATTTATCTGTGATGAAAATTTCATCAAAATCTGTGCAGTAGTTTTGATGCAATCCTACTAACAGTCAGACAGACAAATAAATACACCACTGATGATTTTATTACGTTCTTGGCAGACATAAAAATAAGCTGTGGTTAGGTGCATGTGGACTATCATAGTGTACAGTAGAAGCAGAAATTGTCACAGAGCAGCAAAAACCTGTTCTACAGTCAAGTGCAGAGATTTTCTACTGGTTATAGGGCACAATATTTAGATGCCCTTTACTTGGCTAATACTCTGCTTATATTCAGAAATAAATGTAACTGAACACAACCATTAAACTAAATAAAAGTAAACACTAATGGAAAAAAATTTCATGTTACACCCCGTTTACAGAGTCCATGACTGTATTGCAATCGAAAAATGGCCTCTGCTCGCCATCACTCTCACTGACTCCCACTGGGGTTGCAGGCTGATCCCAATGTGGCCTTCATGGTCAGAAAAAAGATCCCTCTTGGTCGCTATCACTCTCCATCACTCCCCATCGGTCTCCAACAGGTGTGTGAGTGTAATGAACTGTTTAAACTGGTTTATACTGTAACTGTTTTGAGTATTTTAAAGATACTTGGGTCTCATAATCGGTCTTGATAAACTTTCATGTCTCAACACACTTTCAACTTGACTCTGCATGAGGTTGCATCAGTGATTGTGAATATTAACATATTTTTCACTCGCACAATTCAGTCGCAATGCAAGTTTGGTGTAAATGCAAATAACAGATCAAAATGGAGGCCAGTCAAGTCTTGTGAGTCCGGGATTAATGGGGCATTACTGGTTCACCTCAGGGAGCTTGGGTGGCTGATCTCTGCCATTTTTGCACAGATCTGTTAACTTTCCAGAAAACCTCTCACTTGGGTATGTTTTTAAATAGCAATGCAGTGGTTGCAGGCACACTTGAATCTGAATAGGTTTTTTTTTTTATCTTCTGCTGTGTTTCCACATAATGATGACAAGTCATGAATGCCACAAAGTGTACATTCTTGGCTGTTGATCATGAATGTGATGATTTGAGGCAGAGACATCAAGTGTCCTCAGGAACTGCTGCAACCTGTTACCACACATTACAATTAATGGCACGTGTTGCTGGAGAATTATCAGGAACCATTACGCACGATCAAGAATAATGTTCCGCGCTATTGCGTGTTCTGCGCGCATCATTACGTTCTGTCACGTTGTGATTGAGGCGAACTGTCTGCACACACGCACACACCCATATTCATACTACCATCAGCTGCTGAACAATTCAGATCGCTCCAGTTTGCTCCTCAAAATCTAGATTAATCCACAGCAGAAGAACTTTGTGACTGCATGCTTAGTTGGGCTCTGTGCCATCGAGTGGTGCAGAAAGGAGGAGGAGATGGAGAGAGCTAGATGTGTGGCTCCACGCGGCTCTCGTCTTGCTCGTTCTCCCAACATCAGGCACAGCAGCAGCAGGTGGAACACCTGCAGGAGCGCGCTGAGGAGCATTGGAACGAGAATTTTTGCCTAGTTGACATCACTGACCTTCTTCAGCATACTGCAGCAATGAAACTGAATGCGGAGCAGCAGGGTTTAATTGTGCACACGTCTACGCTTGTTGTCACGCTCAATTAAGGATCACCACTAATCAAGATGGATCAACACGCTCAGTTGCGACCTCCACGACATGAGGTGAAATGAGGTTGGTGCATGACATTCGTGGAAGATTTTTTGACAGCCAAAAACATGCTCCACGAAAAACACGAATATCATGCACCAACACGCACTATTAAGAAACCTATTCAGATACGTTAAATCATGTGAAGAATGTCAGGAATGTGCCAAGAATGACGCAAATATGACATTCGTAACGCGTCCTGCCTATGTGTAAATGAAGCATTACACAACCATGAATGAATAAAAAAATAGTTTAAACACTGATTTCATAAATGCCGCAGTCAGTCTGCTCTGCGTAAGTCTGATCCCCTCAGATCTCGGAAGCTAAGCAGTGTGGTGCCTGGTTAGTGCTTGGATGGGAGACCTCTTTGGAACACCAGGGGCTGTGTGTGTTTCTCCACGTAAAACTGCAGTTGCATCAGAAAGGGCATCTGGTGTAAAACTTGTGCCAAATGCCAATGCGGATCTGGTTGTATCTGCTGTGGTGACCCCGAACAAACCGGGAGCAACCGGAAGGACAAGAGCAGATTTCATGAATACCAATGTGAGGTTGGACACACCTCAGATGCATTCACACATTTCAGACCATGTGCATACTGTTTGAAAGTTTCTAACCAAGTTGTATGTAAATTTTACCTGTTGTTACACTGTTTGTTAGTTCAGTCTGCCCTCTGTCTTCTAATATCTCAGCCAGAGTCATCATTGCTTACTTTGCCCTCCTCCCCAGCCCGCTGAAAAGCTGCCACTGAGGCAAACACTTTGAGGGAGAGAGAGGTGCTCAGGATCCATGGCCTTGTGTAGCAGCTCCACTGACTCCCACTTAAGCGCATGCACATGCACACATACACGCACATGCGCGCACACATGCACACACCTGTTAAACAGCAACAATGAGCTGCATGGCTGCCATTTCACTGAGCTCCGTACCCTGACCCCGCTCCCACCGTCAAGAGCCTTGGTGTATTTACCCTGACTGGCACACACACACACACACACACACACACACACACACACACACACACACACACACACACACACACACACACACACACACACACACACACACACACACACACACAGAGGCTGGCCTGCTTCAGGGTGTCCTCAATCCACCATTGTGCAGAGATGCAGAGTAAGGCTGATGCAAGAAAAGGAGGAAAAATCTTGTTGTTGAATTTTAAAGGGATCTCCCTGTGTGTAAGGAAGAAAGAAGGTGTGCATAAGTGTGAACCGCCCTTGTGTCGCACACACAAGTGATGACAATACCCTGCGCTCTGAGCTGGGTTGGATTACTATGAAATGCAATCAGTTACTGAATTCAAATTACACGGCCAATTTTGTAATTAGTAGTCTAATCCACTGGACAGTAAAAAAGGAACATAACTGTCACAAATTCACCTCCAATAACAATGAAGTGTCACACAAACCTCAACAATCCACAAGACAAGTACAGTTGACCTTTTTTGTTTTAACAAGTACTTGGTATGAAAAAGGAAATAAAATGTCATTCCTGAGCAAAAGTTTCACCAGAATGACCATCCTGAGATGTAAAGGCAGCAGGAATCAGCCACCACTGGCGGCCACCATTCTTCAGAGGGTGGTGGTGGTGGTGGGGGGGTTCTGCAGTTCGGCTCCGACCACTCCTTTTGTGTTTGCTGAGGGGGGCCTGCCATTCAGCAGTAAAGGACAAATAATGGCATTGCTGAGTCTCCTCTCCCCCAGCCTCTCACCCCCAGTTCCCCCCATTCTCCACTTTAATTGCATTCCCTGGAAGGCAGTAGGAGAAGCGGAGGGAAAATGTGGAGGGAGGAGGGAAAAGAAAGAGCTCTATAGTGGGGAGTCTGCATTCATTCTGCGCCTATGCATTGCTAACAGCAAACTGTGAACTACGGTCTACGAAGAATGAAGTACAATGGTCAAAAGCAGTGGAGGACTGGCCCACCAGTCTCCAATTCAGTGGGCCCTAGCTCCTTTAATAACTGATCGAGTTCACAATTAAAACCCGCTCGCGGGTAATACAAGTCTCCTTAGAGGCTCAATTGCCACTGGTGGGAGACAGGGCCACTGTTGTGTCCCGGGGATTAAAGCAGGCAGGGGGAATCAAAAGCCATTTTACAATACAGTAATCAGCATGTTTTCCCTCTGAAAGGCCCTCTGCTCCCCCATTTAGAAAACACAGAGCATTACCTCCTTTCTGCTCTCCACAAAACCCATTCATTCATCTGCTTCACTATATGGATTAATCTTGTGTGTTGTCAGCAGCACTGGTGCTCAGTGAAGCACAGTGAGAGCAGGAGGCGATAAAGTGTCCACTCCAGACAGACTGGTGAGGATGAGGAAACCCACAACCTGGCCAAGACCCCCCCACCCCTGCTATGGACCCATTCCATACATTACTACACATTTACTACAGGAGAAGCATTCAGTCTCATCACCAATGAATTCTTGGAGAATGTTCGTAAAGTATAGGATTCTGGTGCCGGTGAACACATTAGCATTTGAGAAGGTGTTACAGTGTCACTCTTACTGGTCATTCTGGTTGATTGATTTTTGCGTTGTTCTCTGTCCAAGTTCCCGCTTGAAGGAGCTGCGGTTGTCCTGGCTCTGCTTGGCAGAGGAAGATGGAGTGCATTAGGTGGAAAGGAGCCACCGAGACAAGGAGGTTCCTCTACTGCACTCCACATTGAAGCAGAACAGCAGTGGAAAGTCAGTGCCCGTCGGTGGCATATCTGAGGGATCGATCCTTTACTGAGATGTGTGGAGTCTACATGGGAGTTGGTCAAGTTCCAGAGTGTGCTTATGGGTTAGGAGGGCCATTATGTGGACAAAAACTGGGGAATGTCTATTTATGACTCATATGGCATCAACAGAAACACTGATTTGCAAATTGTTGTCCATTTTACTAGGGCTCTGCTCTTCACCTCTTTTGTCTTTTTGGACTGTCTGCTTAGCTGCAACATTTCAGTCATTGCATGTTTGCCTTTTTTTTTTTTGTGCTTCTGTTTTATTTTATTGTTGTTAGTATGTTGTTAGTCGTATTGTTGCCCATGTGCATGCACAGGGGTTGGATCAGGGTTTTTTTATTTCAATATTTTATTGAATTTTGCATTATAGCAGAATAAACAAACAAAGCACAGATTTTACCAAATAATGAAAATGGGTTATATTAATACACTTTGGATTATATACAGTAGTGTTCAGAATAATAGTAGTGCTCTGTGACTAAAAAGATTAATCCAGGTTTTGAGTATATTTCTTATTGTTACATAGGGAACAAGGTACCAGTAGATTCAGTAGATTCTCACAAATCCAACAAGACCAAGCATTCATGATATGCACACTCTTAAGGCTATGAAACTGGGCTATTAGTAAAAAAAAGTAGAAAAGGGGGTGTCCACAATAATAATAGCATGTGCTGTTGACGCTACAAACTCAAAACTATTATGTTCAAACTGCTTTTTTAGCAATCCTGTGAATCACTAAACTAGTATTTAGTTGTATAACCATAGTTTTTCATGATTTCTTCACATCTGCGAAGCATGGAGTCAACCAACTTGTGGCACCTTTCAGCTGTTATTCCACTCCAAGATTCTTTAACAGCTTTCCACAATTCATTCACATTTCTTGGTTTTGCTTCAGAAACAGCATTTTTGATGTGACCCCACAAGTTCTCAATTGGATTTAGGTCCGGGGATTGGGCAGGCCACTCCAAAACATTAATCTTGTTGGTTTGGAACCAAGATTTTGCTCATTTACTAGTGTGCTTGGGGTCAATGTCTTGTTGAAACACCCGTTTCAAGGGCATGTCCTATCCAGCATAAGGCAAAATGACCTCTTCAAGTATTTTGACATATCCAAACTGATCCATGATACCTGGTATGCGATATATAGGCCCAACACCATAGTAGGAGAAACATGCCCATATCATGATGCTTGCACCACCATGCTTCACTGTCTTCACTGTGAACTGTGGCTTGAATTCAGAGTTTGGGGGTTGTCTCACAAACTGTCTGCAGCCCTTGGACCCAAAAAGAACAATTTTACTCTCATCAGTCCACAAAATATTCCTCCATTTCTCTTTAGGCCAGTTGATGTGTTCTTTGGCAAATTGCAACCTCTTCTGCACATGTCTTTTATTTAACAGAGGGACTTTGCAGGGGATTCTTGCAAATAAATTAGTTTCACACAGGCGTCTTCTAACTGTCACAGCACTTACAGGTAACTCCAGACTGTCTTTGATCATCCTGGAGCTGATCAGTGGGTGACCCTTTGCCATTCTGGTTATTCTTCTATCCATTTTGATGGTTGTTTTCCGTTTTCTTCCACGCGTCTCTGTTTTTTTTTTTTTTTGTCCATTTTAAAGCATTGGAGATCATTGTAGATGAACAGCCTATCATTTTTTGCACCTGTGTATAAGTTTTCCCCTCTCCAATCAACTTTTTAATCAAACTACGCTGTTCTTCTGAACAATGTCTTGAATGTCCCATTTTCCTCAGGCTTTCAAAGACAAAAGCATGTTCAACAGGTGCTGGCTTCATCCTTAAATAGGGGACATCTGATTCACACCTGTTTGTTCCACAAAACTGACGAACTCACTGACTAAATGCCAAACTACTATTATTGTGAACACCCCCTTTTCTACTTTTTTTTTTACTAATAGCCCAGTTTCATAGCCTTAAAGGGCCTTTCACACTGCAAGCTTCAGAGCGACACTTTAACGCCCCCCAACGCGTCAAAACGCCAGGCCGGTGTGTTTCCAACGCGTTGTGATGTCAGGGGCAGAGATTGTGGCCCCGTCACACTCTGGCTGTTTCCACAACCTGAAAAAAGTTCAGCGATCACCATCTTGAATTTGGGTCTCCTGAACCACAAAAAAGCTTTAAAAAACAGCAGTAGAACGATTCTCCCATCACCCTGCTGGGAGAAGCTTTTTTTCAGCTACTTTTCGGAGTGATGCTGACTGAGGGAGGACTGACGACTTGGTGGGATATCGATCGAACCGCGACAGTGGGCCGACCCGCATGGAGAAGCCGGCCTTCAGGCATCATTCCTGGGCAGACCGAGGCAGGCAGCCGGGGTGATGGAGCAAACCCACTCAGTCCGAAATCTCCCACTTTTGGATATATGCGAAGTCCAGGTTGCCCAACAGAGTTTAGTTCTGCAGCTTTATCGATGTGAGGATAAAATAAAAGTAAAACGTGACGTTTCTGCACTGCTGTGAAGGTTTATTGATCGGCTAACATTAGCTTAGCTTTTTAGCACAGTTGATCTGAGTGAACGCTTTAATTTGTAGATGGTTCAGTCTTTCTTATTTTTACCAAATAAAGCTACAGCTTTTTTCAGACACCAAAAAGCTCAACTTTAAATAACTTATTTGTTCGGGTGTTTTTTTTCGTTTTCTTGCTGTTTTTCCCCCCTTTTTTATATATAAACCGTTTAGTGTTTCTTTATATTTAAAGAAATATTTTTATTTGTCCCAATCAGGAACACTTGCTGTGCAGACAACCAGACTTCCATTGATGAGCTGAACACCACGAAGTCCAGTCGAAAGAAAACATCTCTGCTCTTCAAAATAGGACAAAAGTGTCTTCAGCAACAGCACCAGAGTTCAAAGCTGCAGAAGAGACTTTCATCTGGTCCCGGCTTCTAAATAAAAGGCTCTTTCAACAGCAACTATTTTATTATTTTAAAAAGCTGTTTCATTTTATATTTTAATAATAAATGAACAGATCATTAAAAATGTCCACGAATCAAAGTCAAAAGACATTTGCACAGGTAGAAGCTCTCCACTTATTGTGCTCAAATTCATATTTTAGAAATGACTCTGTCGTGATAACATGAAAGGCAATTACATATTTTGACGAAATTACAAGTTTAAATGACTATATAAAAAAAAATATCATGAGGTTTATGTCACAGAAATCCTACTTTACAATCACACTGCAGGCATTGTTAAATTATTTCCTGTTGCATTTATAATAAACATTTGTATTTATTTAGTGTCTGTTTTTCTGGTTGAAATGAGATATAAATAATCTACCAGACTTAAAAAAAAATGTACAAGTTTCCATGTTATTTTATTTGTCTAAAAATAAATGTCCAAGGTTCCTTATGTTAAACAAGAAATGATAATCTGAAATAACGGGTGGTTTTAATTTACAGATGAAAGGTTTCTGAAGACCCATTTATTGATTTATTTAGCTATTTTAATTACAAGTGTTCTAAACTTTTTTTAACAGTAATCAGAAATTTTGAGGTAACAAACAACAACAACAAAAAAACATTTCCAATGATTTTTCTTCAGAAAACTGCTCTATAAATGAGCAGTCCTGTCACACGATAATGTTTTGTACAGATCAGTGGTTTCTGCACCAATCCATTTTGTAGAGATCAGTGGTTTCTGCACCAATCCGTTTTGTAGAGATCAGTGGTTTCTGCCACGAGTCTTCCGTGTTTTGGCCCGACGTGTCGTTCATATTGGACAACGCGAAGGTACGTCACAGCTCAGAGTGTCGAAAGTTGGATTGGATTGAACTTTGACCGCGTCAGCCTGCCGACAAGCGGCAATGCATGCTCCCGTCAGAAGCGTCGGTTTAGCTTGGCTTTTGACGCGACGCTTCTGACACGTCGAAAAAGCAACGCGTCTCATTGAAAATAATGCTTTTTAGACCGATTTTTGACACTTCTGACATGTCTGACGCATTCAGTGTGAAAGTCCCTTAAGAGTGTGCATATCATGAATGCTTGGTCTTGTTGGATTTGTGAGAATCTACTGAATCTACTGGTACCTTGTTTCCCATGTAACAATAAGAAATATAGTCAAAACCTGGATTAATCTTTTTAGTCACATAGCACTACCATTATTCTGAACACTACTGTACATTGTCCTTTGTATTACAATCCTGCCAAAAGGAAGACACTTAAAACCCTATGACTTGGATACAAAGACAAAGTGCAGGCGTCCTCTCTGCAATAGATCAACAAGGTCACTAGGAAGATGATGAAGAAGGGGCTCTGCCATATTTACTCTGTACGTCAAAACAACGAAACACACAAACAGTTTCTTTCTACAGGCCATCACATTGATCAACAATTTAATCTGCAATGAAACTCACTAATTCATATTCCTGATTTACAGCTTCAGTCTGTCTTTCTCCTTTGCATGCATTCTTTTTTTACTGCACATTTTTAATCGTGAATTATTTAGTGTTCATTTATACATGCTTGTACAGAGTGTATAGTTCAAACCGGAATCAAATTCCTTGTATTCTTTGAGGATAAGTGGCAAATAAAAGGCTATTCTGATTCTAACAAAAACAAAAAGCTACCCAACAGGTAGTACTATTGGAGCCCATGCTGCTAGAAGAGGTTTCATGTCTGGCGGAAAAAACAACAAAAAGAAAAAGGAAATAAAAAACATTCCACATCATACCCCTGCAACATTAGGATATTACCTGTCTGTTAAGACCTGGGCCGCTAGTCAGTGTCAAGCCTCTATGGCTGATATTATCAACCACAGAATATGCCTCTCATTAACTTGCATTATTAGAGTGAGCATAAAAAACAACTAAAAAAGAAAAAAGTAACTATATTGCATGACAACCTTTGAGAGAAAAAATAAGGCATAAATAAAAGAAAAAGACATTGTGGTGCCAGGGTACCATTTACACCTTTAAAAGTCTTGTTTTGAGGTGCTCTCTCAAGATAGAACTGCTGATATGACGCAAAAAAAAACAAAACTAATGCAGTCCATAGGGCCCCTTCACACATAGTGTGAATGCATATAACCCAGGGTGACTCACGGTGGTAGAGCTCGTATGAGCACACCAAGAAACATCGCGCCAACGGGCAGGCGTGCATGATGTCGGTGCAACAGTCCATGCACATGGGAACACAGTGCCAGCAGCTCCGTGATGTGTAACCACATTGCACAACTGCTGTGAAGAAAGAAGTAAATTAAAAAAATACATGTTGCAATGGTTTCATGCACGCAGGAACACAGTGTGAGCAGCAGTGCAATGTGTAACCACATTGCACAGCTGCTATGTAAAAAAAAATATGTGCCACCCATGGGATTTGAACCCGCACTTTCCAAAAGCTCTGGTTGTCAGTCAGAAACTTTACCAATAAGCTACGATCGCTGGCCTGTGAAAGTTGCAGGAAACTGCCTGATGTCAGAAAGGACATGGATGTATTTAAAAAAATAAAGTAAAATCACATACCATATAAAAACATCACATTATACTGAATCCCTCTTATCAAACAGACAATACAAATATGATCCGTGACATGAATGAGAAGCAGTTCGCTCTTCTCATCATGTCCACATCTGCTGGCATGTGTCCAGCTGGCCTGTGCCCGTGTCATGCTGGCGCACCGCAGGACAGTCACCACATCATGTGGAACAGAGCTCACGTGGGTGACGTGACAGTCAGATTGCCCACTGTGTGTTATGATCAATGAGCTGCAGCTTGTGCGCACTCTTGCTGCAGCCCGTCGCCACAGTGATATGTTTTTATTTATGACCACATGATGACAGCAAGCAGACACACGTGCGTCATAGTGGGCAGTTGTTAGTCCATATCCATCCAAACACAGTACGTGTTGTCCAGCTGGGATGTCCAGAACACCTCCAGTCCACACCTCCTGTCAGTTCAGTGCACAGACCAAAGCCACACTCGTGGGGCACTTAGACAAATTTCACTGGCAGTACGACAGTGCTTGTCTGTAGACTGTTGTTGTGTTAATAGTGCGAATGGCCACACATTTTATAAGTGCCATGCGAGTGGTGTTAGATGCTTATGCATGTCACCTGGAATTTGGCCGACACCTGCCGAGAGAAGGTTTGATGGGCTCTCACAGCACACACTCTTTATTTTTCAGCCGCTGGTGTGCGCAAATAGTTGTAGCAACAGGTGTACAAGGGAGCTGCGATTTTACACGTTTTGCACGTGATTCCTGCTTCATGTACACTTTATGTGCAAACTGACCAAATTCGCACTGTGTGTGAAGGGGCCCTCAATGTCATCTCTCAAAACATAATGGAAAGTTATAGATTGAAATCAACTCCTGTCCAACTTTATTCTAGTTTGTTGAGAAAGTCGTCTGCATCTTTGTGTTTCAAACTTGTCCTCAGTGCCATTGTGGTGCACTGTCAGAGTGGCTGGGAAGCACATATTGAAGTGGATGCCCTTGTAAATTAGAGTCTGATACACCTCGTTGAAGGGCCGCCGCCTCTCTCAGACCGAAGCAGATAAATCCTGGTTTATGAAGAGCTGCTGACTTTCATATTCCAGATCAGGTGTTGCTCTCACTGCTCCCATTATCCTTGGTATGTCCCTGGAGTTGTGAAGTTTGCTGGGTACATCCACCTAGGAGCCCCAGGCTCTGATGCATCGATTTTAAGATGGCATTTAGTGCCAGGGCTCGTTAGTAAGCCAAGCACAGTGGGCAGCCAGGTTTCAAAGAAGTGGATAGGGCATTTTCTGTCCGTGCATTCTCCCAAATGAAGAATCCGGATGTTATCTCATCTAATACAGTTCTCCATATTAGCAACCACGTTCCATGTTTTTCTCGGCTTTAGCGAGTCGCCCCTCCAACCTGGGTGTCACATCTGAGACTCTCTGTTCTGATGTGGTAATACATTTCAAGTTGCTCTACAGTGCTGCAGATGTCTTTCCTAAAGTTTCTTCCAATGTGTCGCTGAAGTTTTAAAGTCACCTCGCGGAGCAGTGTTGTGGTGCTCACCTTGGGTAAAGGCTCCTCACCTGTTGGTGAAGGATCTGATTGGCTAGCACTCGTGGTGGTGGATGTGCTTTATTTGAGTTGGGGCTACATGTATTTATTAGATGGGAATCCTGCTCATAATTGAGTTGAGTTCATCCAATGCATCAGTTTTTTGAGTGTGTACCCCATCTCTTGTCCAGTGACTGCTGGGATAGGCTCCAGCCCCCACAACCCTTAACTGAAATAAGTGGGTGTAGAAAATGAATGAATTAATGGATGGGGGGATGTGCCAGTTCACAGCTTCACTGTTTAACTTTCTGACAACTTTTTGTTTTAATACAGATGATGAAGGTCAAGTTCTGCATCCCTACACCAACAAAATGTGAACATCTTGAAAAGAGAATGTGTTCTGTCAATGTTTTTCTCTCCCATGCCAAGTCAGATTTGGTCGCTTTTAAAATATGTTCAGAAATATTGTTTCCATTCATACAGATGTACAACAGATTTATCCTGAAAAAGGAAGACAGTTGATTTAGTAAAGCAACACCTTATTTCACTTACACATACAATATTGTCTATTGCACTGTGCATATATAGAGAGGTGGTGTGTCAGGGGCCCTTCACACATAGTGCAAAGTTTAGACAAAGTGCACACCTAGTGTGCATGACGCAGGAATCATGTGCCAACCGTGTAATGTCGTCCCTGTCGCCAACGCCTCGTACACCTGTTGCTACAACTATCTGTGCACACAAGCTCCTGAAAGACAAAGTGTGCGCTGTGCAAACCCATCACACCCTCTTGCAGCAGGTGCTGGCCAAATTTCAGGTGACATGCACGAACGCCTAACACCGCTCATATGACACTTAGAAATGTGTGGCCAGTCGCACTCTTGGCACGACAAGAGACTGCAGACAACTACTGTCATACTGCTGTGAAATTTGTCTCAGTTCCCCACGAGTGTCACTTTGCAAACACACACACACACACTGACACGTGTGTGTGTGCGCTCCACTCACGGGAGGCGTGGCTTCCAACAGAAGCAGCTGTGGTGGTCTGTCATTCTGGACATTCCAGCTACACAACACCTACCGTGTTTGGACAGTTATGGACTAACACCTGTCCACTGTGAGGCGCGTGTGTCTGATTGCTATATTTACGTGGACATAAATAAAAACATATATCGCCATGGTGGCGACAAGCTGCAGCAAGCGAGCGCGTGCATGGAGCGGACACTGACAGCCCCCCAGGTTGAAACGGACCATCAGATCAGAACACTCAGCGGGCGATCTGACTATCACGTCACCCATGTGAGCTCTGTTCCACATGACGCGGTGTCTATGTTGTGGTGTGCCCTCCACAAGAAACGCATGTCGGGCAGAACACACGCAGCCAACTGGATGCATCTGACCAGTAGATGTGGACATGATCAGAGCACACTGCTTCTCATTCATGTCATTTCATGGCTGTATGTCTGTGACCATGGGTCATCACCAGAGGAACAGATGGATCATATATGTATTGCTCACTTGATAAATGCGGTGTTTTATATGGTGTGGGATTTAATTTTTTTTTTGTAATACTTCCATGTCCTTCCTCATATGAGGCAGGTTCCCGCAGCTTTCAAAGAACAGCTCTGGAGCTCAATGGTAAAGTCTCTGAGTGGGAATCAGAGGTTTTGAAAGGCGCGAGTTCATGTCCTGGGTGGTGTTTTTTTTATTATTATTACTATTCCACATAAGCGACACAATTTGGTTCCACACGTACCAGCTGGTTTTTATTTCTTTCACATAAGCGGCGCCATGTGCTGCACCTGGCAGTGTTCCTGCTCAAGGACACTGGCGCGTGCATGAAATCTTGCACAAGGAATCGTGCACACCTGCCCATCAGGGTGATGTTTAGTGTGCTAATTTCGAACTGCTTCACGCTGTTTTGCCATTTTCATCCAAACTTCGCACTATGTGTGAAGGGACCCTCAGCATTCAAGTTTTGTTTTCACACATTTTGAACAATCTAGGTTTCCACAAGCATGGCCAAATTTATGCTAAAAAGTACGTTATGATTAAACCTTGTCATGCACCTTAAGCAGTAAATGTGCAATAGCAGTGATTTTCATTTTCAGATAGATAGCAGCAGATAATCAGTTGTCAAATACATAATAAAACAGTGACTTGCTTATCATTTCTTCAGAATACTGTAAAAAAAAGAAAGAGATTACTTACACCAGGGGTGGGGGTGGTGTCCAAGCAATTCAGTGGGGAACGTCTCCGGTTCAAGGCCACCCCTGTTCATTCTCCATGTAATGTAAAGTTGCTTCAGGAAGGGCACCCACTGTAAAACCTGTGTCAAACTGTCATTCAGATCAACCTCAGTTCCTGAGTGAAACAAGGTAGAAGCCAAAGGGAGTTACTATTAGATTACTGACACCAAAATATCAGGTGACTGACAGCTACAGTCGAGCAGGTTTGAGGCCGAGTGTGAAGCGACTGGATTGAGGATCATGACCTCAAAATCTGACACCATGGTCCTCTGTTGGAAAAAAGGGTGGGTTTCACCCACAGATCAAGGGAAACTTAGACCCTGTTGACACTGGGGGTGGCAATCCAGCTCAAACTGGATTCGATCCAGTTTGCTTTCAAACCGCATTGGGCTTCGACGTGTTTTTCAAATCCATATCATCCTGCACAGGGCATCCAAAACTCAACCTGGCTCAATCCAAATTCAAGCCTTGTTTGTGGATCTGGATGTGACAGTTGGGTGTGCACGTGTTGATTTGGACATGACAGCACGGGTGTCCGAATGTGGATTTGTATGTGACACTGTCCTCTTGGTTGGACATGGCTGGAAGACCTACTTAAAGAGACGACTGGAGAGCATCTTCACCAGGTGCCCGAGCCACCTCAACTGCCTCCTTTCGATGCAAAGAAGTAGCGGCTCTATTCCGAGTCCCTCCCAGCTAATCAAGCTTCTCATCCTGTCCAGGAGTGTAAGCCCAGACACCTGACGGATGAATCTCATTTCTGTTGCTTGTATCCGCAATCTTATTCTTTCAGTCATTACCCAAAGCTCATGATTATACGTGAGAATCGGAGCTTAAACTGACTGCTAAATTCAAGGACATGTTGCACCAAAATAATAACAATTAAGACTAAGCTGACCATCCAATGATCCACGTGATTACTTGTGCACTTCCGTGACTGGTTTCATAGTATACAGGATTTGTAATAAACAGCTACGGGGACTTCCAAAAACAAAGTACTCGTGTGTTTCTGACAGGGGTGACATGATTATTAGAAGTGTCCCAGTGCACACTTGAATGGAATGTCACACATTAAGAACTGAGGCACAGATTAATTCCAAAGTTTACACAAGTGTGATGTTGTGTTATGATGATTCGTTTTTAAGTGATAACTGTTCATTTTGATGCAGTCACTGTAAAAGCAACAGCACTGAGAAGGGTAGTGCACCTGCACTGCCATAAGTTAAACGCAGCCTGTTAAAATCAAATCAAACACTTATAAATGTCAGCAATAAAACAGCTGACATGTGGCTGCAGCAGCCATTAAAACAGCGCAGCAGCCGTTTTAACCCACGTCACTTGTTTTATTGCCTTTGTACATAATGTGATCAGATCTGTGACATGTCACGTCATGTACAAAGCCGCAATAAACAGATGAGCTGCACGTTAAAAATGTATTTTCATTGAAAGCATCATTGAAAGGAACACAAAGCAAGAGACTAAAAAAATTATGTTACTCACCCAGTTGTAAAGATTTCCAAGTAATAAGTACATCAAAGAAGCTCATACGCATGACAAGTTCAATCACCAGCCAGTTAATTAAAGCCCCACTGGTCCTCATACAGATGGACAGCCAGAGAACATTATGAAGTTCCACTAGTCCTCAGGTACAGATGGCCAGCCAGAGAATGTCCAGGTCCACTTGCCCCCAGGATTTGATCGCACACCAACTCTGCCGCAGCTTAACTTCTGTCATGATTGGGGCACATTAGAAAGAGAGTCCATTATCTCCTGAAAATACCGTCTTCTGAGTGTTTCCAATATGAGACATACATCTGCCTGTCCAGACAGTCTGTAAAAACAGTGTGGTGGAGACAGTTCACGTCCATGATCACAGCAGCAATAAACCGGCATCCTGTGATGCAAACAGCATCACAACACTAAGTTCCAAAATCCAACAAACTCTGACAAAGTTAAGCATTTCAGGGTGAAGTGTGTCATCTCCTCTGTAAATCTGAGTCATCACTTTCAAATAAAAGCTCAGAAGTTTCATTTTCAGATGGAGCACGTTCATTTTCCTCTGTCCGTCAGTCATCGGGATGTTTCTGCTCATTCTATAATGCACGTCACATGCCGAGAATTGTTAACGCACTCAGGGAGACCAATAAAAAAACATTTATTATGAGCGCATGTGTGTGGAGAAACATAAGCCCCCTTCACACATAGCAAGAATGTGCCACAGCTATGCCCGACATGGCAAATATTGTTATAATCCAACGCAGTCAGGAGGAAAAGAGGTGTGAAAATAAATACTTGTTTTATAAAAAGTAAAATAAAGACCTCTTTCTTGACCTCATATTTAACTGTTGACAGCACTGTAACAGTAAAACTTGCAATTTCAAACCTACATTTTTATAAATGTAACTATTCTAACATTTTTCTAACATTTAAATTCTCTCTAAACATTTTACTTGTCGAAATTATTATTATTTTAAGCAATATTAGTAGTTGTAGTAAAAAACGGCTTCAAAACTGGACCTTTAATCTAGGGGTGTTGTGGGGGGGCACATCCCTGCCCCACGCCCCATTCCATCTGGATTCGCCCCTGCTTTGGCGTTTGAGCACAAAGAATGGATAACATTTATTTATGCAGAAAACAGGACCAGATTTACAGGTAAGAAAGTTTTATTGCGTTTTCACATCATGTGGTCCTCAGAAAGAGAGTTTAGGTGCATTTGAGTGGAAAATAGTGTTAGTTGTTGACGCGTCGCGGAGGATCAGCTGTTTTTAACGAGACGATACAGAGCGGCTCAGCTCAGAATTCTAAATAAAGGAGGGAAAAAAGTATAAAAATGTCTCACCTGCTCAGTGCAGGTGTGCTGATCACCGTGCTTTAAGATGTGAGGACGAGTCGAGGAGCTGCAAAAAAACGTGGATGAAAAGCTCACAGCTCGCTTAAAGTGGGCAGTTCAGTCGAACCCCGACCTCCTGCCCACAGACCAAGTTTAGTGCTACTATCAACCCACAATGAAAAATAATAGTAACGCACAGTGACATGGAGAAGTAACTTTAATCTGATTACTGATTTGGAAAGATTAACGCGTTAGATTACTCGTTACTAAAAAAAAGTGGTCAGATTATCACTGTGCATTACTGCGCATGACAGAGAGACGCAGCTGCCTATTTTATGATGGAGACAATAGTTCACATTATTTATATTGCCCATGGGAAAGAATGGACAAATATCTGTACTGTATGGTCTATTGTGGATATGTTCAGTTTTGCGGTGTCATGTGCACAGTATCGCATGGAGCTTTCGGTTTGATAGCCACTGTTCACATTCACTGTACATAATAATCATTATGATGAAGTGTGTCACATACATTTCAGCAGTTTCTTTGTGCTGGGGGGGTGGGGGGGTGGACGGACATTATTATATGTGGCAGTGCAGGTCATACCGGCAGGCTTTGTAGTGCCAGATCAATCTTGAGGCTCCCTCGTATGCGCTCAAATTGTTTCGAATCCCGTTTTGCCACCATCGGAATATGTAAATTGTGGTCAGATGGTCCTCAGACTGTAATGGACCACCATTGGATAGGCGTCCCATCTCAACCATGCCCGGAGAGTTTTGAACATGTGCATCACACTCGGCATCACCAGCCAATTTTGACCAGCTGTGGCGACTTCATCAGATGGCTGTCAGAAGGTTTTGAAACTGAAATCCGACTCTTTGCGGATGTGCGCCGATTCATAATTCTGTCGCCATTCTGCGTGATTCTGCTTATGTGTGACGGGTGTATTACAATCATGAACACTTACGTAGATGTTGTGTTGCTAACTGGGGTATTAAAAAACATGTCACATGTCCTTTAAGAGCCTTGCCTTCTGGCTCAGCTCCTTGTTTACCATGACGGGCCGATATAACATCAGTAAAATTTCAGACAGCACTCCAATTTACCCCCACTCATGACAATACCCTGATATACGAGGTCTGTTAGAAAAGTATCCGACATTTTTATTTTTTGCAAAAACCATATGAATTTGAATCACGTGTGATTGCATCAGCCAAGCTTGAACCTTCGTGCGCATGCATGAGTTTTTTCACGCCTGTCGGTTGCATCATTCGCCTGTGAGCAGGCTTTGAGTGAACACTGGTCCTCCCCCCTCGTCGGATTTTCATTGTCAGGAAAATGTCTGAACGGCTGGAGCAGCGCTGCATCAAATCTTTCCAGAAACTGTGAGAGACAGCCAGGTGGACACCATTCGGAAAATTCAGATGGCTTTCAGGGACGATTTTATGGGCATCACACAGATTAAGGAGTTACAGCTGGTTTAAAGATGGCGCACAATGGCAGGGCACACCGCGCTCCGAGCAGCGATCGACAGGCTGAAACGACCAGATCATTTCCAAACTGAATGCTGTGTTGATCCGGGACGTCGTCTGACTACCAGAGAAATGGCAGAAAAGGTGGACATCAGCACTTTTCCGGCACATTCCACTGTTAAAGGAGATTTTATGATGAAAACAGGAGCTGAGGAATTTGCCACGGAGCCGCTAATGGCGCGGAATGAAAGGACCTCCGTGTTGGTCTCACAGGACATGTGACATGCCCAGATCTTCGACAATTTCTCGGATACTCACTCGACTGAAAAGCCACCCAAAGCTGTCTGAATCTTCTGAATGGTGGAAGAGCTGGGCATGTCCTATGAGACTTCCAACATGGAGATGCTTTTTGTTCTGCGCCATTACGCAGCTCCGTCCTGACGCGCGAATTCGGCTGCACGTCTTTCATTACAAAATCTCCTGTAACAGTGTAATGTGCCGAAAAAGTGCTATGTCTACCTATCTTGCCATTTCTCTGGTAGTCAGACAACGTCCCGGATCAACACAGCCTTCACTTTGGAAATGATCTGGTCATTTCAGCCTGTCGATGGCCGCTCGAAGCACGGCGCGCCCTCAGCCACTGTGGGCTGTCTTTAATCCAGTTGTAATGCTCCTTAATCTGTGTGATGCCCATAAGATCTTCACCGAAAGCCATCTGAATTTTCTGAATGGTTTCCACCTGGCTGTCTCTCACAGTTTCTGAAATAATTTTGATGCAGCAAAGCGGCAGTTGCTCAGCCATTTTCCTGACAATAAAAATCCGCCCAGGGGGCTGGACCACTTCTCCCACAAAGCGTGCTCACAGGCAAATGACGCAACCGACAGGCGTGAAAAAACTCACGCATGTGCACGAAGGTTGAAGCTTGGCTGATGCAATCACATGTGATTCAAATCCATATGGTTTTTGCAAAAAATAAAAAGGTCGGATACTTTTCTAACAGACCTCGCACTTATACTCCTCCACTTGGGGCAGTGCCTCTCCACTTAACCAGAGGGGACAATCCACCATTTTCCAGCAGAGGACCATGGTCTCACATTTGGAGGAGCTGATTCTCATCCCAGCTGCTTCACACTCAGCCTCAAACCTGCTCATTGTGAATCAGTGATCACTGCCTGATGAAGCCAACAGAACCACATCATTTGTAAAAACACAGAGATGCAACTCTGAGGTCACCAAACTGGACACCCTCCAATCCCTGACTGCACCTTGATATCCTGTCCATGAACATCACAAACAGGATTGGTGACCAAGGGCAGTCCTGGAGGAGTCCAGCTCCTACTGGAAACAGGTGTGATGTAATACAGAGAATGTGAACACAGCTCCTACTTTGGCCATATAGCGACCAGATCGGATAGGTTGGAGCAATTATATCTCCCAATGCCTCAGAATCCCTCAGGAAGAGCTGCAGGACTTGGCCGAGGGCAGCAAAGTTGGGAGGAGCTGCCTATTGTCCTGCCACTGTGATCTGGACCCAGATAAGTGGCAGAAAATGAATGAATGAATGGCTGTTACAACAGTTTAGTTAACTAAAGGCACCTTGACACTTGCACGAATTTGATCCCCATGCTGCCGCGCAATTTGTTATGCCAATGTGTCCCACTTTGTCCCGCTCGATGCTACGCTATATAACATAAAGCCAAGCCTGTACCATATCATTTTGTAGGCGATGATGCATTTGGCTGACAAAACCATTTTCCCCATCGCTCCCAGTATCACAGAGAAATGATCTACAGCTACTTGTGTGCTGGATAAGGCATTTTGAATCTTGTCTAAAGGGTAATGTTTTATAAAATATATTTTGCAATGGATTGGTAAAACAGTTGTATTTTCATTCCTTCGTATGAAATAGTGTATCTGTAAAGTTATGTGTATTACAGATGTAACATCTCTTCATAATCTAATTTGAGGTTCAGATGCTCTGCTGCGCAATGACACACAGTGACATGCAGTCTTTGCAAATAGGTTCTGCAATGTTCACGACTAGTTCACGGAAGTGGCACGAAATTTATGTGTTCTAGAAATTTGTAACATTTCAAAATTTTCTGTGTGCACTAGCACACAACCACGCACAGTTCACAACAAGTTTACTTATTGACATGCACGATTGTGTGCCAGTGCAGGGATCAAATTTGTGGAAGTATCAAGGTGCCTTAACAGAAGCATGAGTCAAAATGAACTGAAAGGCTACAACAGATCTGTTAAAGACAGAGACAAAAACAATATATACAGTGGATCCTCAAGATACGAGCTTACTTTGTTCCGTGACCAAGATCGTAAGCCAATCTGTTCGTATTTCAAACAAATTTTCCCAATTGAAAATAATCCATTTAATCCATTCCAGTCTTGTAAAACATCCTCAAACCACTCTAAATTATGAAAAAATACATTTTGTGTTAACAAATAGACATGTATACTTTACCTGTGCATAATAAAATATATAAAATGAAAGAAAAAAGTTTTATTACGTGTTCATTAAAAATGCTGAAGCACAACCAGTGGACACTTTTTCTGGGTGTTTCTTTTCAGTGAAGTAGCTTCTTCTCCTCTGCTGTTATATACATCCTCCATTGCATTTTATTCCAGAATAATCCAGTTTCATCACAGTTAAACACTTGTTGCTGGACATGGCCTTCCTTCGCAACAAGTGCAGCAAAACATGTGATGTATTCATTCGCTGCCTTAACGTCCGCACTAGAAGCTTCTCCTTCTCTCCACTTTCCTTTTTGCTCGGGTGGCGCCCCAAAGCGCGACTCGTAACTCAGATTTCCACTCGTATTCCAAACAAAAATATGGACCGAGCGATGCCTCGTATTTCAAAAAACCTCTATGTTTATACCCTGAACATCCACTCCTCCCACCAGTCACAGCATTATTCAACAAAGCAAATATATAATAATAAAAAAATTCAAAACATAATAATAAACCAAAATAATAAACCATCCTAAGTGGGACAATTCTGATGTACAGATTTGATATGTTTTATCTGCATATAATGATGATGGATGATACTTCTATATTTGCAGAAAGAAGGAATAAATAAATACACAATTGAAAAAAAAAACGTAAGTTGAGTCGCTCATATGTCGAGGTTTCAGTATATATATGGGTGTGAAAATAATGCTGCTATTCAATGACAAATTATCATAATTATTCATGACACAGTTACAGCATTTCCAGACCTCAGCCAAGAAAACTGGTACATTCTGCCATGTGAAATTCATTATCAGACTTTGCATGTTGTGGGACCAAAGGACCAACATCAAAAAAGGTCATTTTTATAGTTAAAAATGTTGGCTGGTGGAGAAACTTTAAGCCTCTTTAAACAAGAACCATCTGGACAAGAAGAAAAATGCGCAGATGTGATGCAGCACTGAAACAACAATGCTATTTCATCTTAATCATGCTATCAAAGGATGTATTATATGGCCTGTTCTTCCGTTGTGTCTGGTGGTAATATGTCGTGAAAGGCGAGATCTGTGTATTACACAATGGTGAGAGGAAGTATTCAGTGTCGCTCTCCCTTGTCTTCCTGATCAAAAACCGCAGACATCTGATTCAGTTTATCCAACAACATGGCCATGTGGGTTATTGATCTTCACCAAGGACATCACATTCTTGAATACGACAGAAATCAAAGAACACAAGTTTCACGTGTTAGGGTTAACATGTTTGCAAGTGCATTTAAAAATTAAAAACTGTTCATCTCAACTGAAATGTTGCTATTCTATTATGCTGCACCATGAGGTGATGGCTGTGGATGAATGGCACACCAATGGGCCTCAGGATCTCGTCACGGTATCTCTGTGCATTCAAAATGCCATCAATAAAATACACCTGTCTTTATTGTCTATAACATGCGCCTGCCCATACCACAGTTCCACCGCCACTATGGGCTACTCTACCCACAACGGTGACACCACAAACCACTCACCCACACGACGCCACACACGCTGTCTGCCATCTGCCCTAAAAAGTGAAACCCGGGATTCATCCATGAAGAGAACACCTCTCCAACTTGCCAGATGCCATCGAATGTGAGCATATTCCCCACACGTTGGTTACATAGGTGTCAACCTGACTCAAGAAAGGGCAACGAGGGTGCAGGTTTCTTTGTAACCACCAACTCCACGGGTGATTTCATTGATGAACTCATCCAGTCTTCTGTGAATCAGAAGACGGGACTTTCTGGAGTCAGGCTGACACCTATGCTGTTACCACGACAAACTGCAGTCAGGTTGAGACCCCGAAGAGGATGACGAGCATGCAAATGACATCTCCTGAGATGCTTTCTGACCGTTTGTGCAGAAATTGTTTGGTTGTTGCAGCAGCTGTCGGAGTGGCTGGTCTCAGATGTTCTTGGAGGTGAACATGCTGGATGTGGAGGTCCTGGGCTGGTGTGGTTACATGTGGTCTGCGATTGTGAGGCCAGTGCTACTGCCAAATTCTCTGAAATGCCTTATGGTAGAGAAATGAACACTGGATTCACAGGCAACAGCTCTGGTGGACATTGCTGCAGTCAGGATACCAACTGCACGCTCCCTCAAAACCTGTGACATCTGTGGCATTGTGCTGTGTGATAAAACTGAACATTTCAAAGTGGCCTTTTATTGTGGCCAGCCTAAGGCACACCTGTGCAATAACCATGCTGTCTAATCAGCATCTTGACATGCCACACCTGTGAGGTGAGATGGATTTTCTCAGCAAAGGAGAAATGCTCACTAACACAGATTAGACAGATTTATTAACAACATTTGAGAGAAATTGGTCTTTTAAGTATATCAACAATGTTTTAGAGCTTCAAGTTCAACTCATGAAAAATGGCAGAAAAATCAGGTGTTGCATTTATATATATATTGCACTGGGATACAAATTAAACAACTGCAAATTATAAAGAAGACAATACCACCAAGGGTATTTTAGCATTGCATCATATTTAAGCCTTCTGGCTCAGAGACCACAGCATGGTTTCATGTTCAGCATATTCTCTTAAGACCAAGAAATACATTTTTGACCATTGTAAGGGACAAGAATTTCATGGCTTTATTTCAGTAGAATTATTTAGTGAGGATGAGACCCCATTGTCAACTGCAAAGGACATTCCATAAAGAAAAAAAACTAAAAAAAAAATGTTTCTGTTTAGTACAAATCAGCAAAAGGATGTGAGAGGAGTAGGCCAAAAAAAAAAAATAGCCAGAAATGAACATGACCCCAATGACTGATTTCTGGTAAATTTGACCTTGCTGAGCAATGTCAGAACCCACCCCATATGTGAACCATGTTTGATGCAAATTAGACTGAAAAACTTAAATTTTGACAACTCAGTGATCAACCTTCCACAAATCTAGAAGCCAGCTACATATGTGTCCAACGTTTAGTGGACATTAATGTGAAAAACCATAATTTTAACATTTCACCCTTGCCGAAACAAACCCTTTAAGGGCAATTCTAGAGTGGACTGTCATCCACAAATCTCGTATGGCAAACACTGGCCAAAGGACCGGGAGGAGTAGGGAACTGCACAAAGAACCTAAATATTGACCTTTGTCCCCAATGACTTTGACGATTGACCTTTGGCAAATTTGACTTTGTGTGGGCAATTTCAGAATGCAGCTGCATGTGTGTGCCAAGTGTGGTGCAAACTGGAGTGAAAACAAATTTTGACTTTTATCCTCAATGACCTTGACCTTTGCCAAAACAAACCCCTTAAGGGTCATTCTTCAAACTACATGCATACAGTAAGTCTAGAACCCCAAAACCTCAGATCAGTCATGGCAAGCTGTAGGTGGTGAGGAAGATTATCTACATTGCATCTGGAAAATTTTCAGAGCACTTCACTTTTTCCACACTTTGTTATGTTACAGCCTTATTCCAAAACGGAATAAATTAATTTTTCCCCTCAAAATTCTACTCACAACACCACATAATAACAACATGATTTTTTTGTTGTTGTTGTAGAATTTTTGCCAATGTATTAAAAATAATTAAAAAAAAAAACTTTCTAAGAAACCACATGTACATAAGTATTCACATCCTTAGCTCAATACTTTGTTGATGCACCTTTGGCAGCAATTACAGCCTCAAGTCTCCTGGAATATGATTCCACAAGCTTGGTGCACCTTTGGGCACTTGGTCACTCTACCATACAGGCCTGATTGGTCAATTGCTGCAGAGATGGTTCACCTCCCTGACTAAGGACCTTCTCTCCAAAGGTTTAGACGAGCAGCCAGCTCTAGGAAGAGTCTCAGT
Organism: Thalassophryne amazonica; assembly: GCF_902500255.1. Lineage (NCBI taxonomy): Eukaryota > Metazoa > Chordata > Actinopteri > Batrachoidiformes > Batrachoididae > Thalassophryne > Thalassophryne amazonica. The sequence goes on along the minus strand of NC_047110.1, from coordinate 39,403,749 downwards.
GGATATGAACTTCTTCCATTTATGGATGATGGAGGCCACTGTGCTCATTGGGACCTTAAAGCAGCAGAAATGTTTCTGTACCCTTCCCCAGATTTGTCGTTGAGACAGTCCTTAGCTCAGGACGTTCAACCTGCCCAAGGCACTGCTCATCATCTTCTACACATCCATCATCCAGTCTGTCCTGTGCATCTCCATCTCTGTTAGATTTCCCTCTGCCTCCACACTTGACAGACACAGACTTCAACTGTCAGGTCTGTAGAAAATAAAAAAAAAAAACCATCAGAGCCAGCCTGCCCTCCATCCAGGCCTTATACCGGTCCAGGAAGTGAGCTGGTAACATCTCTGCAGACCCCTCATGCCCTGAACACACACTAAGCAAAACAATGAGACACAGGAACAGCTTCTTTCCACAGGCCATCACACTGATGAACAATTTAACCTGCCAAAAAAACTCACTAATTCATCTACCTCATGTACAGTTTAACTTCAATTTGTCTCACACATCCTTTTCCTCTTATTGCACATTTTATTTTCTTGCACATTTCATTACTGTGAATTATTCAGTGTATATATTTATACAGAGAGTGCTGCTCAAACCGAAGCCAACTTTCTTGTATTCTGTGGATACTTGGCAAATTAAAGCTATTCTGAATCCTGTCTTGGACGTCTACAAACAATTCCTTTGACTTCATGCTTGGTTTGTGCTCTGAATGGCACTGTCAACTGTGAGACCTTATAGTTAGATGTGTGCTTTTCCAAACCATGTTGAATCAACTGAATTTATCCCATGTGGACTCCAATTAATCTGTAGAAACATCAAGGATGATAAGTGGAAACAAGTTGCACCTGAGCTCAATTTTGAGCTTCATGACAAAGGCTGTGAATATTTACGTGCAGGATTTTAGTTTTTTATTTTTAATAAATTTGCAAAAAATATTTTTTCACATTGTCATTATGGGGATCTGTGTATAGAATTCTGAAAAAAAAAGAATTTCATCCATTTTGGAATAAAGTTGTTAACTACAAAATGTGGAAAAAGTGGAGCGCTGTGAATACTTTCTGGATGCACGGTATTCGTCGATTCCTCGCCGGGGACATGGACCTGGAGATGTCTGAATATGCACAGTTTCTGACAAGTTGCTATGGGAAACTTCTGCCCACCAGGATCTTACTCTCTCTCCTTTCTCCTTTTTTCCTCAGTGTTGTTCATACACATTTTTTCAAATACTTCCACATCTATTTGGATCATTTCATGCCATCTGGCTTGGTCCCTCACCTGTTATTCCACACATTTTCCTGTTGATGGAGCGGCTCTTGAGATGGTGCTTCAGGAGGTCCATATAGTGTTTCTTCTGCCCTCCTCTGGACCATTTTCCCTTGCTCAGCTGGGAGTAGAAGATCTGCTTGGGAAGTCAGCTGTTATCCATCATAACAATGTGACCCACCTGCCAAAGCTGGTTCTTGATGATGATGCACACAATGCTCTGGAGCTTGGCTTCAGCCAAGACACTGATGTTGGTATTTCCACACAATACTCCTGTCGGGTTTAGAATACCTTTTGCTTTGAGGAAGAGACAACCAGGCAATAAAACAAGTGAGAAATAGAATTCAATTTAAGCTCGCGAGGAGTACAGTCAGGCTGTACACCAAAGCTACACTAAAGTCTGGCCTGCGCTCCCGCTCTTTTTATTTAGGACTTCCCTACATACATGGGCGGTACAGCTCCTGAGGGGAAGAGTGATAGCGCGTGAGCTGTTGCCGCAGAACTGCTGATTGCATAATACATTCAGGATGTTCAGAACCTTTTTTAATCTTGGGCTCGGTTAAGATGTGTTTAAGACATCTAACGATTAATCACACTTCTTCTGACAAAAGGACTGATGTATCACAATCACACTGTGGTTGGAACATTCAATTCTCTATTGCAGAAACACGTCATGTCACATATCTTAAGTAACCTTCACCCATCACATCAGTACAATACACTTTATCAGAGCAGAGAGAACTACATTCTACCAGAGCAGGGAACACAAAACATGCATGATAAAATAAAACAGTGTATCTACAGAATAACTCCAACATTTCCCCCTTGTTTATCATGCATTCCAACGGTATTACATCTTCACCTAAAAGTAAACAATTGTTACTAAGCAACCACTTCTTATTCAGATTTTCAGCTGCAGGGTCATTAAACAATGGTAAGAATACATTTACACTCGGGAGGTCTTATCGTTGGTGTTGAGGTCATTGTCAGGTTCACCATAATCACCTGGATCAGGGAACAGATCTGGAAGATAGTGGTCGTAGTCGTCTTCTTCATCAGTCTCATTATCGTTATCACCTGGATGGTTACCCAGAAGGGGGTATGCCTGAGCTGAATCCTGTCTGGCTGGTGAGATAGCAGTGGTTATCATTCTACTGACTAGACCACGTAGACAAGGAATACAACAGCATCCACACAAGGTCAGAATTGCAGCAAAAACTGCTATAGATATAAGCGCAGAGGAGACCAAAGTGCGATACTTCCCAAACACGTCCAGCCACGAGTCCCAGAATTCGGCATTAATGCCGCTGTGATCCTTCATCTTCTTGTTCAGTGTCCGCAGGCCCTCAATGGCCTGGGTCAGGCTTCCATCGGCTGCTGTGTTGTTCGGTATGAATGTGCAACACTGTTCTCCAAACATTGCACAGACTCCTTCTTTCTCAGTGAGTAGCATGTCCAGGGCTATGCGGTTCTGGAAGGCCATCAGTGAGGTGGCTGCCAGTTGGGAATGTACCGCTTTAAAACTTTCCTCTGTCCAATTTCCCAATTTCTGCACGTTGTAGTGGATGTAGTTTATTCTGTCTACGTTCTTATTAATTGAGCACCACCAACAGATGGAGGATTCGAATCCAGCTGCTATCTGATCAGCCAGTTTGTACTCATCAGGCACTCCTCTGTTGGATCTCCCACTCCTTTCCAATCTCTTTTTACTCTATGCCAATTTTCAGGCACCACAGACTTTAGGTGCATCAGCAAGTCCTTGGCTAAAATGGGAATGGCTTTTACTGGGAGGAGTAGGGACACTAAAGCACAGTAGCCTGACACATTCCTAGGCAATCTGTCAAAAATTCTATTATCTCAACACCACCACCACACGTCACTTCGGCTGACTGGTACAAATGAACCGTTTATCTGTATTATTCGACTACACCACTTAGTCTCGTTCAGATTTCCCAGTGGTTTCCCTGTTCCGGGCAGTTTGATACAGGAGAAATTTCCCAAAGCTACCTTTTCTGAGAATATTGGTTTGTTTTTTACCGCAGCCGCAACAGGGTAAATGTGGTCCCATACTGAACAATTGTGGTTTCGGTGTATTGTTGTATTTTTCATTACCACCAATAGGCAGTCGTCCGATATCGCTGCTGGAATCACCTGTAAAATTGGTCGGGGCCCCATACATACTACGCAATCCTGTTTTGTGGATTTTACTGCTTGCTCCGCCATCAGGAGCCAATTGTTATTTTGTCCGCTAATTCCCGTAGTTACCAAAAACCAATCATCTGCTGACAGAGGCCCTTTATGCAAGCAGGCCTGCTTGGCTCTTACAGACCCCGGTCCGGGGAGAAGGTCACCCAGTATTGTTTGATTCGTGGTGTCTCTTGAGGCATTTGTATTTGGTGTCTTTGGGCATAGCACAATCTTCCAGCAAGGATCATACCCCGCTTTGTATGCACACAGTGCAAACGTGTGACATATCCGTTCGATTGGTCTGCTTATCGGGAATTTTAACGAGTTTATTGTGAATGTCACTGTTTTGGTTCGGCCGCTGACTGTTAGGTTTGATATGATATTTTTCCAACTATACGCTTCGTCTGTCCACCCATAGGAGTTTTGTGGCCAGGCGGACGGGAAGCCATTCGTTAGAAAGGTATTTCCCCGCCAATGACTGGCACGGGGAAAACCTGTAGTCATGTAGAAATCATAAGCCAGCCATTGTCCAGGATCACCAATCCAGCTATCTTGTCTGAGGGCCAAAAAGGGTATCTGTACAACATAATAAATTCTGGGCGTGGTGTAACAGGCATAAAACCATTGGTAGGATGTTTCCTGGTCTTCACAAGGATTTAGTCCGCATAGTATCTGCCTCCCATGATTGTAGCAGGTTACTCCCTTTGAGGTAACCACATATCGTTTAACGCGGCGGATTGAATTTCCACTTGTAGTTTCGTCTGTTCTGGTTGTGATGTTCTCTACTTCCCCATAGTCAATTCCCTTTTTCATTAATGGTGTCCACACGTGCATTCCCCATATAGTGACTGTTATGGCTCCTAACACTAATGCCCAGCAGCACAATGCTGTTTTCATCCATAATGGTGTATGGCGCGACATAGTCAGGATCTCCCTAAAGTCAGTGTCCTAAGTTTCTGGTCAGTGGCTTGTAATTTCTTCTGCTGATTTTCGTGTCTGCCCTGGATCTTAACACCAGAGCCACACACTATTATCAGACTTGCTCACTTTCCGTACTTACACTGGGTTTACAGAGATCACTTTCTTACAATGTGTTAAATGTATCCACGTTTGTCTTTCTCCTATGACAAAGGCTGTGAATATTTACGTGCAGGATTTTAGTTTTTTATTTTTAATAAATTTGCAAAAAATATTTTTTCACATTGTCATTATGGGGATCTGTGTATAGAATTCTGAAAAAAAAAGAATTTCATCCATTTTGGAATAAAGTTGTTAACTACAAAATGTGGAAAAAGTGGAGCGCTGTGAATACTTTCTGGATGCACGGTATTCGTCGATTCCTCGCCGGGGACATGGACCTGGAGATGTCTGAATATGCACAGTTTCTGACAAGTTGCTATGGGAAACTTCTGCCCACCAGGATCTTACTCTCTCTCCTTTCTCCTTTTTTCCTCAGTGTTGTTCATACACATTTTTTCAAATACTTCCACATCTATTTGGATCATTTCATGCCATCTGGCTTGGTCCCTCACCTGTTATTCCACACATTTTCCTGTTGATGGAGCGGCTCTTGAGATGGTGCTTCAGGAGGTCCATATAGTGTTTCTTCTGCCCTCCTCTGGACCATTTTCCCTTGCTCAGCTGGGAGTAGAAGATCTGCTTGGGAAGTCAGCTGTTATCCATCATAACAATGTGACCCACCTGCCAAAGCTGGTTCTTGATGATGATGCACACAATGCTCTGGAGCTTGGCTTCAGCCAAGACACTGATGTTGGTATTTCCACACAATACTCCTGTCGGGTTTAGAATACCTTTTGCTTTGAGGAAGAGACAACCAGGCAATAAAACAAGTGAGAAATAGAATTCAATTTAAGCTCGCGAGGAGTACAGTCAGGCTGTACACCAAAGCTACACTAAAGTCTGGCCTGCGCTCCCGCTCTTTTTATTTAGGACTTCCCTACATACATGGGCGGTACAGCTCCTGAGGGGAAGAGTGATAGCGCGTGAGCTGTTGCCGCAGAACTGCTGATTGCATAATACATTCAGGATGTTCAGAACCTTTTTTAATCTTGGGCTCGGTTAAGATGTGTTTAAGACATCTAACGATTAATCACACTTCTTCTGACAAAAGGACTGATGTATCACAATCACACTGTGGTTGGAACATTCAATTCTCTATTGCAGAAACACGTCATGTCACATATCTTAAGTAACCTTCACCCATCACATCAGTACAATACACTTTATCAGAGCAGAGAGAACTACATTCTACCAGAGCAGGGAACACAAAACATGCATGATAAAATAAAACAGTGTATCTACAGAATAACTCCAACATTTCCCCCCTGTTTATCATGCATTCTAACGGTATTACATCTTCACCTAAAAGTAAACAATTGTTACTAAGCAACCACTTCTTATTCAGATTTTCAGCTGCAGGGTCATTAAACAATGGTAAGAATACATTTACACTCGGGAGGTCTTATCGTTGGTGTTGAGGTCATTGTCAGGCTCACCATAATCACCTGGATCAGGGAACAGATCTGGAAGATAGTGGTCGTAGTCGTCTTCTTCATCAGTCTCATTATCGTTATCGCCTGGATGGTTACCCAGAAGGGGGTATGCCTGAGCTGAATCCTGTCTGGCTGGTGAGATAGCAGTGGTTATCATTCTATTGACTAGACCACGTAGACAAGGAATACAACAGCATCCACACAAGGTCAGAATTGCAGCAAAAACTGCTATAGATATAAGCGCAGAGGAGACCAAAGTGCGATACTTCCCAAACACGTCCAGCCACGAGTCCCAGAATTCGGCATAAATGCCGCTGTGATCCTTCATCTTCTTGTTCAGTGTCCGCAGGCCCTCAATGGCCTGGGTCAGGCTTCCATCGGCTGCTGTGTTGTTCGGTATGAATGTGCAACACTGTTCTCCAAACATTGCACAGACTCCTTCTTTCTCAGTGAGTAGCATGTCCAGGGCTATGCGGTTCTGGAAGGCCATCAGTGAGGTGGCTGCCAGTTGGGAATGTACCGCTTTAAAACCTTCCTCTGTCCAATTTCCCAATTTCTGCACGTTGTAGTGGATGTAGTTTATTCTGTCTACGTTCTTATTAATTGAGCACCACCAACAGATGGAGGATTCGAATCCAGCTGCTATCTGATCAGCCAGTTTGTACTCATCAGGCACTCCTCTGTTGGATCTCCCACTCCTTTCCAATCTCTTTTTACTCTATGCCAATTTTCAGGCACCACAGACTTTAGGTGCATCAGCAAGTCCTTGGCTAAAATGGGAATGGCTTTTACTGGGAGGAGTAGGGACACTAAAGCACAGTAGCCTGACACATTCCTAGGCAATCTGTCAAAAATTCTATTATCTCAACACCACCACCACACGTCACTTCGGCTGACTGGTACAAATGAACCGTTTATCTGTATTATTCGACTACACCACTTAGTCTCGTTCAGATTTCCCAGTGGTTTCCCTGTTCCGGGCAGTTTGATACAGGAGAAATTTCCCAAAGCTACCTTTTCTGAGAATATTGGTTTGTTTTTTACCGCAGCCGCAACAGGGTAAATGTGGTCCCATACTGAACAATTGTGGTTTCGGTGTATTGTTGTATTTTTCATTACCACCAATAGGCAGTCGTCCGATATCGCTGCTGGAATCACCTGTAAAATTGGTCGGGGCCCCATACATACTACGCAATCCTGTTTTGTGGATTTTACTGCTTGCTCCGCCATCAGGAGCCAATTGTTATTTTGTCCGCTAATTCCCGTAGTTACCAAAAACCAATCATCTGCTGACAGAGGCCCTTTATGCAAGCAGGCCTGCTTGGCTCTTACAGACCCCGGTCCGGGGAGAAGGTCACCCAGTATTGTTTGATTCGTGGTGTCTCTTGAGGCATTTGTATTTGGTGTCTTTGGGCATAGCACAATCTTCCAGCAAGGATCATACCCCGCTTTGTATGCACACAGTGCAAACGTGTGACATATCCGTTCGATTGGTCTGCTTATCGGGAATTTTAACGAGTTTATTGTGAATGTCACTGTTTTGGGTCGGCCGCTGACTGTTAGGTTTGATATGATATTTTTCCAACTATACGCTTCGTCTGTCCACCCATAGGAGTTTTGTGGCCAGGCGGACGGGAATCCATTCGTTAGAAAGGTATTTCCCCACCAATGACTGGCACGGGGAAAACCTGTAGTCATGTAGAAATCATAAGCCAGCCATTGTCCAGGATCACCAATCCAGCTATCTTGTCTGAGGGCCAAAAAGGGTATCTGTACAACATAATAAATTCTGGGCGTGGTGTAACAGGCATAAAACCATTGGTAGGATGTTTCCTGGTCTTCACAAGGATTTAGTCCGCATAGTATCTGCCTCCCATGATTGTAGCAGGTTACTCCCTTTGAGGTAACCACATATCGTTTAACGCGGCGGATTGAATTTCCACTTGTAGTTTCGTCTGTTCTGGTTGTGATGTTCTCTACTTCCCCATAGTCAATTCCCTTTTTCATTAATGGTGTCCACACGTGCATTCCCCATATAGTGACTGTTATGGCTCCTAACACTAATGCCCAGCAGCACAATGCTGTTTTCATCCATAATGGTGTATGGCGCGACATAGTCAGGATCTCCCTAAAGTCAGTGTCCTAAGTTTCTGGTCAGTGGCTTGTAATTTCTTCTGCTGATTTTCGTGTCTGCCCTGGATCTTAACACCAGAGCCACACACTATTATCAGACTTGCTCACTTTCCGTACTTACACTGGGTTTACAGAGATCACTTTCTTACAATGTGTTAAATGTATCCACGTTTGTCTTTCTCCTATTTTTAAGGCTGTGGGTGTAGTGAGCAGTACTTGGAATGGACCTTCCCACTTAGGTGAGTGCCAGTGTTTCTTCTTGATGCTTCTTATCAGTACCCAGTCTCCAGGTACCACTTTAGGGTCGTCCTGTGGAGAGATGGGATCATCAATGTTTGAGGTCCTGTCCTTTTGCTTTTCCAGCATCTTTCTCATATAATCAGCTAGGTTTGCTTCTTCTGGTATTTCCCATGGATTTCTGAACTGAGGTAATCTGTACGGTCGGCTAAAAAGGGTCTCATATGGTGTTAATCCTGCTGTACTTGTGATGTTTATATACATTTTTACTAAGTCCACGCACTGTGTCCATGGTCTGTTTGTTTCTTCCATCGCCTTCTTTAGCCTATTTTTAATTGTCCCATTCATTCTTTCCACTAGTCCTGCACTTTGCGGGTGATATGCACAGTGGTTTTTTAGGTTTATGCAAAACAGTTGTCCAATGTTTCTCACAACTTGGTTTACAAAATGCGGTCCATTGTCACTATATATTTTTTCTGGTATACCATACCTAGGTACTATGTCTTTGCACAGTGCTTTTGCCACTGTTAATGCATCTGCATGTTTTGTGGGGAAAATCTCGACCCATTTTGAAAATGCATCAATAATGACCAAACAAAATTCTTTCCCTTCACTTTTGTTCAATTGAATATAATCCATGTGTATGGTCTGAAATGGATATTGTGGTTCGGGGAACTTTCCTCGTAGAGGTCTCAAATTCCCTTGCACGTTGTGTTTTGCACATATCATGCATGCTTTACAAAATTGTTTTGAAAAATTATTAAATCCAAATGTTGTATACACTGTTTCGATTTGTTTAATCATCCCCCCTGTCGAGACATGGGAAACACCATGGCTCAAAATAGCTGCCCATTTATACAAATTTTTGGGCAACACAGGTTTGTTAAGGGGTCACATGTAGAGACCGTCCTTGTTTTTGACGGCTCCATGTTTTTCCCATAATTTCCTCTCACTGTCTGGGCTTTGATTTTGCATTTCTACCAAGAGATCAGGTGTTACTTCAGTTGCTTTATCAATTGTAAGTGTGTTAGGATCAGCAACCACATGAAGATGGCCTTCAGCAACAGCTTTTGCAGATTCATCAGCGAACGCATTACCTTGGGAAATAAGATCAATCCCTTTTGTATGCGCTGCACATTTACAAATAGCCAATTGACTAGGTAGCTGGACTGCTTCTAATAATTTGGTGAGCAGAGTGGCATGTGTGACAGGCTTCCCTGTTGAAGTGACCATTCCACGATTTTTCCACTGATGAGCGAACACATGCACCGTGGAAAATGCGTATTGGCTATCAGTATAGATTGTGACAGATTGATCTCTGAAAATTTGGCAGGCTACGGTGAGAGCTACCAGTTCGGCCGCTTGTGCCGACATGTTAGCAGGTAGCTTGACAGCTTGGAGGACACTATCATGTATCACTACCGCGTACCCAGTCATCGTTTCTCCTAAATGATTTTTCTTTGAGGAGCCGTCCACAAATACCACTGTGCCCTCTGAAAGAGATGTATCTTTTAAATCGGGTCTACATTTAGATACTCGTTGGGCTTCCTCCACACAGTCATGTGGTTCTCCATCCACTGGGATGGGCAAGAGTGTGGCAGGATTTAATGTTGTGCAGCGTTCAATAGTCAAATGGGGTTGAGATAGGAGCGTAGCCATACAAGAAAGATGACGTGCTGGAGACAGAAATGTCATATTTGTTTGTAGCAGCAATGTTGACACTGCATGGGGTACTTTTAGTATTAATGAATGGAAAAGCACAACTCCGGCAGAACTCTCTATAGCCATAGAGGCTGCTATTACTGCACGTACGCACGGAGGAAGTGCACAAGCAACACTGTCTAATTTGGAAGAATAGTAGGCAACCGGGCGAAGCCTTTCTCCATATTGCTGCGTCAATACAGAAGTCATAAAATGACCTTTGCAATCGACAGTTTGAACAAATGGTTTGTCATAATTTGGTAGGGCTAGAGCCGAGCTAGACACCAGACTTTGTTTGATTTGCACAAATGCCGCTTCCGCCTCTGGGGTCCACTTTAATGCTGTTCGTCATACATTAATTTCAGGAGAGGAGACGTAATTTGTGCATAATCTGGAATCCAGCTACGGCAGTAGCCAGTGATGCCTAAAAAGGACATCATCTGCTTTTTTGTCAATGGCTTGGGTGCCTGGAGAATAGCCGTCTTCCTGTCTTGAACAATAGTGCGTCCTTGTGCACTCAATTCATGTCCCAAATACTTTACTGTCGGGGACCACAACTGTAATTTGTTCTTGCTGACCTTATGTCCTTCCCTGGCTAGGTGATGTAAGGTGGCCAAAGTGTCTGTGATGCAGGTATCTTTGTCATTAGAGGCTATCAGAATGTCGTCTACGTACAAGAAAATCTGGCTACCACCTGGTGGTACAAATTTGGCCATACTAGCTGACATTACTTGGGAATAAATGGTTGGGCTTTCAGCATATCCTTGTGGCAATCGTGTGTATGTATACCTTTGTCCTGCGTATGTGAAAGCAAACCAGAACTGGCTGTCTGGATCAACCGCGACAGAAAAGAAAGCATTACTAATATCAACGACAGTAAATACTTTAGCATCTGGTCGCAACGAATTTAACAACGTGTACGGATCTGGGACACAAGGAGCTCTTTGAACAACAGCATTGTTGACAGCTTGTAGGTCTTGCACCATTCTCCAGCCTACGGAGGGAGGGGCCTTTTTTACCGGAAAGATAGGTGTGTTACATGGTGAATCGGGGCAGGGGATCAAGACTCCTGCCTTCAATAGATCTTGTATTACCGGTCGGATCCCTTCCGTTGCATCGGATCTCAAAGGGTACTGCCGGACACATGGGCGATATTCCGTTTTTGGTCTAATTTGCACTGGTAGGGCTCCTTTTACTAGCCCTACATCAGAGGGTCCTTGGGACCAGAGGATAGGTGGAACTTCTACCAACCTCTGCTCATCCTCTGGATTCAATAAATATGATCATGCTGTCTGTTGAGGATTATCGCAATGGTCAACACTACTCCCTGCTTCCAAATCTGTTCTATGGAGAAGGAGTACACGGAATAGACCGGTGGAAGGACTGAAAAATTCTCCATTCCCTGGATGGGATTCAACCCAATCGGTTGCATTTATGCCCTCTTTGACCATAAACCCTAGGCTTTGCCAAGTCACGAGATATGGTTTGAAGAGGGACACATGGAAGGGAGTCCCAGTCCTATGTAATCTCTGAATTTCTGGAGGAACATGAGAGACCGCAATTGCAGCTCTATTTCTCCCATCATGGTAAATACAGTCTGCTACTGCAGATGTTGGGGTTACTTCCTCCAAGAGGCTCTCATAGTTACCGTCCGGTCCTGGAGTACTCTTGAACCACAATGTGACATGGAGATCTTCCGGTTCATGTGTTTGTTCAGGATAAGACAACAATGTTTTAGCAAACGACAGAACAGATGCCCCAAAAGAGGTGGGGCTAGCATCTCGTAGCTTCAGAAAATAATAATAGTAGCAGTTTAGGGCGTAATTTGAGCCTAAAGTAAAGACCTGCAGCTGATGTCGTCGTTTTACTCGCAACAGTCCATTGTCCGACACTAGAGACAGTCCCAATGCAGTTAGACCATCTCGTCCGAGAAGATTAACCGGACATTGGGGCATCATCAATACAGAGATGCAACATGACTTCCCTTCTGGGTCCCGAATCCACACGGGTTGGGACACAGGGACAGCACATGTCTTCCCATTGGCTGCTCTTACCCAAAATGTTTCATCACTGGGCTGTAACCCTACCGGCCATGAGCAACATGTTGTTTTACATGCGCCCGAATCGCATAGGAAAACAACATGCTTCCCATTAATTATTAAAGTCACTTCCGGTTTAGGTACATCACTCATCAGCAGATCTTGAAGGTTTAGATCTGCCTCAGGGACTAAAGGTCCCGTTGATGTTGCTTGTCGGGCGGTTAGTCATTGCGGATTCTGTGTTCTTTGTGGGCAGTCCTTGGCGAAGTGTCCTAATTTGCCGCAAATCCAACACTCATTTGACCTTCCAGCCTAGGGCTTTGGAGGAGCTGACTGGCCTTGGCCCTGCCAATTTCCTTGCCTGTCCTGCTTCCATTGCCTCTGTGGGTTTGATTGAAAACGTCCTTGGGGTGGGCCTCTAAAACGGCCCCGCCCATGAGGTGGTCCGAATTTTCTGCCTTGAAAAAAAACTTGGCCTTCCTGCCATTCAGACTCATCAGTATAGAAGGTAGTCACCTGTTTCCTTTTTGGGGCTGCCTTTTTTGTTTTCAGATTTCTTTCTGCGTGTATGGCGTGGTCTACATACTCTTGTAACCCAGCTGTTGGGAGCGTTATCATGTGTTTGTCTACCCATGCTCGGATATCTGATCTGGAGTTGGCATGGAGTGCATTTTTCAATTGTTGTTCATACACGCTATCATTTTTCAGTGGTAGAAGACCACTGTGCACTTTAAAAACTTTTTCCATTCGATGTCGATAGTCTTCGAATGGTTCATCATCTTTCTGTTTTGTGCGATTTATTTCTGTGTAATTTGACTTCTGCTGGTATTTCTGCTTAATTCTCAGCAGTAGTGCGGCCAATCGGTCTTCCAATTCCTGACTATCATGGGCTAATGGAGTGTGGTCTGCCTCTGCAGGATCCCAATCTCCTTTTACATCAGCCCAATCCTTTGTCACAGTTGCCATTATGACTTGTTGAACTTCATCCCCTCTAAGATTGTAGGATTTAACCAAAGCGGTTATGTCAATAATGTACTGGGCTACATCTTCTCGTGGAGGAGTTACACCTTCCACAGCTGCCTTAACGTCTGCTTGTGTCCAAGTTCGGTACACAAGAATAGTTTTTGGTCCTGACGTATGTGGATTTGCCACATGAATCATTGGATAGACTCCTGATCCACCTGGTTCCTGATCAGCTGGTGGGGCTGATGGTCCAGGTTGATTTTCTTCATCTTTTGGTGTTTTGGATCGTGTTCTCATGACGTGTTGTGTAGGGTCTACATATGATGGGGGTTGTCCCTGTGGTAAATCTGGATAGAGTTTATTCTCCTTTATTTCAGCTCCTGGCTGACTGTGTTTTGTAGTATCCAATTTTACTACCATTTCTACTTTTGGAGCCGCAGGCCCTGTCTCATTATCTTCTTGTCTGTGAAACATCACGTTCCCCTGCTCCTTCTTATCATTTACTGTTTCTTTCTGTCTTTCCTTTGCTTCTCTAAGGCCCTTCTTTCGTTTCTCAACTTCTCTTTCCCATGCTACAATTTCACCTTGACCTTCTTTTTCTTTCTTTTTCTCACTTGTTCCACACTTTTTCTCAATACTGTTCTTTAGTTTAGTTAATGACTCTTTCTGCAGGCGTCCATCAAATCCATGATCTTTTATCCACTTATCTAAGTGTTTTGTTGAATTTGGATCAATTTTATTCATGTATATCCAATCTTTTGTTTTTAGATCGTCTTGGGACTTAGGTCTCTCATTTTTACTGTTAGATTTTCCCATTTTGTGTTTTCAGAACGTTTTAGACCAGTGATGGTTTTGCCCCTACAGGGTCCTAATCCACTGGTGTTGTTACAATCACAGGGTAGTAATCAACTATTCTGAGAAGTGCGTTCCCTTTCGCCACCCCGGAGGGCACGGGAAGGCCTTGCCTTTGCTTCTTCTCAAAACTTACTACTTACTTTCCTGTGAGATTTTCATAGAGGGGAGTCGAAGTGACTCCACACTCTCACTCAGTCACTTTTATTACACTCACACACAGTTATTTTATTTACACAAATACATAGAAACACTTTTAATAACCGTACGCGTATTCTTAGGTCAGGGGAGCTCGCCCTCCCGTGGAATTTAACTAATGTCCTGCATTAGGGGACTCCACCATCCCTGCGAGGTTTAACTGCCTTTTCACTGTGCACTTATTTCCTTGCTTAACCATGACTTTCTGTCACTATTTCACTATTCACAACAACAATTTTATCAGAATCAAATTCTATACTCACACTCCGTCGGTCTCTTTCCTTCTCGGTGATCCCGTCAACCTTTCAGATTCCAGCCAACGGATTGAGCCAGTCCCGTCAAAGGGTCTGAGTTACCTTGGCCAAGGATTTCTCTGGTGTCGATCACGCTCGCTGGAACCATCAGGTCTGTTGGGACCCCGGACGAGCCCCCAGTCTTTGTCGGGTTTAGAATACCTTTTGCTTTGAGGAAGAGACAACCAGGCAATAAAACAAGTGAGAAATAGAATTCAATTTAAGCTCGCGAGGAGTGCAGTCAGGCTGTACACCAAAGCTACACTAAAGTCTGGCCTGCGCTCCCGCTCTTTTTATTTAGGACTTCCCTACATACATGGGCGGTACAGCTCCTGAGGGGAAGAGTGATAGCGCGTGAGCTGTTGCCGCAGAACTGCTGATTGCATAATACATTCAAGATGTTCAGAACCTTTTTTAATCTTGGGCTCGGTTAAGATGTGTTTAAGACATCTAACGATTAATCACACTTCTTCTGACAAAAGGACTGATGTATCACAATCACACTGTGGTTGGAACATTCAATTCTCTATTGCAGAAACACGTCATGTCACATATCTTAAGTAACCTTCACCCATCACATAAGTACAATACTCTTTATCAGAGCAGAGAGAACTACATTCTACCAGAGCAGGGAACACAAAACATGCATGATAAAATAAAACAGTGTATCTACAGAATAACTCCAACAACTCCGAAGGCATCATTGATGGAATCACTCAAGTATCTCCAGGTGGTGACAATAGGTTGCCCAAGTCTCAGGTCTGTTCAGCAGGGGTGGCATGACAATGGCTTTGTAGATGAAGATCTCTGTTTTTGAAAATGGGTGCTAATCCAGCTGAAGGCACTCCTGGTCATGTTTCTATGTTAGGTTTTTGATTGCCATTGTTATGGTTCGGGCATTAGTGAAAGGCGAACCCAAAAGCAGAGAGCAGAAAGCAAGAATTTAGAACATGGACTTATTTACAAGGGATTATTTACAAAGGAAGAAATGTGCAGAAGACTGCCTACGCATGGAGACCGGCCCGCACAGTGATGGAACCAGGGGAACCACAGTCCTGATAACTTCAGCCCAGATGAGATGGATCCGGAGCCAGGTGGCCGCCTGCAAGCTGTCAATGGGGTCTGGAGAAGATACACAGGTGAGTGAGTGCTGAGCTGAATCAATTCTACGAGTATATAATCACAGTGAATTAGTAACAGATTGTATTAGCTGAATCCAGTATGCTGAAGAGAGCTGAAGCTGTGGAAACAAGCTGAAGCTAAGAAACGCGGCAAGAAAAAACACAGAGCTAGGAAAAACTCTGACAGGCTGCAGGACAAAAATACTGAATGCCAGTTAGAAGCACAGGAGCTCAGAATTAACCAGAATAAACACTGCGTAGGAATGCACAAAGAGAGGCCAGTTACCGTGGAAGGTACGCTGAGTTTCTGGTGAAGATGGAGTGAAGAGCCAGGGTTCATATGCAGGTGCTGATGAGGTGCTGAGGATCAGGTGTGTCGATCAGCTTGAAGTGCGCCTCCTGTGCAGAGGAGAGAGAAACAGAAGCAGCAGCAGGAACAGGCAGCCCACAACAGCCAACTTAAAAACATGACTGCAAATCCTACTGTGTGATTGGTGACCTTTGACTGGGGTGACCAGGATCAAAGGTCAGCAATCACAGAGTAGGTTTTGCAGTGTTATATTGCAACCCCAATTCCAATGAAGTTGGGATGTTGTGTGAAATGTAAATAAAAACAGAATACAATGATTTGCAAATCCTCTTCAACCTATATTCAATTGAATACACCACAAAGACAAGATATTTAATGTTCAAACTGATAAGATATTTGCTCATTTGAAATGGATGTATGCAACATATTTCAAAAAAGCTGGGACAGTGGCAACAAAAGACTAGGAAAGTTGATGAATGCTCACAGAACACCTGTTTGGAACATTCCACAGGTGCACATGGTAATTGGAAACAGGTGAGTGTCATGATTGGGTACAAAAGAAGCATCTCCAAAAGGCTCAGCCATTCACAAGTAAAGATGTGCCACGGATCACCAATTTGTGAACAACTGTGTGAAAAAATACAGTTTAAGAACAGTGTTTCTCAACGTTCAGTTGCAAAGAATTTAGAGATTCTATCATCTACAGTCCATAATATAATCAGAAAATTCAGAGAATCTGGAGAACTTTCTACAGATAAGCGGCAAGGCTGAAAACCAACATTAAATGCCCAAAACCTTTGATCCCTCGGGTGGCACTGCATTAAAAACTGACATCGTGTCAAGGATCTTACCATGTGAGCTCAGGACCACTTCAGAAAACCATTATCAGTTAACACAGTTTGTCGCTACATCTACAAGTGCAACTTAAAACTCTACCATTGAAAGCCATCAAGGGCGTAGGTTTGGTCTCAGCTTTGGTAGGGACAATACCCCCCGGCCCACCTGCCCACCACCACCACCCCCTAACCCACTCATACCATTAGACGCACAAGTACAGCATAATACATAACATATGACGACATAATGCTGAATAATTTAACACTTTATTTACATTATTAAGTGTGTAGGCAAACAAACAAATAGCTTAAATAACAAAATTGCACCCAAAATCACTAATCTATTCTATAGGCCTACACCTGAGAGAACAAGACAACAAAAAAATACTTGTGGAGCTAACAAAAAAAAAAAAAGTTTTTGCAACCAAGATGTATAATCTATTCTCTTCATCAATAATGCAGTTGTAGGTATCTGGCAACCTAATTTGCCAAAAAAAAAAAAAAAAGATTTCCAATGATATATATGGTGTATTACGGTAAACGTAAGCCTGTGATGTCATAACGCAAAGGAAAAACACGGAAGTTTCACACTAGTGCGCTGCTGAAAAAAAAAAAAAAAACTAGTGCGCCGCTGATTCTCATTACAGTAAGTTCTCATATAAGCCCTCACTCTGAAAAATTTGACAGCAAGCCAAGAACCCGTTCTTTCCAACAGTGCGTTCGGTGACTTTTGAAACAAGGGAAAGCATGAAAAAGAGCGCAAAAGTGACAGAAAAGTACAGAGACAGACAGCAA
Source organism: Thalassophryne amazonica (assembly GCF_902500255.1). Taxonomy (NCBI): domain Eukaryota; kingdom Metazoa; phylum Chordata; class Actinopteri; order Batrachoidiformes; family Batrachoididae; genus Thalassophryne; species Thalassophryne amazonica. The sequence continues at coordinate 39,386,307 of NC_047110.1, read as the reverse complement.
ACATAAATGTAGTAATTTTTGAGGAAAAGGCAGGATGTTAGTGTCATTTGTGAAGGTGTGTGTGCGTGTTTGTGTGGGTGTGCAGTTTATTGTAAGTGTGGCGCACAGCATTGTTCGCAAGCCCTCCACCCCGCCCTTCTTGTTTTTCTGCACCGGAGCAGTGTTGCCAGATATGAAATATGAAACTATCGTACCAAAACCTCAAAATGATCGTATTTTGGGAGAAATTATCGTACACAAACAAAACGCATACAACGTAGCTATTTTAGCTTTTTTTTTTTTAATTTACAAAGAATTTTATGTCACATTTTTAAACAGTAATTATAGTAATGGGGAAACTATGGCACAAAAACAACGCAAATGCACTACCAGACTAGAAACATTTTTTTTTTCTGTGAAGGGACACAAACGTGTTAATTACCAGACTAGAAAGAGTCGAATTCAACCTCGAGGTCGCTGTTGTCATCTGATGCCATGGCCACTTGTGCAGATTTTGTTGAACACAGAAAAAATGTTGACACCTCCATAAGGAACTTGAACTTTTTTTTATTTTTCTTGTATATCTCTTTGCTCTTGTGTTTTGTTCGTTTGTTATTGCATTTGTTGAAATAAAGTTTCGAAAAAAAAGATGGTTGGGGAATCTTCCTGTCACGGCAGAGATTGGATGGAACTCATTACTCTGTATGAGAGGGGGCGGGCTTTCAAATGACGGTCGGCCAAAGCCAGCAGCAGCCCTGTGTGTGGTGTGTCTTTGATGCCGACTGAGTGCAACGCCTGCAAAATGATTCTTGGGTGTCAGAGAGAGATGTGTGTTTGGCCAACCAACTGAAATTATCGTACATATTGGATTTTTTCCCATTATTGATCGTACATCGTACAGAGGGCACAACTATCGTACAAATACGATAATTATCGTACATCTGGCAACACTGCACCGGAGCCACCCATCCTCTGTGCTCCGGGACCTCCCACTTTACAAATGAAGCACTGCCTGCCACGAGATGCACTTTGTTTACGTCCATGTGAGAAGAACGTGAGCTAATGAAATTGCAACATGGGTAACCCTGTCACTCTGGCACGTCGAAAACACAAAACATGATGACTAAAATTATAGTATCGAGTTCGCAAAAAAATAGTGAATGATTTTGTTATATAAACAAAAATGCTAAATATTGGTAGGGACTATTTTGCCATCCCAAAATATTGGTTGTGACTTGTCCCTATGGTCCATATGCAAACCTATGCCCCTGAAAGCCATACATCAACAACATCCAGAAATGCCACCGCCTTCTCTGGGCCTGAGCTTATTTGAGAGAGACAGATGCAAAGTGTAAAAAGTGTGCTGTGGTCTGATGAGTCCACATTTCAAGTTGTTTTTGGAAATCATGGGCGTCATGACCTCTGGACAAAAGAGGAAAAAGACCATCCAGATTGTTACCAGCACAAAGTTCAAAGGTCAGCATCTGAGATGGTATGGGGGTGTGTTAGTGCCCATGGCGTGGGTAACTTACACATCTGTGATGGCACCATCAATGTTGAAAGGTACATCCAGGTTTTGGAGCAACACATGATGCCATCCAAGCAACATCTTTTTCAGGGACGTCCCTGCTTATTTCAGCAAGACAATGCCAAGCCACATTCTGCACGTGTTACAACAGCGTGGCTTCGTAGTAAAAGAGTGTGGGTACTAAACTGACCTGCCTGCAGTCCAGACCTGTCGCCCATTGAAAATGTGTGGCGCATTATGAAGCACAAAATATGACAATGGAGACCGTGGACTGTTGAACAACTGAAGTCATACATCAAGCAAGAATGGGAAAGAATTCCACCTACAAAGCTTTAGCAATTAGTGCCCTCAGTTCCCAAACGCTTATTGAGTGTTGTTAGAAGGAAAGGTGATGTAACACAGTGGTAAACATACCTCTGTCCCAGCTTTTTTTGAAACATGTTGCAGGTATCCATTTCAAAATGAGCAAATATTTGCACAAAAACAATGAAGTTTATCAGTTTGAACATTAAATATCTCGTATTTGTGGTGTATTCAATTGAATATTGGTTGAAAAGGATTTGCAAATCACTGTATTCTGTTTTTAATTTACATTTTACACAACGTCCCAACTTCATTGGAATTGGGGTTGTACCACTGCATCAACTGTATACAGTCCCATTTAAAAAATAGTAGTAGTATAAAACAACTAATTGTTTACATTTTGTCTAGTCGTATTGATCAACTTTGACAGTCTACCAGAGTTGTTTTAACACTTGCTGAAGTGTTAATTGCAGCAAATGCTTCCTCTTAGAGCTTGCAAGGTAAACTTGCAAGCTCTAAGAAGATGTTAACAGTTTGTTTTTATTGTCATGCAAAATAAACATAGACAGTTATACAACACAATTAAATTTTTTCTCTGTTCATTCTCCCTAGGAATGCAAGGGAAAAAACCTCCTCATTATTAAAGTAAAGAATACATTATGTATACACAGAGTGAAGAATATATTATATACCCTCCCAAATTTAAAAGGAAATCGATCAAAACAAAGTCGGCAGTGGTTTCCTCTGTACCCATTCTGTAAAGTATCAGGTTGTCCATTGTTAAAGTGGAGACAACCAAACCAGCCAAAGCACTGAGACTCTGAATTATGAGATTAATATTTATTGAGTGCATTTCATTTAGGCCTCACTCATCTCATGCATATGCACTGAAGAACACAGTCACTCTCCTTCCACCCTGCTGCTTGCTTTAAAAGCTGAAGAGAGATTAGACTGTGAGAGAGCCAACGCTCTGCATTAGTGTTCTTGTTCAACGGCCCAAAGGTGAAATGAAAAATAACCCTGTGGTCCTAATCCTGAAGACACTCAACACGCTCTTATTTGTCCTCCCAGGCTGCACTCCATTTGGCTTCCCCTGCTACTATGGTGACTGACAGCTATAAAATCATTAGTATATTTGTTGGAAAGCAGCATGGACTATTAGTGCAGGTCGGGCATCAGAAATACATTAAACACAACGTGCAACCACAACTAGACAAACATCTGGTCCCCTTTTGAACTCTTCTCATGTTTTGCTGTGATTACCACCATAACTCTTCTTTTAACACTGCTGTCATGATGAAAACGAATGAGTTTAGTGCAAGAAAAACACCGAAGTGATGTGAAATCCCCTCAATATGGGATGCCAATGACAAGTGTTGCTAGAAACCAGGCTGGCTGCCAACAAACCATCGCTAATCCCTCAGGGCTGTTAAGAGTAAGAAGTGCACGTGTGTGTTCTTGCCTGTGTTATTATGCACACATTGAATGTGTCGCATTTCCAGTTCATGAATTTACACTTCCCTCCTGTGATCCACTGTACTACGAAGAGTCAAGTCATCTTGTTAAAAGTGAAAAGAGCATTAAAGAGCTCCAGCCACCTGGTACAGGCGGGGGAAAAAAACATTTTGTGGTAGCATTAACAAGATTTACAATGTGACCTTAAAGTGTCCCTGCCACGCCATGACATTTTTACATATTCTTGAACAGTTAAAAAAGCTTTTTCCACATGTTGTCTTTGTTTTGTTTTTTTTACCATAAAATGACACTGAACAAGGATTTAGACGTTTCGTTACCCATCTGAGAATTTGTATTTACCTCCTCTGAGTTGATGTACTTTATTGCTGCGATGGATGTGACGTCATGCGAGTAAATGTGTAGAAGTGATGCTCTGTTTACCACTACGGCAGATGCGGACAGCGAAGGCATAGTGAGCAATTATAGCGAAGATTTAAATGACATATCGATTGTTTTGGAAGAAGATGAGGAAGTTTCTGATGAACGAAGCGATGGTGAAAATAATGAGCCGTATATGTTTGAGCCATAAGCAACAGAAGACGAGGATTAAGCGCAGCTGTCAGGGGATGACAACAACAACAGCGAAGGCACTGTGGAGGAGGATATAAGCCGCTTACAAAACACAGAATGGTTTGTTCACTCACCACCTTTTCTTACAAATGATCATTTATTCCTGGATAATAGAAAGTTCCACCTGCATTTTGATCAATTTGTTCCTGGACTGTGGTGTGTTTGTGTATGAAAAAATTATTTCAGCAGCACAGCGTGCTTAAATTCAGGAGTTTGTTCTAAAATCACTGAAAATAAAGTTTCTGTACATCCTGTATATATTGAATCATTTATAAGTCAGTTTCTTGTGATTGCTAATTCTTCACATTTTATTCAAAGCAAATGACTGCAAATCTTTATCTGAAAAGCTGTAGACCCACATGGGATGGAGGGAAAAAGATTTCTAAATAAAACAAAATTTTACTTCTATATCTGTTGTCAAAATTTATCAGGCATAATATTGTAGAAAAATGTTTATGCTAAATAGAGACTTTCCTGTCTAAAATACACATACAGAACATCTGTAATCAAATTGTATCACGTCTAATCTACTTTGAATGAACAGATGTCTGAACAAAAAACAGGCTGTTCAGTTTACATCCATATGTATATATGGAAAACACAAAAATGTCAATGTTCTGGTTTTTTTTTTTTTTCAGGTCCTCATGTGAACATAGTCAGCCGATGCCACTCGTGATCAAGTCTCGCTGTTGCAGAGACAGTTCTGCAGTCTTGGCAGAGATGCAATGTGGTGGTGAAAATCCTCAATGTGTCACACAACTGGCTAATTTCTCGATTGTGTGTTTGGATGCAGATGTCCTCAGAGTGGCACACTATGAAATAGTTAGAAAGTTTCTTTTACATGGTTTATAGAAAAAAGTAAAAAATATTCAAATACAAAAAGAATGAACAGTTGTTTTGAACATCAATCCATGCTATTTTTTTGTTCCAGAAAGTATCGTCATATTGCATATCGCCAATTTGTGCGGTTGTGCTGGGGACACTTGGAAAGGCACAGAAGGGTGCCACTACCAAAATATCACCATCATCCAATTACACTGGCTTCCAGTTTCCTCCTCTGGAGTGAGGGGTTGGGCTCATCGGTGGTACCTGGTCCCCTTGGCAGCATCAGCCTCAGCTTTGTCCGTTCACGTTGGCTGTTCATTGGAGGAGGATTATTGGTGGGGATTTCTAGTTGGTTTGGTGTTTTGCAGATCTGAAGAACCTCTTTTGCTGTCACTCATATAGACTGAATAAAATGTTTTTTTTTAACAAATTGTAAAACACTTCTCATTTGAATGAAACAATGTTAAATTTATGTGAAATTGTATTTTTATTTATTTTATCATGCTATATAAAAATATACAAATAACAATCTGTTTTTTTTTTTGTTTTGTTTTGTTTTTTTTTTTTTTTTCCACATATCACATGTTGGATATGTGGCTAACTTTCTCACTGTGAATCCTCCTCTTTTCCACTAAGGAAAGTATATTCTGAACCGTGGTCTCTCTTGCTTTGTCTGCTTTTGTTGTCTCCCTGCATTTTCATTAAAACAAAGGGTTGCCACCAAAGTCCTAAAACAGAAGTTAAAACAAAATTAATAAAAAAAATAGTTTATATACATGAAAAAATGCTGTTTGAAAGTGAGGGTATTATTGAGATAACAAAGACAACTTACATGCAAAGCTGACCCCACCTGCAAAGAATGAGAGGTCTATAATTTTTATCGCAGGTACCCTTCAACTATGAGAGACAGAATCTTAAAAAAAATCACACTATGATTTTTAAATTTGCATTTTATTGCATGAAATATGTATTTGATAACCTACCAACGAGCAACAACTCTGGCTCTCACAGACCTGTTAGTTTTTCTTTAAGATGCCTTCCTATTCTTTACCTTTATTAATTGCACCTATATGAACTAATTTCCTGTAAAAACACACACAATCACATTCCAAACTATCCACTATGGCCAAGACCAAAGAGCTGTCTAAGGACACCAGGAACAAAATTGTAGCCCTATACAAGGCTGGGATGGACTACAGAACAACAGGCAAACAGCTTGGCAGAAGACAACAACTGTTGGTGCAATTATTAGAAAATGGAAGAAACACAAGATGACTGTCAGTCTTCCTCAGTCTGGGGCTCCATGCAAGACCTCACCTCATTTGGTAAGGATGATTCTGAGAATGGTCAGAAATCAGCCCAGAACTACACAGGGGGACCTGGTCAATGACCTGAAGAGAGCTGGGACCACAGTCGCAAAGATTACATTAGTAACACACAACGCCGTCATGGTTTAAAATCCTGCAGGGCAGCAAGGTCCCCCTGCTCAAGTCAACACATGTCCAGGTCCATTTGAAATTTGCTAGTGACCATCTGGATGATCCAGAGCAGGCATGGGAGAAGGTCATGTGGTCAAATGAGACCAAAATAGAGCTTTTTGGTATCAACTCCACTCGCCATGTTTAAAGGATGAGAACAACCCCAAGAAAACCATCCCAACCGTGAAGCATGGGGGAAGAAACATCATACTTTGGGGGTGCTTTTTTGCAAAGGGGACAGGACAACTGCACTGTATGAATGAATGAAAACTGTTTATTTCGAACATTTGATACAACAACAATTACAAGATAGATCAGTGAAAACAACAACAAAAAAGTTCCTACTGTGTACCCAACATGTCCGAACAGGGGTAGGGTGAAGCATTAGCTTATTTATCCCTACCCCTTCTTCCCCACAACCAGTAATACCCTTTGCCACATATACACATAGATTCCTACACACCTAAACCGATATATATATATATATATATATATATATATATATATATATATATATATATATACATATATATACAAACATAAATATACACCTACACATACCTACTTACATACAAAATACTATATATTTACAAGCCGAAGCAAAAAACAAAAACACCCTAACCCTCATTACCCTTCCTCCTCCCTATACCTAGAAAAAAACATATTTTTGTACCGCTGTTTGAACTGGTTCATGCTTGGACATTGCTTGAGCCCCACTCCCAATCTGTTCCACATCCTCACCCCACAGACAGAAATACAGAAACCTTTTAATGTTGTTCGTTCCCACTGATGCTTTAAATTAAATTTCCCCCTCAGACTGCAATCCCCTGATCTGTTAAAAAACATATTTTTAATATTTGCTGGAAGTAAATTGTTTATTGCTTTATACACGATTTGTACTGTTTGAAAATGAACCAAGTCTGTGAATTTTAAGATTTTGGATTGTAAAAATAGTGGATTTGTATGATCTCTATAGCCAGTATTATGAATGATTCTTATAGCTCTTTTCTGCATTACTGATAGTGATTGTGTTGTACCTTTATAAGTATTACCCCATACCTCTGCATAGTATTGTAAATATGGTAAAACCAGTGAGCAGTAAAGAATGCGGAGTGAGTTATGGTCCAGAATATGTTTCGCTTTGTTTAGAACTGAAATGCTTCTTGACAGTTTACTTTGTATATGTTTTATATGAGTCTTCCAGTTTATCTTTTATCACCCCCAGAAACTTATTTTCATGTACCCTTTCAATCTCTACCCCCTCGACTTGTAACTGAACCTGTATGTCTGTATTACAATAGCCAAATAACATGTATTTTGTTTTACTTAAGTTTAATGATAATTTGTTTCTGTCAAACCATATTTTCAATTTTCCCATTTCTATACTGATCCTCCTCAGTAACTCCTGCAAATCCCCCCCTGAACAAAAAATGCTTGTGTCATCTGCAAATAATACTAATTTTAATATTTTGGAAACATTGACAATATCATTTATATAAATTAGAAACAGTTTTGGACCCAATACTGACCCCTGTGGGACGCCACAAGCATTGTCCAAGCATGATGATGTATATTCCCCCAACTTCACAAACTGTTTTCTGTTACTTAAGTAGCTTCTCACCCAGTGCAACACCAACCCCCTAATCCCATACTGTTCAAGTTTATTGATTAATATGTCATGACTGATTGTATCAAAAGCCTTTTTTAGGTCTATAAATATTCCAACTGAATGTAATTTGTGGTCTATGGCGTTTGTAATCTCCTCAACTGATTCTACTAATGCAAGTGATGTTGAACTATGTGCTCTGAATCCATATTGACTATCAGTAAGTAATTTATATTTATTTATGAATTTGTCTAATCTATTATTGAATAACTTTTCTAATAATTTGGAAAATTGTGGAAGCAAAGAAACAGGTCTATAATGTGTGAAGTGGTGTCTATCCCCAGTCTTATACAGCGGCACAACCTTAGCTATTTTCATTTGATTGGGAAATTTACTGGTTTGAAATGATAAGTTACAGATGTATGTTAATGGTTCTACAATCCATTCAATGACCTGTTTTACCACCACCATATCAATTTCATTTAAATCGGTAGATGTTTTATATTTACAATTATTCACAATGTCTATAATTTCTTTTCCATCCACTGCTGTGAGGAACATTGAACAGGGATTTCTTTCTATGAGATTATTATCCCAATCCTCAGGTTGGGAATCGGGAATTTTTTCTGCCAAGCTTGGTCCAACATTTACAAAAAAATTATTAAAACCGTTGACTACCTCATCCTTATTTTCCTTCTTGACATTATTATCAATGAAATGCTGAGGGTAACTCTGTTTTTTATTACCATTTTTGATAATGCTATTTAATATATCCCATATTCCTTTAATATTGTTTTTGTTATTATATAATATGTTACTATAATATTCCTTCCTACATACCCGTATAATATTAGTTAATCTATTTTTGTATTTCTTATATCTAGTTTCTGCCTCTTTAGTCTTTAGTTTTATGAATTCTCTATACAGTGTATTTTTCTTATTACATGCATTTCGTAACCCTTTCGTCATCCATGGTCAAGCTTGGATTTTTTGGTTTCTGTAGTCTTGTTTAATTGGACAATTTTTATCATATAATGATGTAAATATTTGTAAAAAAGTTTCATATGCACTATCAACATCACTTTCACTGTATACCTTTTCCCAGTTTTGCTCCTGTAAATCCTTCTTTAGTGTGTTCATGTTTTCCTCTGTCCGCACTCGCCTGTATTTTATTTTCTCCTCTGGCTGATTCTGCCGATGGTTTCTATTATAAATGATGAAAACTGGTAGATGATCACTAATGTCATTGATTAATAATCCACTCACAGTGTTATTCTCAATATCATTGCTGAATATATTATCAATTAAGGTAGCACTATGGGATGTAATTCTGCTTGGCCTGGTGATTTTTGGATATAAACTCATACTGTACATTATATTGATAAATTCATCTGTTATTTTATGCTTATCTGGATTGAGCAGATCAATATTTAAGTCACCACAAATGAACAGTTTTTTGATTAGTTTTTGAGAACGTTTTTCCCATACAGTCAGTGAATATTTCAACACTAGATCCTGGTGCTCTATATATACAGCTGACTAATACATTTTTGCTTTTTTCTTCACATATTTCAATAGTTATACATTCTAATAAGTTATCGATCACAGTTGTCATATTGTCTACTATTTTTAAATTGACTTAAATATTCTTTAATGTTGTTAAAGTTTGCATATAGACTTCTGCTGTTGAAATGGATTATTGATCATTTGTTAATCCGTTTTAATGATCTGATTAAACTGTTCATCTGTATAATAGCAACAACTGTCATTGATATTTGAGAAGAAATTATTGTCCGGGTCTATATCGTGCTCCAAGTCCAGTACATTGTGGTCTTTGTATTTAAATGTTCTCAGTTCTACTTTTCCATGATCAGCAATCCTTTGAGTTATATCCTTCTTGTCTCCAGATGTAGATGATGTAGTAGATGAATAGGTTCCTCTGGTCTGTGTCATGGTGTTGTGATGTGTTTGTGTCCTCATACCTTATTGGTCGTATTTGTCCAGATCCTCGATGTTCCTAATTACCATAACCTTCGCTTGTTCTGGTGTTCCATTCAATTTGATAAATGTTTTGCAGTTGGATGTCCATGTCTGTTGAATTTTTCCCTGCTTTTTTAAGAAACGAGCTTTCCTGGTGATGTCTGCGTTTCTTTTGGTCAGATGTTCATTGATGAATACGTTTGTTCCTTTAAGTTTCCGTCCCTGTTTTAACAATGCCATTTTATGTTTTCTGTTGACAAACCTCATTATAACAGCTCGCTTGTCTCCATCCTCTCTCCTGGGCAGGGGGTGGCACGCTTCAATGTTATTACAGTCCATTTGAATACCTTTAGATTGCAGGAAGTCAGCCACCTGTTGTTCCACTGAGCTGGCCTCCTGCTCGCTGGCCTCCCCTCCGCTGTCTTCTGACACCGCCCGTGTGTAGGATCGAGGTTTAATATGAATTCCTGTAATAATAACGTCGTTCATCCTTGTGTACTGTTCCAACTCCGCAACACGGTTCTCCAGGTACACCAGACGCCGGTCTTTCTCTGCATTCTGGATCCGGAGAGCCTTCACTTCTTCCACCAGCTCCATAATGGATTTCTTCTGCATTTTAACAACAGAGATTTCCTCAGACAAAAAGTCCAGGGACTTCTTGATATCGTCTCCCTCCTCCGCCGTCAGTGCCTTCTTCTGACCCATTGTCAGATAACTCTGCGCTGGCGCCTCGGGCCTCAGTAAAGCCGCGCCGGTGGAACTGCGCTGGCACCTCGGGCTTCAGGTGGAGCCGCGCCGGTGGATGTGCGCTGAAGCCTCGGGCTTCAGGTGGAGCCGCGCCGGTGGATGTGCGTTGACGCCTCGGGCCTCGGTAAAGGCGCGCCGGTGGAACTGCGCTGACGCCTCGGGCTTCAGGTGGAGCCGCGCCGGTAGAACTGCGCTGGCGCCTCGGGCTTCAAATGGAGTCACGCCGGTGGAACTGCGCTGGTGCCTCGGGCTTCAAATGGAGCCGCGCCGGTGGAACTGCGCTGACGCCTCAGACATCAGGTGGAGCCGTGCCGGTGGAACTGCGCTAGCGCCTTGGGCTTCAGGTGGAGCCGTGCTGGTGGATGTGCGCTGACGCCTCGGACTTCAGGTGGAGCCGCGCCGGTGGAACTGCGCTGGCGCCTCGGGCTTCAAATGGAGCCGCGCCGGTGGAACTGCGCTGATGCCTCGGACATCAGGTGGAGCCGTGCCGGTGGAACTGCGCTGGCGCCTCGGGCTTCAGGTGGAGCCGCGCCGGTGGAAAACAATCCTGCTGTGGATCAGCGAACTTCACACCAATAATGTGATTATTAACTGTCAGGTGACAATGTAAAACCTCTTAATCATTCTAAGTCGATTGTAAGCAGAAACAAGGCAGTTTAAGCGCAAACGGGGCGATAATCTCTTAATTGCTGCTAGCGCTCAGTCATGACGCTGCTAGCGCTCCGCCATCTTAGGTGTGTCATGAGCCAAGTTCTGAGAGCAAAAATTAAAGGGATTCTGAGAGCAAAAATTAAAGGGATTATTGTATTAAAGGGAGGATGGATGGGGTCATGTATCGTGAGATTTTTGCAAACAAACTCCTTCCCTCAGTAAGAGCACTGAAGATGGGTTGTGGCTGGGTCTTCCAAAATCCCTGCTGCAGTGTGTGCAAACCTGGTGAATAACTACAGGAAACGTCTGACCTCTGTAATTGCAAACAAAGGTTTCTGTACCAAATATTAAGATCTGTTTTTCGATTATATCAAATACTTATTTCATGCAATAAAATACAAATTAATTATTGAAAAATCATACATTGTGTTTTTCAATTTTTTTTTTTCTAGATTCTGTCTCTCATAGATGAAGTGTACCTACAATAAAATTTAGAGACCTCTCCATACACCCACCCACACATTGGGAAGACTAACTAAAACTGACTATAATATGCTGTTGATTAATCAAGTGATGAAATACAGTCCCTTTAAATCCAGTGCCTTACTTGTGTTCATACTATGTGACCATACTACGTAAACTGGACATGCCCCAAAGTCATTTACACTATGCACTTTTGTCCATGTGCCATGTATTATCAAGATTGGGCCCATCGTTTCTTTTGTCTCCCACAAGCTATATATAGGCTCGTCACACACAAAGTGCAGGATTTTCGATGATGTTTAACCTGAAACTCCAACTTAACTGCAGAATAAAACCTGATTGTATACCATATGACTCTTCTAAGCCCCAGTGACAGCCATAAAGAAAAATAATTTTGAATTTTGTTTACAATTCAGTGCTGGCTGCAGGTTGCTGAACTCTGTCCTCCAACTCATAAAAGCCAAAATTAAAATAGCTTAACTGTGTGTTACTATGAACAAATAAATAGCATGAAGCCACGACAAACCTTTCCCATGCATGTCTGTGTGACAGCCCCCAATATCCTCTCGGAAACCACAGGAAGATGAATGAATACCCACCAGAATGTGCACACTCGCACGCATGCACACACTTCACCAACATACCCACATGGCTGTACACAGTACAGGAAAAAGGGAGTGCCACCTTTCTTGCTGTGAGTATATCTGGGTCAGAGGTCAACATTGGACTGTTTTTGTGGTTCATTTTGGCATTTGGGCACTAATTCACAACATGTTTAGTTGGTACAGTTGAAAGGCATCATTTGCCTCTTAAGCAGTGCGGAAGTCCATTTCAAGTTCTAATTTTTAACACACCACAGATTGCTCATTTAGCTCATCTGCCTTCGATTATGCTAACCATGTTTTGTTCATGTTCCAGTAAAATTCAGAGCAGGTGGGTAACTTATGCTTTATATTTTTTCTTTCTGGAATTTAACTCAACCATATTTTTCCCCCTAAAATAAATCTGCTGTCTCACAAAGAAAAATATTGCTTGTTTGCCAAGAATATAGCATTAGCTTATTCGCAAATCATTTGTTCAAAACAAATACAGGGTGTTCGCTGAACTTGCATGCTTTTAAACCTCAACCATGACAAAATTTGCCCAACATCATAAAAAGAGACTCATAAGAAACAAAAGTAAAGGTAAACACAAATAAAATGGAAGTGCATGCAAGTTCCCCCTAGTTTGGAAGGAGGTGCAACTGAATGCTCTGTGAATGAACCCGGTGTTAAAACATCCTGCCAAAATACTGAAGAGCAAAATGACAAGGACGACTGACAGAGCTAAGGGGAGGTGATGGTCTAGTGGATAAGCGTTGGGCTTGAGACCAGAGGATACTTGGTTCAAATCCCAGCCTGACTGAAAAATCACTAAGGGCCCTTGGGCAAGGTCCTTAATCCCCTAGTTGTTCCCGGTGTGTAGTGAGTACCTTGTATGGCAGCACCCTCACATCAGGGTAATGTGAGGCATTACTGTTAAGCACTTTGAGCGTCTGATGCAGATGGAAAAGCGCTATATAAATGCAGTCCATTTACCTATGGTGATATAATTCCATGGCATTTTTAATTTTAAATTTATTCTGTTAATTTTTCTTCCTGTTTCTGGTCTTCCAGGTTCATGAGTCTCTGCATGTCTGTGTTTCATTGATTAATTGTCTTTATACCTGCTGGTACAGTGTCCCTTTGTTGCCAGATTGTATAGGTTCATCCTTCTCTCTCATGTTATGATTTCACTGCTTTTCCCAGTGTTTTTGCTCTCCTGTTACATTTTCTTGGATTTTGCCTGGTGTTTTATTATAAGAACTGTTATTGAATTTTAGCCTGTTTTTGGATGTTCCTCTGCTGCCTCTCTGTGAAGACTGTTACCCGTTGAACTGATGGCCTGTGCGTCTGAGAGCTGCCTGCTTTTGCAAACAAGCCTGTTTGTCTGCTACTGTAAGACTGCACTATTTTTGCCTGAAGGAAACCAAACCTACTTTTACCTTCCATTGTTGTGGTTCTCTACATTGGGGTCCTTTTGCCAAACATAAACAAGCCTGGGCTTAATTTTGGCTAATGTCTCCAAAGAGAGACAACACAATGCTGCAGTACTTAGCACTGTTACTAGATTCCCCACAGGTAGTCAAGTTTCCTCATAGCCAAGGACAAGCTTGGTTAGGTGGTCTCTCTCTCTCTCTCCCTCTCTCTCTCTCTCTCTCTCTCTCTCTCTGTCTCTTTGCCATCTCTCAACATTGCAAAAACATTTTTGTAAATTTCTCTCGCCTTTTTGTTAGTACAGTGGGTTCATATTAATGCACTGGGCCAGATTTAGGAAAAGCTCGTAAATCCAAAAAAAATCACATAAATAACGTGACTGGCACCTGTGTACACAGCAATGTGTGTTCACGAGTAAACAAAACCATAATAATTAATACACCCAAAACACACCCTGTCAACATTTCAGAGGTGTCCAATCATAGCAATGAGATTAGAAAAAACACAAAAGAAAGACTATAACTGTTAACAGCATAAAAAGTGAAATTAAGGGACTTGCTGAAGTCACCAAATGGGAACATGAGTTCCATTAGTCATACCAATGAAGGGATGGATTGCTGAAATACGTATTTGCCAGTTCCATGTGAAAATGGATAAAAAAAAATTCTTGCCATATCATGGCAATCACTGCCTAGCATGGGAGAGGGTCAAAGGTGAGTAACCATCACAAATAACAAATTTTAATGAATTAATGTGTGGTCCAGTGGGGCTCACCCAGAAATGCCCATTTGTAACCTTTCTCCTCCACACATGACGGATTGGAATAAAGCCTGTCCGTGAATGTCAGCGTATGTCCGCGAACAAAATTAAACATGTCTAATTTTTTGCGTACATTTCGCGGACCCCTTTGCATCCCTCAGCGTATTGCCAAGTAGGGTTGCATAAGCTCTATGTAGTCATACAGTGCATTATGCAACCCTATGTTGGCCTGGTGTGAAAGGGGTTTTAGGTTCCTATCTGCCTGAGCTGCGACTGTTGGAGAGTAATTGAAGACACAAAACTGAGACAAACATGCCAATGAGTGACAAATTCTCAGTTGGTATCTCACTGAACTGGTAATAACGACACATCAAACTCGTCTTTAGCAAGTGCAGCTCATCTCCACTATTTTGGCGTGCTCGCAGGGCAGTTCGTGAATGTCAGATCCTCATTTTTGTCTCTTACACTCACAATGTAGTTTCATCCGTTGTCAACCCCTCACAAAGTTCTCTCACAATTCTCGCACTTGATGAGTCGTGAAGATGACATTGAGAGGGCTTTGTGACACCCGCAACAGCACTGTATTTGGCGGGGACCTTTGTTACCTTGCCAAGTTGGAACTGTTCAAGTGAGACGCGAGTGATGCCCTGCGACTCAAGCCAGGGGATAGTGAACATCACATAAAATCTTGCGAAGTCCTTCATAAATGCTATTTGCAGTCTGTCCCAGCCTAGTGAGATAGTGCCCTTAATTTAGACATCTCAAGCATTTCTGTGCATTATTTTAACAAGCTTTAAGGAGCATTAAATAACGTCCTTCTAGAACTAACATGAAACTGTCCAAATAACAGAATATCTAGACAATTATTACCTCTGCCAACAAAGCTGGAGGAGGTTATGTTTTCACCCCTGTTTATTTGTTTGTCTGTTTGTGAACAGCGTGGGGCCTACAATTTTTCATATATCGTTAAGACATTTTTACTGAATATTCATATCCTGATAGGCAAGAACTGATTCAACCTAATACATACTCCTGACATTTGATTACATCTAATTTAGCTTATGAAAAGCCACTTCTAACAGGACTTTGACTTTGAAAAATTTTTTCCAAGATAAAATTTTACAGAATTGAAAACCAGTGTTGGCGGAGGGTGGCGCTCTACGAATGCAGTGCTCTAGTTTATCATTACAATTGGTCTGTAATCCTTTGTCCTGGTGTCTTTATCAAGATACAATCTCTCCTAATATGTGAGCACCAAAAATAATGTGGGCCCCTTTGTAATATATAAGTTCAGGAGGAAAATTGTTTATGTCATGCCAGGAGAATCAGGCATTCCTTGTCTAAACAATGCCAATAATCCAGTCATGCCCACCACCACTGTATGTACATTTCAACAACTGTAGTTCACAGGTGAATTATTAAAGGTCTGTTTGATGGAATATGTCATTCAGCTTATATGTTTAAAAATTGAACAGTCACTCTTGAGCAGTGGTGGGCACAGTTCCGCTAACCGCTAATTATTGAAGCTAATGTATTCATTAGCGGATTAGCTTTTCAGATAACTTTGAAAACCATCTGCGGACCAATTAGCTTCTGATAAATTAGGTCCTATAATTTTTAGACTGCTAACATATTTTTGCTGGCATAGTGAATAAAGCTTAACAGTTAAAAACATTTGTGAATTCTGAAATCAAAGATTTTAGTACCTGCCTGTTACATGTTTTGTAGCAGACAGAGAGGCTACAAAATGAGAGGCACAGCTCTATCCTCTGCAGACAGAGGAGAGCTGACTACCAGACAGAAAGGATGAGGGAGAAAAAAAGAAAAAAATTAGTGCATTACTTTAAACTAAAACATAAGCTGCTATTTTCACTTTATAAAATGACAGATGTGACATTAATTTAAATAACATGTCTGGAATTAGATTGTTTAAAATTTTAACCATAAGTCAAATCTGTCTGTGCATGACTTGGGTGATATGCCAGCGAGTCTGTATGGTGTGAAGAGAAATTGTCTTTATTTTTCCCTCTCTCTTCCTTTTGCTGTTCTCTTTCCTTTCTCTCTGGTCACCGGGTCTCTTTCACTGAGAGAAGGCTGATCTGACACAGAAGCGCTGGCTCGCTGTTGTGTCAGTAGCTGCTAGTGTACTGAAGTCGATACTGAAAGTTATCGGTTTAGCTTTTATCTGTAACTTCCACTAATATTTTTTTAGGGGTTTATCAGTTTAGCTTTATAAAAGTTAACTTTTCAGTTAGCGGATTAACTTATCGCAGCTAATTTTTGGTTAGCTGTACCCACCACTGCTCTTGAGTAATTTTGGCTCTTTGTCACATCTAGCAATAGTAATGCGATGTATGTTATTGAGTGGTATTAAATGGATAAGTAATGACTCACTTGTGCACTGCATCATTGAATGTGTAAGGCTGCCACTCACATTTTAACCCTCTCCAAAATGTTCATGTGCACGGTCACAGTTTGTGTACTTCCACAAGCAATTTGTCATCTAGTTTGTTGTTATAAATCACAACTTGTACATCTTTTAGGTCCTGTTTTTTTCTGTACATAACAGTTATAAATTAGGTTTTTGACATCATCATTATTCAGAGAACGTGTTCTGCCCATCAAAGACAATTGTTGATAACTGCTTCAACGCTAGTACAACCCCAATTCCAATGAAGTTGGGATGTTTTGTAAAATGTAAATAAAAACAGAATACAATGATTTGCAAATCCTCTTCAACCTATATTCAATTGAATACACCTCAAAAACAAGATATTTAATGTTCAAACTGATAAACTTTATTGTTTTTGTGCAAATGTTTGCTCATTTTGAAATGGATGCCTGCAACACGTTTCAAAGAAGCTGGGACAGTGGTATGTTTACCACTGTGTTACATCACCTTTCCTTCTAACAACACTCAATAAGCATTTGGGAACTGAGGACACTAATTGTTGAAGCTTTGTAGGTGGAATTCTTTACAATTCTTGCTTGATGTAAAACTTCAGTTGTTCAACAGTCCGGGGTCTCCGTTGTCATATTTTGCGCTTCATAATGCTCAAAATTTGAATAATGACCTGTTGCGCATTTTCAACGGGCAACCGGCCTGGACTGCAGGCAGGCCAGTCTCGTACCCGCACTCTTTTATTACGAAGCCACACTGCTCTAACACGTGCAGAATGTGGTTTGGCATTGTCTTGCTGAAATAACCAGGGACGTCCCTGAAAAAGACATTGCTTGGATGGCAGCATATGTTGCTCCAAAACCTGGATGTACCTTTCAGCATTGATGGTGCCATCACAGATGTAAAAGTTGCCCATGCCATGGGCACTAACACACCCCCATACCATCTCAGATGCTGGCTTTTGAACTTTGCGCTGGTAACAATGTGGATTGTCTTTTTCCTCATGATGCTCATGATTTCCAAAAACAATTTGAAATGTGGACTCATCAGACCACAGCACACTTTTCCACTTTGTGTCTGTCTGTTTCAAATGAGCTTGGGAGCTTGGGCCCAAAGAAGGCGGCGACATTTCTTGATGTTGTTGATGTATGGCTTTCACTTTGCATGGTGGAGTTTTAACTTGCACTTGTACATGTAGCGACAAACTGTGTCAACTGACAATGGTTTTCTGAAGTGTTCCTGAGCCCACGCGGTAAGATCCTTTACACAGTGATGTTGGTTTTTAATGCTGTGCCACCTGAGGGATCGAAGGTAACAGGCATTCAATGTTGGTTTTCGGCCTTGTCGCTTATTTGTAGAAGGTTCTCCAGATTCTGACTGTGGAACAGTCTTCCTGTGACCATGAGGCAGTCAGAGTCCGTGGACATTTTTACGGCAAGACTGAAAACCCATTTTTATTCTCTTTCTTATGAATAGTTTTTTTTTTATTTTTATCTGTTTTATTCTTTTACTTCTGTTTTTAATTATGTATTTGAAATTTTTAATTTTTAATTATTTATTTAAATTTAATGTTGTATTGTTTTGTGTAAAGCGCCTTGAGATGGCTTTTGCTGTGATTTGGCGCATTCTAAGCTAATTAAATTAATTAATTAATTAAATTCTCTGAATCTGATTATATTATGGACTGTAGGTGATGGAATCCCTAAATTCCTTGCAATTGAATGTTGAGAAACATTGTTCTTAAACTGCTGGACTATTTTTTCATGCAGTTGTTCACAAAGTGGTGATCCTTGCCCCATCTTTCCTTGTGAACAGCTGAAACGTTTGGGGAGGTTCCTTTTATACCCAATCATAACACTCACAATTAGTGTCCTCAGTTCCCAAACGCCTATTGAGTGTTGTTAGAAGACATGGTGATGTAACAGAGTGGTAAAGATATAGGCATCCATTTCAAAATGATCATATATTTGCACAAAAACAATAAAGTTTATCAGTTTGAACATTAAGTATCTTGTCTTTGTGATGTATTCAACTGAATATTGGTTGAAGAGGATTTGCAAATCATTGTATTCTGTTTTTATTTACATTTCACACAACGCCCCAACTTCAATGGAATTGGGGTTGTAGAATTGGCTCCATCAAGGACACTGTTGGTGCTTCTGTAGTTCTCCCAGCTAATCTTCAAGATGTTTTGAAGGCAGAGTTCGTGGACGGCTACAAGGTGGTAATGGAGCCTCCTGCAAGAGACCTAGGCTTCTGATTTGTATGAGTGACTGAGACTACATCCTTGTAAACAAGAAGTTTTATTTTGTACTTTAGGTGAAGGGTTATAAAGTCTCCTCTTAGATGTCCAAAAGCAGTTGCCAGACATTTCAGATGATGTTGTATCTCACAGTGAATGTCAGCAGTCGTGGAGACAAGGTCAATAACAGAGGTAAGTGATGGTTGAAGGTTGATCTTAAGATGATAGAGCCCACAGCTGGTCCTCTGTTCAGTTCCAGGCCCCTGAGAGGATATCCAGAATTACCAGGCAAAGGCAAGAGATGCAGTGAAGGATGGAACCACATACACAGAGTTCTGCATAAACACTATTAAGTCAAGTCTGGAAGAATGCACTGATGCTGTGCTTTACCACATCCACAACAACTCAACTCAACTCAACTCAAACTTTATTTATAGTGCACATTTAAAACCAGAGTTGGCCAAAGTGCTGTACACATTACAACATTATGAACCACCCAGCCAGAGAACCGATCCATTCCGACATCTCTAAAATAACATATATCTGCAAGACCCATGTGAAACATCGGCATCCCCTTGGCCTTCTCCATCTACTGGGGCCCTCAGCACTCAGGCATCTGCGGGCTGGATCATGCACAGAGAAATGGCCCACATGTCCAAAATGTCATAGCTGACACTTCATGACAATGCAAGTGATACTCTTCATCCTAATCTCGCTTGGTCACCACTCATTTTACACAAGGTCACTTCAACAGTACCCAGGGATCCTTCAGAAACACCTAGTACCAAAGAATACTCAATACATACTCAATCTATGCGCTGTATATCTGCCGTTAACCGCTGATATCTGCAATTGACGGGGATTTGCGGCTTGGCAGTGGACCGGGACAGTGTGTAAAACAGATATATTGCGTGCCTTTCACGTCCACATCACAAACTAAAATAAGCTGTAGCGAATGCATACAGATTGGCCACAGATAAAGTGTTTGTATTATGTCTGCTTTGCATCTCATTTGTGGACAGTCTGTGAATGCATAAAAACACATCATGTAAACCCAAAGTACTATATGTGACATAAAGCGACATACCTGCCAGTGCCAGTCCAGCTGTGTAGATCCACAAAGACGTAACAGCTGCTGCAATCCAACAACATACTGTAAATCCCCAGCTGCAGAGAAGTCAGCCGTGGATCTCGGGTCTCTTTCAGGACTTTTTTTTAACAACAACAAAAGGAAGAGTTGCTGTTTAGCCACAACTCACGCTGAAGTCTCTGTTTTCTCTGACACTCTCAAAAAAAAAAAAAAACACCCCGAGCGGCTTCCCCAGACTCATGAACAGTTAACTATTGCATGACAACATGAACACCAACTCTGTGATCAACTTGTCCGAGTCCAGCTATTGCTCCAGAGGCTGTATTGTTGGTGTGAATAGTGATGCTGAAAAGCCAGAGTGCGCTTCTTTTATGACTACAATGTAGATATGCATTCATAATACACCCATAATACTGCCTGATAATCACAATGTGTCGGATTTGTTTCCTCACTACATGCGTTATATAACCATGATTGTTCATCATATATTCGCTATACATTATTAATACTGTATATCCGTAATTCATACTGGGACATTTGTCATTTTTGGCCAATTTTGTTGTGGACAACAACGAACGTCTGTACTTTGTATACTCAATTCATGCGCAATTAATCCTCTCCCCAGTGGGACCGAGCCTTTAGAAAAGGCAGGGATATTCGTGCTCCTAGTACAATAGTAGACAGCAGCTGACCACATTTGACCTGTCTGTGAAAAGTGTCTAAGTGCAACATGAGTGTGGCGTCACCTAGCAACACACACACGCCAGAGCTGTGGCTGGGGGTCCCGGAGTCCAGTCGCTGTCCAGCACACTGTGCTGCTGGACCAGCGTGCTGTGCTGCTGGACCAGCTGACTGCTGTGTCCTGCAACTCAGCTGGAGAACACGCAATGCACATGTGGGCAGGCATTCACACCCTCATGAAGACCCGCCAGTGTCTGAGCGTGTGGCATGGTGTGAAGCCACGTGGCCGACTGATGTCACATCCACCACGTAAATTGCAGTTTACATGACAGAGAGAAAGAGTGGAAATTAAATAAAACAAATAAGGGTGAAGGCATGAACTCAATCTTGTGTGATCACTTTGCTGTGGACATACGCCGCTTGTCAGCTGACCACCGACTGACAGCTGGACTTGACCATGCATGCAAGGTGTTACATTACAACCCAGACATCAGACAGACTCAGGACAAACACATAATAATAATACATAAAATTAAAATCACAGAGCAAAGCAATAGAGAGTGAGTATTTTTGTTCTGTGAGCTGCTGAGGTCCGCTGACAGGGGTGGGCATGTTCCCCTGCGATGTGCAGCTGTTCAAATATCTGTGTTCACATGTCATAGCTGGGGAACACCTGCAGTGGCTTGTAGGATACAACCTCACATAACTGTACTGTGAAGCACGGAGGTCGGCATACTGTCCTCATGTGGGAATAAACTAAAACATATCGCTTCAGCTGACTGGTGAATATACTGCCATGCAGGAAATCATCCCATGGGACGACCCTGCAAGGTGTGTGTCGCTGTGGGATTTCCCCACATTGTAATAATTAACACACAGATCACATTTGCAGTGGATCACTGCTGATATGTTGATGATGTGAGAGACTGGCTCTACATGAGACGGGAGCTGGCCGACTCTTCATGAGATGAGCGCATCAGTTAATTCATGTAAAATATAAAAAAGACAACAGTAATCCACGTCATTTCATTACTTCCTGGTGTATGTCTAGGCGGAGGCTAAATCTGCTCTTTATAACAGGAATGAAGTATTATAAATTCTGGTGTTTTATTAATTTTTTGCTCCGCTGCTGTGTGTGCAACTTTCCACTTGCTCGCTCTGTGTTCGTGCGCACGAACACAAGCATGCACGATGGTATCATGCACGCCTGTCTGAACGTGCTTCCTTCCCAACAGCAGGTGGAATGTTTGGCGATTCCCCATTTTGTTTATGGTTTGCAGATTTTCTTCCAGTTTCTGCGTCTTTCGTGTTATGTGTGAATGGGCCCTAAGAGATCTCAAAAGTGACAGAATGGTATTCAAAGTAGCCATGAGCTCTCTCCTGAACAAGCAGGAAAAGGTTTTACTGTATTATACATGTTTCGGTGTAGAACTGTACATTCGGCTTCTCTCGTTTCACTCGGCATCTTCGCAGCAAATCCAAGGTGGATCTGCATTAGGGATGGGTATCGAGAACTGGTTCCTTTTGGGTATCGTTAAGAAATGATTCGATCCATTGACATCAATAACCTTTTTACTTAACGATTCCCTTATCGGTCCTTCAGAGTGGCCATTGTTTTTGGGGGTGTTTGTCAGGAAAATTATAATTTCTCTACATTGATTACAGACCCTGCAGCGGGTTTGTAATCAACTTTTCTGCAGCGCAGCTTTGCTTTGAACCTTGAACCAATCGAAGCAGTGATTTGCAGATCGAAGCAGTGCTTCGATCATTGCTTCGTTGATTAATTTTTTTCTTTCGCTTTCCCCAGCTAAAACCCTAAAGAGCATATGGCTGTGAGTATTATTTACCTTTTTTATGTTAAACCGACCTGTTATGGTCTTCTGAAACAGTTGATAGATGTATTTTATAAACTTAAAAACGGGACCGATGCTAACATGTTAGCATGTCTACGGCATTTTCAATGTTAACATTAGCATTAAGTAGTTGCAGCTGTCAAGCATTTGTTGTCGTAAAAGAGTCAAATGTATTACAAATTATAACATTTTTTAAATTTATTTTGTTTATATATTAATAATAATAGCAAGCACAGCAATAATAGTAATAATAACTAATCGAATGATTATATACAATTTTAGAGAAAGAGACAAAAAGAACCTGAATAAAAACACAACAGAAAATATAAAACCAACTAACAATGGACATACATAAATAAATAAATAAATAAATAAATAAATAAATACAGAAAAAATTAAGTGTTTCCTGTGAACACCTAATGACTCTTACGCCTCCATTTCATCCCTGTCTTATTTAAGTTTAATGACAGTTTGTTTTGGTCAAACCATATTTTCAGTGTGTTAATTTCTTCAGTGATTTCCTCCAGAACTATCTGCCAAGCTAGAAAACTGCTGCATCCTAGTAAGAACAGAATACTACTGGAATGAATTTGAATAAGGAAAGTTGTTTTTGTTTTGTTTTTTTCTCACCAAAATGGATGCTGCACTCACTGCAGTTTATTGTCTGGAATAGTCCCAGATTGCATTTCAGAGCTTCTAGAATTGAAACATTTTCGTGCAGGTGGTGTTGGGGGGTAATTTTGGGTTTCAGCTTTTTTTGTTTGTTTTTCACCACTTTCATCCCTGAATATGTCTATCGTGAGTCACTTTTGTGCGGATTAAAGTTACTAACTGGGACTCCTGTCTTGTTGCAAGAAAGAAACGAGAATCGTCCTCCGTTCTGTTCACACAGCTCCAAACGCTGCACGGCTCTCTGACAAGTCAAGTTAGAACGATAGAGTCCAGTCGGAATTAATAACTTCAAAGCGAAACACCGTTTTGTTTATTTTTATTTATGTCCAGAGATCAAGGATACAGTGACCAATTTCATATTTATTTACTTTAATACTCAAACCTGTAAAGCCTACTTTTAGTACAAAATCCACAAGAGGTATCGATAAGGGAATCGATAAGGAATCAGATCGATAAGCAGAATCGATAATGGCATCGATATAGATAAAATCTTATCAATACCCATCCCTAATCTGCATGCTGATTTCGCACAGCTTTTACACAGGATGCCATTCCAGATGCAACTACACATTAAATGGAGAATGAGCAGGGGTGGCCTTAGACTGGAAATCTACCACACTGGAATCACACACACTCAAGCACTTGGCCGCAACCCCTACCTATCCTTGTTGCTGTGCAATAATTCTGGAAATTTTATTATGCATTTTAATGATACAAAATTGGTTCATTTACATTTATTTCTGACCATACTGTATTTTAAATTCTGTACTTAAAATTCAGGGTTGCCAATACTGCAGAGCTGGATCGTGCTTAGAGCAAGTTTTTGTCCATCATCTCTAATCCAAACAGGTACAATAGTTAGTGTAATTACAAATTTGACCAACAATCTCAAACAAAACATATGTCTGACGAGTATTTCAACCACAGAAATTCTAACCACGAGTCAGACTTATTTCTGTGGTTTCAGCACCAATGCCAGATAAGAAAAGAAAAAGCTCTTGAGCTTTTTACTCAAATTTCGACTCTTTATTACATAAAGGACACATGGAATACTTCTCTTTTTTTTCATTTTTGGCAAGCCTGTAGCTACATGTGCGTCGGTCAGAGTGCATTTGTTGGTGTAACACATTGATTGGATGTGATGAGAGAGAAATGTGGCGCAACTGCAGGTGGGCCTCCTGCTCGTCCTGTGAAAGTGGATGCGCCCGTCTGCAAGCCATTCTACCGGCGATGCACCCGTCAGTCATGTGCACCGCCTGAGTCACGGTGTTACTGTACAGCTTCCATTCTTAACTTAAATCAAAAGAAAGAAAAAAGCAGAAGTCAACATTATAACTGTAAGGATCTACAAATATTATCAATGTGCACATTTTTCCTATTTTGCACAAACTGCATTTCTGTTATTTTACCATTACCGATGATGTTGCTTTTGTAGTTTTCTCACTCTTACTTTAGCTTGCCATGAGATGAACATCCTTCACTTCGTATCATTTTACAGTTTTCCGGGATAAAAACTTTAACGCAACACTACATTATCTTTAAGCCTTTTACAAACACCTGTCATTTGTTATTTCTTGGCAATGCAACACCTCAAGCTTGGAAATCCAGGTGCTGTAAAATAAGAGTTTTTTTTATTATTATTATTTTGTTATTCTGCTGACCTTGTTTCCATTTTTATGAAGATCTCGCCAACATGGGATATGTTCGCTGTAGTTTCTTGTGTTTGACAGGGAAAATGATTCTGATTTAAGTGTTCATTCTGTCAGATTTGCTATTCAAATTGACTGCAGGCTCATTACAGCGGATGTCTAATCCTTCTTCACTGGGAGCGGGTGGTCTGATATTTGCATAAGCAAGCTGCCCTCCGAGAGAATTACAAAGTGGAGCCGGCAGGATTCATGTCAATACCTTCATCTTGTCAGCTTAGCTTCAGACATGCAGACCATTTATGTGGAAGAATGGACCAGCATTAAATCAGGATTAGAGAATCTCTGGGGTTAAACGTTACCTGACCTGCTGCTTTTTCAATCTGAGGTAAACCGAGAGAATTTTAAATGTGCACATGAAAAAGTGAGATTTATTTATGGAGTGTTCAGTAAAATGTGTTATATAATATAAAGGTTTATTATCACTGCTTATAAATGAACAAGGTTTAACTTTTACACAGGAATCTGGCTTTATTTTATAATCATACATTAATGAACATCTACTGTGAATAATTGGTTATGTTTCTGTTTATGTTAATGTCAGAGACATCCTGATCTATATACTAAGAGACAACTGTACGTGTGTGTGTGTGTGTGTGTGTGTGTGTGTGTGTGTGTGTGTGTGTGTGTGTGTGTGTGTGTGTGTGTGTGTGTGTGTGTGTGTGTGTGTGTGTGTGTGTCTCTGTCTTCTGTCCAAACTCACCTCATAATTGAGCCAAATGTGGCACACATATACTTTGACATATGGGGAGTGACACAGGCTATAGAACACTTTAGTGGTAGTAGTAGTAGTAGACACACTTTTGTGTTGCATCATCAGCAATAGTATATGTCTCTTCTTGAGGCAGCTTTAGTTGTGCCCTAACAGTTTTCTGGAATTGGGAGGTGATAGCGTTGTTGGTGAAGATGAATTAATTAATTGAATTTAAATGAATTGTTGAAGGTAACTGGTGAGGTTTTTCTATTTGGAAAATGTAACAAATTACACAGATGCTGAGCTTTAGTTGACTGTTCATCCAACCTTTCTGTTGAATGTTTCCGTGAAGGCTCTCAGTTGTCCAGGTGGTTTCCATAGTAGAGAAGCTTGAATCTTCGACTGGACTGGGTTGCTTGATGCGACGACGTTTCGCTTCTAATCGCAGAAGCTTCCTCAGCTAAATTTCTTGATCTGGTAGTCTAACGTCTGTCTTGACTCTTTTAGAGAAGAACAAACAGAAGCCAGCAAAAGTTTGAGTTTTAAATCTAAAATGTTGGAGTCTAAAAAGACCCTTCCTACTGAGAGGCAGACTGCTATTGGCAGTGACAAATAATTGCTCTAATTATCTATCATCTGTTGTACTCTAGTTAGCACCCTGCTAATGACAGGGTAGCTGTCCCTCCTAACGATGGGACTGACGCCTCTCCTGACGACTCTCCTGACGACGTGAATGATTCATTACCATGAACAAAAGAGTGAAACTGCTTTGACCTGAGTACCCCATTGTAAACAAGGGACAAAGTGTGTCTCAGACCCCCTCCCCGGTTAAGGCTGGGTTTCAACTGTTTCACATACAAAGCTTCCTTCACTCCCCTCTCAAACCATTTTTCTCTGGCTAAGATTTTAACTTCCTTGTCCTCAAACATGTGGTTAGTGTCTTTAAGGTGGAGAAGAACTGCAGACTGATGTCCACCAGCGCCCTCTCTGCAGTGCTGGTATAGCCTTTTGTGTAACGGCTGCTTAGTCTCACCTATGTAGTGTCCGTTACAGTTTTCCTGACATCTGATAGAATACACTACATTGCTCCATAGATGCATGGAGGGCCGCTCCATAGATGCATGGAGGGCCACTCCATGCATCTATGGAGCAACCCTAACCCTAACCCCAACTTGACAAGCTGCACGTAGTGTTAGCAAGTACACATTCAGTCTACACCCGTTAATGACGAGTTTACGTTCCTGCACGACACAGTGCATGCATCAAAGTCGTGCAAGTGTCAGGGGGGCCTTACGTGAGTCAAGCTGCAGGAGCACGCCACTGGATGTGAAACAGAAATGTAGTTTCCTGCTGAGTGAAACCCACAGCTCTCATTAAGCCATTATGGAGTAATTAGCCTGTGTGTTAAGAGATAGGTAGGTAAAGGCCCTCTGACACAAGCATGCATTTGCTTCACGACACATCACGACCTGTGTTGTGATGTGTCGTGCTGGAGAGTAAACCCATCTTTAACTGGTGCAGACAGGATGCCAGAGGAGCATCGGTGCGTGCTATTGCGCCCAGAGAATTTTGAAATGTTCAAAAAACTTTCACACACAAATGTTGTGGTATGTGGCGCAATCTAATCTCCAACATGACGTGCAGCTCATCAAGTGGAGTAAAGAAGTGAACAGAGCGAGTGGTGATGTCAGCGGATCGCATCAGAGCGCAGCTCCTCTTAAGTATTATAACAATAAGTTAAATCTGTTATGAACATACTTTAACAGGTGCAGACAAGAAGGAAAGAACACTCAACTGTTTTACTAAGCCATGACAATGTAAACAAGACAAATAATTACCTTTTTAGACGGCTCAAAATGCTTTCTGCAGCTTGTTAGGCATGTGTGCATGTGAACGGCTCCGGCTCCAGCCTCCTCTGAGAATCAGGAAGTGATTTGAGCCGTTTTCAATGGCTAATTTGCAGAAAAAAATGAGTAATCCGCCATGAAATAATTATTTTATATACGCAGCATCCAGTGCAGCCGTTAGAACAATGAACGGCGTGCAGCTGTGAACACAGCGGGTGGGCTCGTCACAATGACGTTCATGCTATTGCGTGAGTCTCAAGCATGCTCGTGTCAGTGCACCTTAAACTAGCAGAGAACATCAATAATAGCTGCTGTTGGAGACATGCAGATAGAATATTAGCTCAGGTCATTTAACTGGTCGATTGATTGGTGTTTGATCAGGTTATTGATTTGGTCTGGTTTGATTTTGACATGGTGTTTGTAAAAATGTATTTTTTGTAGACTATTACACTCACTATTATTGTAGTCTATTCTATACTTGTGTTTAAGTTTTCATTTAAGTTTTTCGCCATCAGGCAGTGATGAAAAACTGTATATGTCTGTATCCTAGCAACGGAAGAACCTATAAATCAGTCACAAAGGGTAAATGCAGAGACAGGAGACCCTTTGAAAGTCTGAGTGTTTCTCAAACAAAACCCTCCTCTCACTTCTGTCTATGCCTCCTTTTCTTGACTCCATACCAACAGCACAGCAAACTCTGTTTCCTTGTAGAATAAGTGATCAAAGTGGGCCCATGAAGCAAGAAAACCAGGCAAGACATTTACATCTAGATAGGGAAACTAAAGAGAAACATATGAGCGCTGGGGGGTGGTATATGTAGAAGCAAACCAAATACCACCAACTGTATATTGTAAGAAGACACAAAACATCTTTCTAAACAGGTGCATCTGTAGCTGATTTCTTTGAAAGACGTGCACAACATTCAAACATTAGAGGCCGACCTTTAATTTGACTGTGATACAAGGCAGATACAAGCAACAAGTCCTGAGCAAATGACCTCATGGTGATGTAATGCCATCAAAGGTCATCAAGGATGAGCTGATAAAAAGCAAAGTATTAATGTTCACGTGACATTTATTGTTGTAGATGCTGGAATATTAACATAGTTTTATATGACAATGCAAGTGGAAGTGCAGAGATGGAAAATTAGAGTCGACATTCACAACGGCCTGTTAGCAAATGGATGGGTGAGGTTGGGGCAGGGGGGTCGAGCAACTCTGAGCAAACAAATTTCACATTTTACTGACCTAGACAAATAGTTTAATTAAGCAAATTTTATGATGTAGCCGCAGCCTGCAATGGTGTAACAGCTTCATGTCCAGAGCTCAACATTCCCAGTGGCCCACTTGCCTCAGGCAAGTACTTTGTCTTCTGTTGGACAAGTACACTTTACTTGTTTCCAGTCAGTAATTTTGAGAAAATGCCTGGTCCTGATGGAATCTGGCTTCTTTGAAGCCACTTTAAATTCCAACCAGCATGCCTTTGTGGAACCCACCCAGTAACAACACCAGTGAGTTAGAAACACATAATTTCATTTTAGATAGACAGACAGACAGACAGACAGACAGACAGACAGACAGACAGATAGATAGATAGATAGATAGATAGATAGATAGATAGATAGATAGATAGATAGATAGATAGATAGATAGATAGATAGATAGATAGATAGATAGATAGATAGATAGATAGATAGATAGATAGATAGATAGATAGATAGATAGATAGATAGATAGATAGATAGATAGATATGAATATTTTCAGGTGGTTGGGTGGCTGTGTCATTTGAGGGTATGAACTAGAAAACTGATTGATGGTGGTTCATCCACAAAGGGTAAAGATTTTCCACCTACCCTGTGAAGGCTGGCCAGTGAAATCTGAGGAGGGTCCACTGAATTTGAAAAGTTAGCTGGACAGAAACCATCCGTGTGTAGCTTGGAGAAAGAAATGACTGTGCAAAAAAACAAAACAAACAAAAAACACTTCACAGTGTCTATATCTGTGATAGGGTTACAACAAAGACACAAGTTGTTTGCCGTTATTGAAGTAAATTGCAATGAAACATATTTTAAAAATGTACTGAGTTTGCAGTGTGTTGGTCAAGTCCGACTATTGACACTGAAATATCAGGACAGGTCTACACAGAATTCGACTGTTATGCCTTCTTACTCCAACACAATGATTCTGATATAAAACACCGGCTGAGGTTTAAGTGTTTGAGGTGCAGAGGCTAGATTAATAGCATATGTCGAAATCCAGGCAATTTTCGCACCAGTTTTGAACAGTGCCTTGATTTATTTTCGATGGACTATGATGGCGTGCAGAATGGAAACTTGTCACTCTCCAAATACTGGCTTTACTGTATGTCTCACTGGCATTGTGCAACCATTGGCACTGGGATTATTTTTGTGGTTAGTCCACAAAGACCTCCACAGCCCACTTGGATTCTTCTTGCTGACATCTCCTGGGTGCTGACCCTGCCTGACTTATATGAAGTCCGCTGGCTGTAAAAGTGATTTTGGTTGTGTGAAACAAGTCATTATTATTATTATTATTATTATTATTATTATTATTATTATTATTGCTGTTGTTGTTGTTGTTGTTGTTATTATTATTATTATTATTATTGCTGTTATGTGCAGACGCGAGTTGAGGAGCGGACCAGCGTCTGACTGAACCCAGCGCTAAATAACCAGAAAGCGGTTCCAAAAACAAAACAAATTTATTTCCCTTATGTGCAATAATTTGTGTACAACATAAATGTGCGGTTGTCTGGCGAGGTGAAGGACGGTGCGCTCTCCAGCGCCCAAATGGATCGAAGCCCGACGCTTCTGGACCCAGACTCACCGCCGAACACCCCCCAGGTGGATACAACAAACTGACTCTGTGAAGGATGGCAAAGGTGAGGTAAGTCAACAGCTACAACAAATATCCTTCAAAGGCACACACTATCAGCAAGACATTCAGGTCTGAATTTAAGCTTTATGTAAATGAGCAGCTTCTCACAACAGGTGGAGGATCATCATTCCGTACGCCACGGCAGTGAGAAGCGAGCTGCACAATTCTCATCAATGTTCAAATATACTGCATAACAAAATACCAAATTACTGTTAACACTTATTCAGACAATCATCACCTCTGATGTGTGCTGACAGCATGTGTCCCTCACCCGTCCTCCTTCACAGGCACGATGTGTCAAACCCAGGCGCGGTCCTCAGCGTCTCACAAACGAACGTCACAAGGTCGAGTTCCCGGCAATTCTGCTCGAATCACTCATGGCTTAAATGCAGAACGCCATCTCATTATCTGCTTCAGCTGAAAGTCTTTAAGTTTGCACATGAGCATCATCCACAGGTGCTGCAAGTAATTAGGCCTGCACGTGAACATCCTCCACAAGTGCAGCCAATAATGCTGATGAGGGTGAAGGACTCTTCTGCCAGCACCTTCTCCACAGACAAAAACCCAGTTTGCATACCACCTGGAGAGCAAAGAAAAGAAAACAACACCAAAATGTCCAGCCAAACCCCCCAACACACAACAATTGCTATTTATTACATACTGTATTATAAATGAATTGTCACTTTGAGATCGAAAAACTTTTTTTTGTTAAAAATAAAGAAAAGGGTTTTTCCCTCTAATTTTGATTTCATGTCTTAATACAATAAACAAATACAGTTGTGGTTGGAATTTACATAGACTCATCATGGGCATGAATTTCATGGTAATTGTGGGCTTTTAATGATGTCTTTGAACTGTTCTTTGTTAGGGTGGAATGAGTTTACAGCATACATCATTAAATACTTTACATTTTTTTAGTTTGGATCTTCTCTAATCCACACAGGGTAAACATTATACATACAGGCTCAAATGTATACATACATTCGCTTAAGTTTTTTAATAAGTTATGGTGAAGTTTCTATAATATCTTGTAATGTGACAAGGCCAAGTCTTTTTATTGATGATGACTGGTAGTTTCTCTTTACAGCAGAAAAAGGGTATGTTTGACAGCACTCATTGGACTGACCAATACCCAGAAAAAGAAAGTAAGGAAGGAAGGTCTAAGAAGGAAAACTGTAGATTTACACAAGTTGGGAAGGTCTCTTGGAGCCATGCCATTGATAGACGTAGACACGTAGTTACACAGAATCAGAATGTGATCATAAAACTATATTATTTGGGCACATTTTAATTATGTGCAAAAGATGTACATATTTAAAGTTATGTTTCCTTTTTTCAGGGTATATGTGAAATAGTTGGGATAAATGCTAAACTTACTGGACATATTCAGGTTTACTTTGAATTAATGGCATGTGTGCCTGGGAACATCCTGACATATACAGGAAAACAAATACTTTCATTAAAAATATATAATAAAAAATGTTGTTAGAACAACAAAGCAATACATTTTAGGAAACCTCAGATGAGGAGAAATTTGAAAATAAGTGCGTGGCCATACTGGATTTTTAAAATAGCAATTACAAAATACAAATTTTGCTATTCATCTGCTCATTGACACTTCAATAAATATGTTAATCTTGCCTAGACTGACGGTGGGATCCCATGCCTGAAACTGTTGCAGTAGATGTTTTTTTTTCCAAACTTTATAAAACTGATAAACTTTGTAAAATCCTTGTAACTGTTAGAATGGCCTAAGCAGTGGGTCACCCTTCCCAGTCTAGTCTGCTTGAGGTTTCTTCCTCAACATCATCAGAGGGAGTTTTTCCTTACTACTGCCACCTGTGTGCTTGCTCTAGTGCAGGGGTGGGCAAGTTGTTCCAGAAAGGGCCAACAGGGTGCAGGTTTTCTTTGCAGCCACTGACTCCACCAGGTGATTTCACTGATTAACTGATTCCATCTGCTGAAAGTGATATTAATCAGTGAAATCACCTGGTGGACTCGGTGGCTGCAAAGAAAACCTGCACCCTCTTGGTTCTTTCTGGAACAAGTTGCCCACCCCTGCTTTAGGGGTTGGTAAGGTTAGTCCTTACTTGTGTGAAGCACCTTGAGGCAACTCTGTTGTGATTTGGAGCTATATAAATTCAATGAATTGAATTCAATTGAATAGATCAAAGTATGCATTTGCAACATACAGGTGTCTGAACCACACACCTTACTTAAAAATGCTTCTTTCTACATCTTCAACATGTCAGTTTGCTCTATGTGATGGCTTCAAGGACAACAAAAACCAGGGGTTGTATAACTAGGCTCCCAATAGTAAGGTCTGATACATTTTTAGAAAATGTATCTCGTTAGCATTTCTATACTATTCCAGAGACATTCCACTGACAAAATTAATTATCTTGGTGGAGGTATGTATGACGTTCCAAATCTGAACAAAATATTTTTCAGTACGATTTGCTGTCGTTACTGTACTAATAACCACTAATTTGATTCTTTTACTGCATTCCCTGATCCAGGAAACAATGATTTAGTCAATGTGATACGCTGTTCAATGGATTAAAAGCACATATATTGCAATATAAATATGAATAGTGGCATGACTTGTGCCATGTGAGTGTGATGCAATATGACAACTTTAATTTTCAAATTCTGTTTTGTTTGACTATTCAGAAACTGTATAGGCTTCCTTATCTACCAAAGTCTTGACTGAAAAAAACAGAAGCTGCCAAACTGCACCACCAGCAGACAGATCCAGTACTTTGCCTCCAGGAGGGCACACATCAAAGCTGTGGCTGGAACAAGATGTTCTGAGCTGTCAGGAGCTGCTATGAGACGTTTAGATTTTGTGTTATGATGTGCCACAACCTCAGGGGTCATTTGTCACCAACCTTAATGTGAGTGTTGATGGCAAAGGTCTTCAGGGGCTGGAACTGAACCAGCGATGGGTCAGCCAAGGCAGCAGCTGCACGCAGCACATGAAGAGCTGGTGGCAGGTCGAGCAGGTGCTCGGCTCCAAACCAGCTCTTTTATAAAGTCTTAATGACACTAAGATAGTGATTGGCAGTAAACACAATTTGATATAATTTTGTAGAAACTTTAATCCCAAAGTTGATGTGGGTGCCAAAAGCAAAGGTGATGAAAGTCTGAGAAATAAAGAGCCAAAAAAGGGGGAAAACAATCTCATCAATCTCTGTTCATTGTTTAAGATCAGGACATTTTGTGATTAATGGTGCATTTTTGTTTGCACAATTTTTAGATGATGTCCACAAAACTTGGTAAAATAGTAATTTTTTTGAGGAGGGAGTTCTTATGTTTTAATGCAAATTGAACTCCATTGAAGAGGCAGAGTATTTAGCCAACCCAGTCTCACGGCAGTTCGTGGTGCCATTACGAAAAGTAAATGAATCTATGGGTTCGTGACGAGGGAACGAAACGGGGCACTTTTCACGAGGGGGGCACAATTTCTTTTCATGATGGGGCACAAAATCTGGGGTGGGAGGGGGTCTGGGGGTTTATGATTAGGTTTAGGGGAGGTGACACACTTACGCTATGGTTATGGTTAGAGTTAAGGGTAACACTTTACTTGAAGGTATCGTCATAATCAGGGTTGGGTAGGATTACTTTGAAATATAATTCAAAAGTAATCAGATTACAAGTAATCCAAATGTATGTACATACATACATGTAATCCACATGTATTCTTTCAGACTAATCCTACCCAACCTTGGTCATAATAGTGACATGTCACTGTCAAAACTGTTACATGACACAATCATGAACGTGTCAAAAACATTATGTCAGTGTCATAAATGTTTATGACTGCTGTCATTAAGTGTCATTCAGTTCTTGTAATGACAAGCTGGCATACACACCAAGACCAAAATGACCAAACCAAAATGACCAAAGTCAGCATCTGATAATGTTGATTTGATTAATGTCGTGTTGTCATAATCAAGACAACCCAAAAATGCAAACTTGTCATTACAAATACTGAATGACATTTTATGGCAGCAGTCATAAACATTTAAGACATTGATGTGATGTTTATAACATGTTCATGACTGTGTCATATAACAGTTATGACAGTGACATGTCACTATTATGACGATACCTTCAAGTAAAGTGTTACTGAGTTAAGAGAAGGGGAGGATTATAACTAACAAAATAAAAAAAAATAAAAAAACGGTGTCACAAAAATGGGCACTTTTTGTGACAGGGGCACGAAAAAAAATGTGATACTGGCCTGTATTTACTGAGAAGTTCACAGGTTTGCTTCCCACCTGGTCCTCTCTGTGTGTAGTTTGCATGTTCTTCCTGTTTTTGCGAGAGTTCCCTCCAAAATGCTCTGGCTTCCTCCCACTTCACATGAGGGGCAGAGCTTCACTGTGTGTGTGTGTGTGTGTGTGTGTGTGTGTGTGTGTGTGTGTGTGTGTGTGTGTGTGTGTGTGTGTGTGTGTGTGTGTGTGTGTGTGTGTGTGTGTGTGTGTGTGTGTGTGTGTGTGTGTGTGTGTGCGTGTTGTATATGTATTAATTGCACTTGACGCCTGAATACTGTCTTTCTGTCCATCCTGGGTCCACACACATGACAGCGCTTCTTTTTGGGGCAAGTAGCAGCAACTTAGAATGAAAGCATGTTGATCAGGAATTTTACAAACACTTCTATTTTTGTACATTATGAACTCAAAACATTTTAGTACATTATCAACCCAAAATGCATTTATGCATTATGAGCTTAAACTATTTTTGTACATTATGAACTCAAAACATTTTAGTACATCATTAACCCAAAATACATGTATGCATTATGAGCACAAAATATTTTTGTGCATTCTCGACTCACAATACATTTATGCATTAGGATCACAAAATATATTTGTGCAATATGGAGTCCAAACATTTAGTACATTATCAACCCAAAATACATTTATGCAATATGAGCTCAAAATATATTTGTGCATTATGAACTCAAAAAATTATAGTATATTACCAACCGCAATACATTTCTGCATTATGAACACAAATTATATTTGTACATTATGAACTCAAAACATTTTAGTACAATATCAACCCAAAATACATTTATGCATTATGAGCCCAAAATATTTTTATGCATTATGAACTCAAAACATTTTAGTGCATTATCAACCCAAAATGCATTTATGCATTGTGAACCCAATATATATTTGTGCATTATGAACTCAAAATACATTTGTGCATAATGAACCCAAAAATGCTTTAGTACATTACAACCCAAAATATTTTTGTGCATTATGAATCCAAAATACATTTATGCATTATGAACACAAAATATGTTTGTTCATTATAAACTCAAAACATTTTAGTACATTATTAACCCAAAATACATTTATGCATTATGAGCCCAAAATATGTTTGTGCATTATGAACTCAAAACATTTTAGTACTTTATCAACACAAAATACATTTGTGCATTATGAACCCAAAATGCATTAGTACATTATCAACCCAAAATACATTTGTGCATTACAAACCCAAAGTACTTGAATACGTTATCAACCAAAATTTAAACTGCAGCTACAACAGCCCTCCTACTTCATTTAAGGGTCATGGGGGGTTGGAGCCTATCCCAGCAGTCATACGGCGTGAGGCGGGGTACACCCTGGACAGAATGCCAGTCTATCACAGGGCCACATATAGACAAACACATTCACACCCACACGCACACCTACAGACAATTTAAAGTTTCCAGTTCACCTAACCTGCATGTCTTTGGATGTGGGAGGAAGCCGGAGCACTTGGAGGGAACCCACACAAACATGAGGAGAACATGCAAACTCCACACAGAAAGGCCACAGGTGGGAACTGATCCCATGACCTCCTTGTCTGTGAGGCAACAGTGTTAACCACTAAGCCACAGTGCTGCCCTTTCACATGATGTAATGAATTAAACTTTTTGAATGTTTAAGGTAAAGTGTGAAGTGTGTATCATGGCCACTAACAACCTTTACTGAAGAGCACAAAAATATGTGTAACAATACCATCCCTGCCTGCACACAATCGCAGTAATACACACATCACAGAGTGACCACAAATTATAGGCCACTTCTTCAGTAATTACTACTGGCCGAGCTGAGGGCATAATCTTGTAATTTCCTCTGTGACGTGCAAAGCACGCTGCTCCATATAGACACCAAACTGATTCCACAAGCTGTTTTTAAACATGGAATACATGCTTGTGATTCTTCAGAAAATTAGTCTTATGTATTTTTCTAATATACATCCAGTTTTTTTTTTTTTTTTCAAATTCAAAAAGCACTGATTAATGTTGTTCATGGGAGCTGGACGTCTTCCACAGGACATAATGCACCACTTCAGAACAGACCATGAGCTGATTGCAAACTTGGGTGTTTAATTTGATTGAATCATTCCATTTATGTCTGATTTTTAGGACAAATTTTGCATAGTTTTGAAAACCAAAAAACACTTATGTAGTTAAGAAAATATAAAAATATGTAAATGGATGTGCAACTTAATATCAATGGAATATTTTAGTTATGGTAATAATAACTTTAAAAGTTTAACTTTAAAGCTTTAGTTATTTTTAATAACTTCAAAAGTTACATTTTTAATGGCCTTAAAATTGGCCATCTACACATTGGCCTGACTGGTGCCACGCCAGGGTTTGTTATAAATATTACAATTTTTAGGGCCCCTTCACACATAGCATGATTAAAGCTGACTAGCATACAAAGAGGAATTGCATGCCGTTTGTGAAACATCTGTGCCACCTCTAAGGCCTCGTACACCTGTCGCCACAACCTTTCGTACACACCAGCGGCCACAGGGCACAGAGAGTGCCCTGTGAGTGCCCATTTGATCCCTCTCTCAGCAGGTGTCGGTCAAACCCCAGGTATCACACACGAACATCCAATACCACTCGTGGAGCACTTAGGGAATGTGGGACCATTCGCGCAGTCAGGATGAAAATAGTGAGCAGGAGACCACTTTTGAGATGGCTGTGAAATTTGTCTAAGTACCCCCACGACTGTGGTGTTGCCAAGCAACACACGTGGCGTGGCAGAGTGTCAGCTCCCCCCCATCGCATATGGCGTGCATGTGTTTCGCGCATGTGTTGTGCTCCCCCGCCCCCCCCCACAACATATGTGGCACATGTGTGTTACGTTCCCCCTTGCAATACATGTGGCGTGCTGGGGGAGCACACTTGCATCAAATACTGATATGTACAAATGGGGAGCGGCCAGCCACATCTGAGCACACACAGCACAGAAAGCCACCTATCAGCTGAGCGCCAGCCAGAGATTCACTGACAGCTACAAATGATGGCTCAGTGCACACGATGTGTCACATTAAATACAAAGAGACCACAGCCAGTACAGCTATATAAATAAGTACTGCAATAACTACATATACAATTACATGTCAAAATACCAAAAAAAGAAAAGATCACATACCAAAGAAACAGAGAGTGACACCTGCTGCTGCCAACAGCAGCAGCTGTTGAGATCTCTGGTCCTGGATGTCACAGCTGTAGAACATGTACCTTGTTTTGAAGGATATGACCTTACAACTGTCCACTGTGACGCATGTGTGTGTGTGCTTGCTGTCATCACGTGTAAATAGATCAAGTGGACATGCCTGCTTGTCCACATGATCTGACGGTCCGTTTCACCTGGGACAGCCTGTCATTGTGTGCGCTGTGCGTGCGCTCCAGCCTGTCATAAAAGCAATATATGTTTTATGTATTTCCACGTGACGACAGCAAGCACTCACATTCGTGTCACGGTGGACAGGTGTAAGGTCATGTCCTTCAAAACACGGTACGTGCTCTACAGCTGTTAAGTCCAGGTCCAGAGATTTAAACAGCTGCCGCTGCTGGCAGCCACACCCCCTTTCCATTCAGTGCACACACCAAAGTGTCACTCTCTGTTTCTGTGTTTTGTATTCATTGTTTTTAGTTATTTTGGCATGTAATTGTGTATGAGGTTATTATAGTAATTATTTCTATACCCGGATGGACAGAACAAAACATCATAAGAGTGCATTGCTTCAATCATGTCATTTCATGACTGTGCGTCTATGACCATGGGTCATATTCAGAGGCACAGAGGGATAATACTTGCCTTGTCTGTTCAGTAAGAGGGATTAAATATTGGAAATTGCAGTGTTTTATATGGTGTGTGGTTTTCATCTTTTTTCTCCACAGTAGCAGCGCAATGTGGTGCAAAATGTTCCAGCTGCTCGCACTGTGTTCGTACACGCGTGTGCACAAAACCGTTGCAGTGGGATTGTTCAAGCCGGCCCGCTGTGTGTCCCTCCCAACATCAGCATGATGTTTTTGCAGTTCGCTCATTCGGGCTGTTTCACTGTGATTCACCCTGATTCGTACTTATTCGTGTTATGTGTGAAGGGACCCTTAACTTATGGTTTTATCACCCCCTGTTTTATTGTCTGTCTGTTTGTGAACAGCCTGGAACACACAATTTTTCATATATCGTTATGACATTTTTGCTGAAGATTCATATCCTTATAGGCAAAAACTGATTACATTTTCAAGGTCATAGGTCAAAGGCCAAAGTCAGGAAAAATCTTGGAAAATTGGAAAAATCAATGCTCTTCACATTGAACAAATTTTCTAAAATTCATAACTCTATCAAAGAAGATCAAATTTCTTTCATATGTGACAGTGCTATATAAGGTGTCCTTTATCGACTGACAAAGTCTGATCAGGATCTGATCCAGATTACAGATTTTGTGGCCAGTTAACCCCATTGAAACCCTATTTCATGTATTTACATTATATCTTAATCAAACATGCCCCAATCACTGTCATATTTGAAAGTGAGGTGCAGACTGGCACTGACTATCGCCTGACAAAGTTTTGATCCGACTCTAATCCGGATCTGAATTTATTATTGCCCATTTGGTGTACATTTTGCATTGTATCTCAATCAAAAGTGCCTCAATTGCTCTCATTTGTTACAATGAGGTGCAATTTGGCACACTCAGTGAATAGACTAAGTCTGATCCATATTGCAGATTTAGCAGATGATTGATTCTTTTTTACATTGAAAAGCTCTTTGATCTATATTTTGTATTATATTTCAGCATCTGAAAAGCCACTTCTAAAAGACTTTGACCTTGAATTTTTTTCCAAGAGAAAATTTGTAGTATTGGAAACTTGTGAATCGAGCAGAGGTTTCAAATATTCAACACTACATTACAAATGACAACCTGATATTGACAGTTTTACAAATAGATTTGTTTATGCAGCCATTCAAGGAATTCCAGTTTTTTTTTTTTTTTTTTTTTTTCATTTCTGGGTAGGCTTAATTTTTGCCACATGGGGATTGGGGCATGTCATAAATATCTACGTAATCTCACACCCATGGCATTGACATTCTGGTACACAGCTTGTATCATAGATAAAGGAAATCCACTGAGGGATTACTGACATGTAGCTCCTGAGGCACTGACTGGGAAACACACAGAGGGGTTCTAATATCCCTCTAAGAGCAGTCTCACACCATGGTGGATAATTAAACTAAAAAGCAAGAAACTTAAATAAATGATGACATACTCAGCAAAGTAATTATGATACGAAGATGTAACTAAGAAGTTAAAGTATATTTCTATTCCATGAGACTTGTCTGACAGCATAGGAAAAACATACATTTTTCTCCACTACATTCATAAGTAGCATGTCATCACTCTTAAATATGATGGATTGCTCAGCTAGTTGTGAATACAGAGCGGTGAGACCACACATAACCAGTTATGGTTATTACGCATGGCACAGTTTTCTTCTGCACAAACAGAAGGTAAGCTGTCATTGCTCAAACACAAGTAACACAAAAATAACACAGACATGGATTTCTATTTTTAGAGTATATTGTTATTTATATCTAGTTATGATACTATTCATATATGTATGTAAGATTTTATGTTGTACTTCTGAATGATGACACCAATGGCGTGAAGTACATCCTCCTGAGACCTCGAGAGACACAATATCCTCGGCATATATATGCCACATCCTGGGTCACGATACTGTTCGAAGTCCACTAACTGAATATTCAGACTGGTTGCACAAGCAGCTGTGGCCTTGTTCACCACCTGACCTAGGCTTTCAAAATCAAACAAACTCACAAAAAGTCTCATTTCAGGCTACATCTACAAGTTGTGTTCAGCCTACACAACCACAATGAAGTTGAAATGAAACAATCAAGATGTGCTTGTAGTGCAGACTTTTAGATTCAATTCAAAGGGTTTAGCAAAAAAATATCATGTTAAGTATTAAGGAATTACAATTCTTTGTGTCCAGAGTTCCTCTATTTTCTGAGCTCATGAGTAATTGGACAAAATTAATAGAAGGATCATTATTCATGCAAAGGATGGCACAGTGGCTTATTGTTTAGCACTGTTGCCTCACAGTAAGAATGTCATGGGGTTGCTTCCCACCTGGTCCTTTCTGTGTGGAGTTTGTGTTTGTTCCCTCCGGTTGCTTTGGCTTCCTCCCACTTCTAAAGACACGCAATCTGGCGTACCAGAGAGTAAACCTCTTGTAAACTGTTGTATATTGTGTGATAGCTATGCGCGACTGCATGAAAGTGTGCAAAGGAAATTTTGAAATGTTCAAAATCTCTCGCACGCATTAAATTTGTGAACTAGATGTGAACATTGCACAGCCTATTCGAAAACACGTGTCACTGCAAGTCAATGCGTCTCATTGCCGCAGTGCAGTGCATCGCATCTGAACAATTATGACGAGATATTATGTCAACAATAAACATAATTTTGCAGATACATTATCTAATGCATGAGAAGGAATGAAAATGCAACTGTTTTACCAATCCATTACAATTTAAATATTATAAATAATTACCTTTGAGATGATTCAAAATGCGTTTTCCACCTCATGAGGCACATGAAAAAAAAGCTGCAGCCGTAGGTAATTTCTCTGTGATTCTGGGAGCGATGAGAGAATGGTTTCATCAACCAAATTCTGAGAGCAAATGCGCCATCCGCTATAAAATAATTATTTTATATAACGCGCCATCAAATGGGACAAAGTGCAGCATCCAGCGGGACAAAGCGGGTTGCATTGGCACAACGAATTGTGCAACAGTGTGGGAATCAAATTTGTGCAAGTGACAAGGTACCTTTAGGTGAATAGGAAACCTTAAATTGACCGTAGGTGCAAGTGTGAATGTGTTTGTCTGTGTGAGTGGCCCTGTGATAGATTGTCATCCTGTTCAGGGTGTACCCTGCCTCCTGACCTATGACTGCTGGGACAGACTCCAGCACCCCAGTGGAGTACGCACATATAGAAAATGTTCATACAAATCATCACTTTTACACCCAGGTTTCTTTAGACAAGTCAGGGGATGTATACATGAACAAGTCCAAGTCACTGAATACATCTTGGATTTTTCTACTTCAAGCATTAAAAAAAAAATGCAAACAGTATGGGTACTGCATGGTAAATCTGTCTGGGTAGGTGGAACTCAAAAGTGACTGTGCAAGAATAATATACGAGCTATATGTTATAAAAATATGCAGTAGTATGAAATCTGGGATGTAGAATCTTTGGGTGAAGGCCTGCAGTTGTTGTCCACTATACTGCAGAGATGTTCACCAGGAATGGTGTGAACAACTGAGGCAGCTGAGGCAGCTCCTGTTTGGCTAAGACATAACGTTTTACCCACAAGCATGTGGCTGCCTGTGTAAAAAAACACAAGATCAGTGTGTTTTTTCATTTATAAATCAAGTGCTACTTTTAATTACTGCACAGCTCTAAAAGCAAGTTTGGTCTGGAAAACTGAGAACACCGATCCCTTTCCACGATCCAGAAACAACATTTTCCAGTCCAGCGAAGTAATCTGCATAGCGATCATGAATTGAGGTCCAGTGACTGAGCCTACAAAAACTCCACATCTCCAAACTAAAGATTACATAAAAGTATAAGAGGACACATGAGAAGGAAAAAGAAATGAGGTAAATTTGAGTGGTCCCTTCTGGTCAGGTGTGCAGCTCTTCTTCTGTGGTGGTGGTGGTGAAGGCCCACATATAAACAGACAAACCCATTCACACCTACAGTCAGTTTATTATTCTCAATTCACCAGTTCGGTTGCAAAGCTGTGACGTAACACGTCAGGTGATAAATCTCTTTCCGGACCCAAACAAACTATGCACGTGGGTTTCTCTACAGCGATGGCTGAGCCGGTCACTTTGTTTACATTGACAAACTTCTTTTCTTGTGCACCAGAATGGGTTAAA
The DNA here is from genome assembly GCF_902500255.1 of Thalassophryne amazonica. NCBI lineage: Eukaryota > Metazoa > Chordata > Actinopteri > Batrachoidiformes > Batrachoididae > Thalassophryne > Thalassophryne amazonica. The sequence continues at coordinate 39,343,505 of NC_047110.1, read as the reverse complement.
AAGGGCTTGTATTTGTTTGATTTTGGTCGGGTGATGTCTGTAAATGTTGCAAATGGTACAGGATGTTGGCTGCCATTAAACATCACAGAAGAAGAGAGGTTTATGTCACATGTTTATGTTTATTAGGTTTATGTCACAGCAGCACATTTTGAGGTGGGAACGCATTTCTGCCTTCACAAAATGCCCCAAGAAACCACAGAAATGCATAAAAGTACTTACTTTACTCATAATTGTCAGTCTGGCTAAATAGTCAATCAGACCCACTGATTAGGCAGCTAATCTCGTTTTCCACAGTGGAGCGTGCGCGAGGGTGCGTTTGTTTAATAACATGGGACCATGCATTTCTGCATTCACAAAATGCCTCAAAAGGTGAAGAAAAGTACTTATTTTTGTCATATTTGTTGTCAGTCGGGGTAAATAGTCGGAAAATCTCATTTCCTCAGCGGAGCATTCGTGAGACAAAAACAAACGTGTTTTCGTCATGGTAAGTGGTCAGAGCTGTTATCCAGCACAATGTGAACTGAATAACGAATAATTTATAGATTCTTAATGATACTCGCCCCACTTGCAGTCACTGATCTAAATTAAATACTTTTCCAAAGGTGACATTAACATTATCTGTTGGCTCCACTTGGCAGTAACATGTCTAATATAGTCGTGTTTATTTACCTTACTCAACTTTTTTCTTTGCCATTAGTTGGAAACCTATAGAAAGACAAATCCAGCAAAGTTTCAGGTCGATTGGTGCACATGGGCACACAACACTGTGGCATTCTTTCACTGTTTACACTGCACCGCCAGAACCACCGAGTGCAGAGAAAAACATGTATTTTCTTTGCTTGCGTCCGGAAGGAGATTTATCATGTGACGCGTTACGTCAGACTTTGCAACCGAATTCACCTAATCTCCCCTCACTTTATAAACAAGTCACTATGACACAACTCTACACTTAATCCCCCATTCACATGCGTGCTGAACCGTGGAGGGTGGTCCATACAGATCACGACTCAACTGCGGTCCTTTACACCACTGGGACAGAAGGCAACTCCACATGGGAAGAAGAGGAATAACTTGAAGTGTGGACTGGCACAGAGGAGCACCTTGTGGTTTGTTTGAAGCAAAGTAATATAAACGGAATATTCCTTAATCGCTGTGCGATTGTGGACAGTGGTAGCATTTTGAGCGAGGCTCTACCTGCACTGTAGCTGCAGTGTGACTCCTTCCAACTTATTGTATTTCAGGTGAAATCCTGGAAAAATAAATTGTGGTACAATAAAAAAATGTTATTCAGGAAAACCCCACAGTTGATATGAAATGCTGGCCTGTGTTGTAAGAAAGTAAGTCCTTTTGGCTTCTCCTGTTTTCACTTGGGGTTGCCACAGCAGATCTGTCACGTACATGCATGTTGATTTTGGTGCAAATTTTACACTGATGTAACTCCACATTACATGGAGTAGAAAGGCACTGCTTTGTTATCACTTTAAAGGTTATTTTAATTGTACCACATTTCCATAAAAAAAAGTAAAGCAATGAGAATGCTAATTGTGCAAAGCATAGTGACCCTGAGAGAGTGGAAGGAGCTGAAAAAACCAAGAGTGGTCAGGAAATGACACCCCCCTCGGTCCCACAAATCAGCAATACAAAGTGTAGGCGGATCACCCAAGTACACCATTATGCTAAATATGAATGAAATTGGTCACATGGTTCTTGAGAAAATGCAAAAATGGACGGACAGAGATGCTGATCATGCTTTATTATTATGTCTTTGTTTGGCCAGATAACAAAAACATAATAATAAAGTATGAAGTCAGCTGTATAACCCTAAAACTGTTGTGGTTCTGTTTATGTGGTTTCTGCCCCGTGTCCCTTTTATTTCTCTCTACACTTGTCTCCCCACCTGTGTGTATTCTGGGGTGTGCGTTTCTGAGCTTTGTGTGAACGTGCGTGTGTCTTAATCTTGTGCGAGTGTGGATAGATGCGGTGTCTGGTGCGTGTGGGCGCACAACACCATGCCAATGTTAGTATGGGTCTGTGAAGTTAATAACCAAACTAATTTGATGAGTTTACATAAGAATTCTGGAAATGTCTCTCTGTAATGATATCTGTGTTACCCCACACAATGCACCTTATCTTCTTCTTTGTCTTTTGGCTGTTCCCGTTAGGGGTCGCCACAGCAGATCAATCGTTTCCATCTCACCCTGTCCTCTGTATCTTCCTCTGTCACACCAACCACCTGCATGTCCTCTCTCAGCACATCCATGAACCTCCTCTTTGGTCTCCCTCTTCTCCTCCTGCCTGGTGGCTCCATCCTCAGCATCCTTCTCCCTATATACCCTGGGTCCCTCCTCTGCACATGTCCAAATCATCTCAATCTCGCCTCTCTGACTTTGTCTCTAAACCGTCCCACTTGAGCTGTCCCTCTGATATGTTCATTCCTAATCTTGTCCATTCTTGTCACTCCCAAAGAGAATCTCAACATCTTCAAATCTGCCAACTCCAGCTCTGCCTCCTGTCTTTTTGTTAGTGCCACTGTCTCTAAACCATATAACATAGCTGGTCTCACTACTGTTTTGTAAACTTTCCCCTTCACTCTTGCTGATATTCTTCGGTCACAAATCACTCCTGCCACCTTTCTCCACCCACTCCACCCTGCCTGCACTCTCTTCTTCACCTCTCTACCACACTCTCCATTACTTTGAACAGTTGACCCCAAATATTTAAACTCATCTACTTTCACCACTTCTACTCCTTGTAACTGCACTATTCCACTGGGCTCCCTCTCATTCACACACATGTACTCAGTCTTGCTTCTACTGACTTTCATTCCCCTTCTCTCCAAAGCATATCTCCACTTCTCCAGACTAGACTCAACTTGCTCTCTACTCTCACTACAGATCACAATGTCATCTGCAAACATCATAGTCCATGGGGACTCCTGTCTGATCTCATCCGTCAACCTGTCCATCACCACTGCAAACAAGAAAGGACTCAGAGCTGATCCTTGGTGTAATCCCACCTCCACCTTGAATGAGTCTGTCATTCCGACTGCGCATCTCACCACTGTCACACTATTCTTGTACATGTCCTGCACTACCCTAACATACTTCTCTGCCACTCCAGACTTCCTCATACAATGCCACAACTCTTCTCTTGGCACACTATCATAAGCTTTTTCTAAGTCTACAAACACACAATGTAACTCTTTCTGTCCTTCTCTGTACTTTTCCAACAGTATTCTCAGAGCAAACATTGCATCTGTAGTGCTCTTTCTCGGCATGAAACCATATTGCTGCTCACAGATCTTCACCTGTTTTCTAAGCCTAGCTTCTACTACTTTTTCTCATAACTTCATGCTGTGGCTGATCAGCTTTATGCCTCTGTAGTTACTGCAGCTCTGCACATCACCCTTGTTCTTGGAAATAGGAACCAGCACACTTCGTCTCCACTCCTCAGGCATCCTCTCACTTTCCAAGATTTTATTAAACAATCTGGTTAGAAACTCTACTGCCATCTCTCCTAGACATTTCCATGCCTCCATTGGAATGTCATCTGGACCAACTGCCTTTCCACTCTTCATCCTCTTCATAGCAGCCCTCACTTCTTCCTTGCTAATCTCTTTTACTTCCTGATTTACTCTCACCACATCATCCAGCCTTTTCTCTCGCTCATTTTCTTTATTCATCAACTCTTCGAAATATTCCCTCCACCTTCTCAGCACACACTCCTCACTTGTCAGCACATTACCATGTGCATCTTTTACCACCCTAACCTGCTGCACATCCTTTCCAGCTCTGTCCCTTTGACTGGCCAATCGGTACAAGTCCTTTTCTCCTTCCTTACTATTCAACTTCTTGTACAGCTCGCAATATGCTTTTTCCTTTGCTTTTGCCACTTCTGTTCTCGCCTTACGCCACATCTCCTTGTACTCCTGTCTACTTTCTTCATCTCTCCGACTATCCCAAAACTTTTTCGCCAACCTCTTTCTCCTTATGCTTTCCTGGACCTCTTCATTCCACCACCAAGTCTCCTTGTCTTCCTTCCACTGTCCAGATGTCATAGCCAGTACTGCCCTAGCTGTCTCCCTCACCACATCTGCAGTACTCTTCCAGTTGTCCAAAACTGCTTCCCCTCCAACTAGTGCTTCTCTCACCTGCTCGCTAAATTTCACACAACAGTCTTCCTCCTTCAGGTTCCACCATCTGATCCTTTTTTGAGCTCTCACTCTCTTCTTCTTCTTTACCTCTAAAGTCATCCTACAAACAACCATCCTATGCTGTCTAGTGACACTCTCTCCTGCTACCACCTTACAGTCTGTGATTTCTTTTAGCTTGCATCTCCTATAAAGAATGTAGTCCACCTGTGTGCACCTTCCTCCACTCTTATATGTTATCCTGTGCTCCTCCCTTTTCTTAAAGTAGGTATTCACCACAGCCATTTCCATCCTTTTTGCAAAATCAACTACCATCTGTCCTTCCCCATTCCTATCCTTGATACCATATCTACCCATTACTTCCTCATCACCTCTGTTCCCTTCACCAACATGCCCATTGAAGTCTGCTCCTATCACCACTCTTTCATGCTTGGGCACACTCTCCACCATCTCATCTAACACACTCCAGAAATCTTCTTTCTCCTTCATCTCACAACCTACCTGTGGGGCATATGCACTGATGATATTCATCATCACCCCTTCAATTTCCAACTTCACACTCATCACCCTGTCAGACACTTGCTTAACCTCCAACACACTTTTAACATACTCTTCCTTTAAAATGACCCCAACACCATTTCTCTTCCTGTCCTCACCATGGTACAACAACTTGTACCCACCGCCGATGCTCCTCCTCTTACTTCCCTTCCACTTGGTCTCTTGCACACACAATATGTCTACCTTTCTCCTCTCCTTCATATCAGCCAGCTCTCTCCCTTTACCAGTCATACTACCAACATTCAAAGTCCCCACTCTCATTTCCACCCTTCTAGTTTTCTTCTTCTCCCGCTGTTCGTGGCAACGTTTTCCTCCTCTTCTTCGTCGTCTTCACCCAGCAGTAGCCCAATTTCCACCGGCACCCTGTTGGGCAATAGCACTGGTGGCGGACGTTGTTAACCCGGGCCGCGACCGTTCCGGTATGGGAATTCGATTCTGAGTCTGCATAGTTGGGTTGGTTTGTTTTACGCCGGATGCCCTTCCTGACGCAACCCTCCTCATTTACCCGGGCTTAGGACCGGCACTCAGAATGTACTGGCTGCACACCCCATGTGGCTGAGTTACAATGCACCTTATGATGTAATATATGTAGATGAAACTGTGTTTATTGCATCATAGAAGTTTTGAACGTGCTCAAACTGCTGTGTTGAGGTCTCATAGGATGCATGTTTGTAAATCAGGTACCCCGCACATATGGCAATAGGCTGCACATTTCTGTACAATCCTGCCATAACTCACAATTATACCACATTATCTGGTAATGTATGGCCAACTTTAAGTTGCCTTGAAACTTTTGAGTTTATAATTTTTTTTAATTTTACACTGTATAGTTCTTTGAGATGACAAAATAGTTGTGATTACACAATAATTTCCTTGTGTGTTGACGAGTTTCATCAACAAACAACTGCACATATTTCACTCCTGAACTTTCTTTTTCTGCTATCGCAGACTCACTATGGTTTACACAACCAACAATGCAATTCTCCTTTCTGCATATATTCACAACCGAGCAACCACAGGGGGCACATTATTATTCACTCACTCACTCATCTCCAACTGCTTACTCCAATTAAGGGTGGTGGGGGCTGCAGCCTATCCCAGCAGTCATTGGGAGTGAGGCGGGGTGCACACTGGACAGAACAGTCTGTCGCCGGGCAACACAATATTATTATTCGCCTTATTTTGAAAAGCTGTACAGTCAGCTGTACTGCCAGTTGTGCTGTAACTGGCACAATTTAAGAAACAATTAATAAATGTGTACAGTGCTGTGAAAATGCTTGTGCAGCCTTAAGCTTTTATATGTTTTTAAAACAAAAACCAAAAATTCAAGCGTTTTATATTAAAATTTAAAAAATTATGCCCTTTAAACTTGCAGTGAAAAGTAATCTCTACATCATGAATTAAAATAAATAAAAATCTAAAAGACAAAATGATGGTGTGAATAAGTAAATGTACTCTTTAGTACAGCACATGTAAACCATGACTTTTGCATCCAGTCTTTTTCAGAAAGCCAGCGGTGGATGCACGAGTATTTTTAAGATGATGAATATGTCTTGGACTTTATTTACATCAGTTATGAAGAAATACAAACAGTATGGCACTCTATGGTAAATCTCTGTGCAGCAGACAGGTGTCAAAAACTGAGTGACTGTGCAAGAAGGAGAAGAGTGAGGAAAGCCACCAAGACACCCAGACAACCCAGAAGAATTTATAGGCTTATAGATTATAGAATATATGTGGCTGCAACTGGAGAAATTGTGCACAGTGAAAGTTTTGGCTTTTGTGTCACCACCAGTTATACAACTTCATGATGAAGTGGTATAGAGTAGAGGTGGGCGATACTGGGAATTTTGGTATTGGTCCGATACCAAGTAAATACAGTGAGCCAAGTATCCCTGATATCCATACCGATACTTTTTCTTATTTAAGCTTCATAGATCCAAAGGATTCAAAAGACCCAGGATACAATTTCGCCAAACATTGTACGTGACAACAAAATACTTTATTATCACAATCAACATTTTTGTTTAAAAAAAATATCACTCAACACAACTTAAAACAAAATCTCCTGAGGTAGAGGGCTGACTTGAGGAGAGCGCTGAGTGAGCGGGCCAGGATGAGCCTACCTGCATGGCTGTTGGCTGAGCCACGTGACGGCGCAACAACAAAAGACCGGGGGGGAGGGGGGGGAGGGTGCGCTGCTCCGTGTTGTGTGACACAGCGCAGCACTGCTCTTACAGACAGAGAATAGACTTTGATGAATCTGTGTGCACAGCAGTCAGTGCATGCGGGAGAGAAAAAAGCTTGAGTATCGATCTTTTTACACGAGGATCATTCAATATCAATACCAGCATTGGTATTGATATTATCAATATTAGGATCGATCCGCCCACCTCTAGTATAGAGAAAGATTTTTTAAACTTGAAAGTTCAGCTACAATTTTCCAGCAGTACATCCAAAACTAGACTTGATCTGTGTTGCTGAAAGAAAATTATTTTCTGCTCCACTCCACTATGAAACCGAACTGCATCCCACTGATTTTACTTCTCCTTAAGATGCAGACAGCACCACAAAGAATATCATCCTGCTGTCCAACATTACATTTGTCTTCACAGAGATTCATATGCTCCGTTATTTCAAAGTTGCACATGATAATCATTCCACGTTCGATTGCCATCATCGCCTTTGCATTTCTGGATTCTTTGTTTGTGCAGCCACAGTCAATTATCCAATAAGCATAGACAACGGCAACAGCGAGCCACACTAACTGCTCCAAAGTTCCGTGTCCTGTTGAGATCGCTAACTCAACGTCATTTCCTCCCCGAGCCTTCACGGTCACGCTCTCGCAAAATCGAATAAACATGCGTGGCTTTCTCAGAGACACATGTAGGAAAAATGTGGATGTCAAGCAGGGGAAAGAATGGGACTAGAAATTCAGCTGACTGGAAAAAACAGAGAGATGCTGAAGAAGCAATGCATTCTGGATCTATTATTCATATGTATGTTATGCATGTTATGTTGCCTAAAACACTCGTATTGCAATTCAAATAAGTGAAATCATATGTTTATTACAGCTGCATTTTGTGAATTTTTGTTTTTCTTAATGGCTGCCAAATTCAAGCTGATGTATATTACTTGCCTCCAGTTACAGTGGTGTTTGCGATTTTTGCACAGCAAATAAGGTTTTTCCTTGTCAGTGAAAAAACATTTAACAATTGTGCTAAAAACTATTTATGAATAGAATTTTATGTGGCAAAAAATAAACATAAGTAAAAATGACCACAGTAGCAAATTAAACAACAAACAAACCAGTCAATGCTATAAATAGCTTGTGTCTATTTGAGACAATCAGAAACGTTCAGTACAAAGAATGCTCAGCCAGTGAAATGGAGTAATTTGCTGTTGATTACAGGTGATGCCGACCGAACAGTCCCCCTTAGAAATTGGTCCCCCCTGCCTTTACTGCACAAGCGTCAGCAGCAATTCACAGATGGTCTCGTTTCTGCTTAAAACTGCACTCCAGTCATCATCTATCTCAGCGACAGATAAGTGAAGCTTTTGTACAACAATCATTTCCATATAAAGTTAGCATTATTACATAATAAAAGACAGGAGCGATCAGTGCGCAAGAGCAGCACATCTGAGTCTGACTCTCTGAGTCCAACTCTCTACACTCAAAGCAATCAAAGGGAATAATGTGATTATTAACCAACAGATGACAAAGTAAAACCTCTTAAAAAGTCTGTTTTAAGTAGAAACAAAGCAGATTGAAGGGGAAACGAAGAGATAATCTGTGAATTATGCCAGTGAATGCAGGGGGGACCGATTTTTTGGTGGGACCGTTCAGTTGGTGACACTGGCCTCCTTTTCCACCCTAGTGAAGGAGGTGGGAACAAAAGACTGTATATATAATGAACAAAGTCAGTGTGACATCACCCACTGGTTTTCTATAGACATCCGAAAGAGATGAAATGAAGCCTATGTCTGGGCTATGTTCTATACAGTGCCATGTTCACAGCAGCTAAACAATGAACCCATACAAGGGTGGAGCATGGGTGGCTCTGTGTGTGACGATGGATGCTTGAACAAGCCCCTCTCATAGAGCCCGAGCCACCTAACCTTAGTTTGGATGTTTGTTAACTCATCTGGATGCCTGCACAGCCCCATTCCACTGTATCTATTTGACAGTAAACTTATTTGTCTGACTCCTTTGCTTCTTACAGAAGCATTTTTTTTCCTTTTCTTTTTAATGTTGTTTATGCACCTATGACTTCTTACAGAAGTATTTTCTTTTGTTGTTATTTATGCACCAATGACACCAGATCAAATTCCTTGTATGTGAGAACTTACTTGGCAATAAATCGTCAATTAATTGGACCCAACGGATGAAGCTAACCACAGCCGCGAAAAGTGCTAACACTGTTAGCATATAACATTAAATCCAATGAGAGTTTCACTTAGCAACAATATTGCAAGAGACGTCTTAGATGATCAGTTAGTCATACAACAAGCCAGATTATGCCAGGTGTTCCACATCAACTTCATTTGTAGCGGTCACGGGTTGCTGCTTGGTGGGGACGAGCCAGTTGACCCACCAGACTTTTCTTCTTTGTACTTCCTTGTACCTCTGCTGTGATTACACTGCTTCTGCCCTTGCAGGTAATACTGATGAGCATTTCATTCATTTAGGAGGGTGCACAAAAATCATTGAAAGTGAACACAGGGAAAACATGAGCAAGAGATTACTCTCAAGGACTTTATTTACCTATAAATTAGGGAATAACCTTGTTGTATCTGATGATTTGCGGATGTTCATGCTGGTTATACAGTCACAAATAGAGCTTTAAAAAGGAGTTTTACGGCGACGTGTTAGCTGAGCCATAAAACGGCTATTTGAGACTGTATAACAGCATGAACATCCGCAAATCTTCAGACACAAGGGGGTTATTCCCATTCTAATGCAATTCCATTGTTTGCATGGTTTATTTTCCTGCAGGTAATTCGGACAGTGAGGCTTACAGGCTCCAACAGCGTTGGGGCATGGAGTAATCCATCAAACGTGAAAATCCATCAAATGTGAAATGGTAATTCTGCATCAGAGTATCTTAAATTCTCCCATTTCGGTGGCGGTGGAGCCGAGGCAGTGTCGCTCCAACAGCGGTCAGGGCATGGAGTAATCCGTCAAATGTGAAAATACATCAAATGTGAAATGGTCATTCTGTATCAGAATAGCTTAAATTCTCCCATTTCGGCAGCATCCGAGCCGAGGCAGCATCGCTCCAACAGCAGTCAAGGCATGGAGTAATCCATCAAACATGAAAATCCATCAAATCCATCAAATGTGAAACGGTAATCCTGTATCAGAATCGCTTAAATTCTCCCATTTCGGCGGCAGTCGAGCCGAGGCAGCGCTGCTCCAACAGCGGTCAGGGCACGGAATAATCCATCAAATGTGAAATGGTAATTCTGTATCAGAATATCTTAAATTCTCCCATTTCGGTGGCGGTGGAGCCGATGCAGCGTCGCTCCAACAGCGGTCAGGGCATGGAGTAATCCATCAAACGTGAAAATCCATCAAATGTGAAATGGTAATTCTGTATCAGAATAGCTTAAATTCTCCCATTTCGGTGGCAGCGGTGGTACATGACTTTCTCTCGCACTCAGTTAACAGCGCTAAGAGCTAGGAGCATGCGCAGCCGGTGTTCTGTCGAATTGTGTGTCTCGTCGCATAAATGAACAGTTCCGCCTCCCGACTATATTGTGCATGCACAGTTGCGTGGAGGACAGTAATGACATCTCATCAGAACACTAGTCAGGGTGCGGAGTAATACATCTAAATGTAAAACGGTCGAATATTTTGCCACCTTTACCCTGATGTTATACATTATTATCACTATACTGGGGCGTTCCTTGGCCGGTATCGTAGATTTACGTCGACGCTATCTGGCTATACCTGCCCACTGTGTGTAAACAAATGATGTCACGCGCACAGCCCAAGAACTGTCCGCAGGGGGGGAACTGTCCGCAGAGGAAAAGATGAAAATGCGAGAAGCGTGTTTTGGTCCCAATATGGATATTCCGGATGATTTTCTCATGGATAGTACGACAATGAACAGCAGCTAAAGCAGCCAGCTTGATGAGGACACACTGGCTAAATTGGAGAACAGCGCGCGCCAGATAGCCGACACGATAAAAGGTAAGTGAGCCAACTTTTTATGTACGCGTTACGTGTTGTGTATCTCAGTAAAAAGTAATAATAATGCAAATAACATGCTGTTGTCATGCGGCATGCATTTTCTGAGTCCCTCCGTTCACGGCCAGTCGCCCAAAATGACAGATATTCGCTCTCATCTAACTCGGGCGAATATCTGTCATTTTGGGCGACTGGGCGTGAACGTCGGGCCTCTGAAAATGAATACTACCCTCCAAAAGCATGTTATTATATTAGTATGAAATCTCACACGCTTAACCAATCAGATTTGTGGACAAAATGTAATTGGACTAGAATTACACAATGTAATATATATATATAAAAAAACAAAACAAAGGAATTAGCTTATTAAGCTACATATTAGTAGCTGTATCATTACATCATTTGAGTGACTCATTCAGAGAGGCTGTGTTGCTACTTAGCTTCACATATAGTGTACTGCTTAGCAGTTAGCTTCCCTGGTTTAAATTTCAAATTAACTTCCCCAAACACAACTTGGGGCATTTTAAAAGAATTTAACAGGTCACGAACCCTCCCTTGTTTAATGATTTACTTCTGTTAGCACTATAATACCAACAATATGATATGTGGTTCTATTTTGTGGTCTGTCCACTATTCAGTCCACATTCAAGGACTGGCAAACCATGGTATTGATCTATAAATGAGGTTTCATGGAGGAATTTTCTGTTAAAGCTGGGTTTGCATGTTTTATAAGGTGTTTCATAAAACTTGAGACAAAGAAGAGTGGAGGAATAACTGATGAGTTAATCAGCATGCGCTAAACTTCAAACAGTTTATAAGGACACATATAAGTCCTTATTTTGTGTTCTTTGATGTATAAATGGCATTTAATATGGTGGAATGAAAACGCACACCACCACTGTCTCATAATTCTACTTTAGGCCCAAACAAGATCTGCAGAAGTGAAATGTGAAACTCCATTTTGATCCAGCGATTATCCTGTCTGTTGTTTAATGACTCGTTTAGTGACAGAATTCAAAATGAGGATGGAGAGTCTGCTAGTGGCACTATGTGAGCCAGACCCAACACTGACCCCTAGTGCCACAGCACAGCAACTTAAAATGCTGCTCACAGCTGTTTCACTAACGAGGTGTTCCAGCAGCGGTGCGATGCACAAGACAGCGCCTGCAAGAGGTACTTCTTAATACAAGAAGATTCATATTGGAATGAACAACACAAACAAAGCGGGAGCCGTTCACATTATGTTTGTGTTTCCCACGCTAACCTGTCAAAACAAAGGGGAAGACTGAACCAAAACATGAATTAACAAAGAGGTGAGTGATGCTCATTCTTATGACATTCTTCCCAAAACCACACATTCCTCTCTGCAGCTCTTCACGCTGCTGTCGAGAATTGCATCCTAACCCACATGCAGCCTGCCGTCCACTATCATGTGTGGATGATGGGTTGCCAGCCCCTTATATCGAACACTCGTTGCACACCAGATATGGTGCATGTGCACTGTGTGCATTCACACTGCCAGTGTTTCTGCTGTGGCCCTGCTGCGGCCAGCACTAACATTCTACGTTTGAGTTTGCCTTTGATAATTCCCTTCAATAATAGAATGATTGAATCAATTTCATTTAAGTACATACTCAAACTAACCACCTAAACTAGCAGCTGAGGCAACATCTTCCAGTGGTTTTTCTTTTTTTTTTTTTTTCTGTTTTATTTCAAATAGGAATCCTGTGGGTCATAGAGCTGCTTATGATTTTAAATCTCTACAACCACTTTGGTGTCATCCATCATTGGTGAAGACCAGAAAAAGAACACCAAATAGCAAAGCACTCTTGTTTCTCCTCATTCAGAGGGAGAGAGAGAGAGAGAGCGAGAGAGAGAGAGAGAGAGAGCACATTGGAAAACTGCTGCCCTCCACTGAATGTGGGCTACAGTGGGTTTTTGCTGTCACGTTATAGCACACATGCACGATCCCCTTTAAAGAGACTGTATTTCTAGACTGCTTTCTGATCAAATCCAAGGAATACATAATGATGCCTCAATTTCATCAGCACACCCTCACACACCTCCCTTCACTGGCTTCCTGTCCCTGTGAGGTCAGATTTTAAGTTTTTTTTTTTTATTATTATTATTCTTTTTTATTAACATGCAAAATCCAATCCAAATCTAGCACCTGCCTATCTGGCTGACCTAATTAAACCTTACATACTGGCCCTTGTTCAGCATTCTCAGGATGCAGATTATTGTGTGTTTCTAAGGTTAAAAAGAAGTCAGCCGGCCACAGAGCTTTCTTTATACCCATCTATTTTCCCTTTTGCATGACTAACATATTAGTGTTACACTGAACCATCATTTCCTCTTTGTTTGTCTCTTATTCTGGGTCTGTTAGTGAAGCAAAGGGCAAGCTGCCGTCAAACACATTAGGAGTATCCTCTATGCTTGTGTCGTGTTTGTCTATTGGTCTAGTTTGTTATGGTTTGCATTTTAGTTCTGTATGTTTTTGGTTATGTGTGATGATTCGTTGGCCTCTCAGGCCTCCTGTGTGTGTGTGTGTGTGTGTGTGTGTGTGTGTGTGTGTGTGTGTGTGTGTGTGTGTGTGTGTGTGTGTGTGTGTGTGTGTGTGTGTGTGTGTGTGTGTGTGTGTGTGTGTGTTGTGATAAAACCCCTGCTTATGTCATTCATCTGTTTCTGTCCGTGTGTTCAGTACCCGGTCTGTGTCTCTGTGTCTTTTTGTTTATATCGTGGCACCTTGTCAATTCTGAGTTCCATATTATTTTCTGCTGTAGTTCTGGATTTAGGTTTTTGTCATTATTTAGTTCTGATTGTCATTTTTGTTTTGATCATTCATGCACGAGTGTGACGCCACTAATCATGCACAAAAGCAGCTTCAAAAGTATAGTTTTTAAACCAGGTTCGTGAAATGTGAACAGCAGCCATAATATTGTTTATGGCGTCGAAGAGGCGTGCGCGACGGAAGCTTTTGCTTCAATGCTTTATACAAGAAACATGTTTTCGTATCTCAAAAACATGTGATTGGCAACAACTAACCCCAGATTCACCGCTCCCAAATTACCCCAAATCTGTTGGAAAAACTCCAGAAAAATCGTGTTGACCAGTGTTATCTTGGCAAAGGAGAAGTGCTCACTAACACAGATTTAGACAGATTTGTGAACAATATTTAAGAGAAATACGTCTTTTGTGTATATAGAAATGTTTTAGATCTGTGGGTTCAGCTCATGAAAAATGGGAGTAAAAACAAGTGTTGCATTTATATTTTTGTTCAGTGTACATATGACTGCATCCCCTCCCACCACTCAAACATCATCAAATTTGCTGAAGATACAATAATGGCGAGCCTGATCACAACAGGAGATGAAACTACAGGTGTGGGGGGGTCTAGAGGCTTGAGGCATGGTGTTCCACAAACAACCTCACATTGGACACCATCAAAACCAAGGAGATGGTCATAGACTTCAGGAGGGAAGGATGAAACCGTGTCCTACTTCAGATCAGTAGCTCCTGCATGGAGAGGGTCTCCTCCTTCAGGTTCCTGGGGGTGCACCTTTCTGATGACGTAACATAGTCCACCAACATGTACGCAGTGGTCAAAAAAGCTTTTTAAGACTACTGAGGAAATGCCACCTGGAGGCCGGCCTGCTGGGGACCTTCTACTGAACCACAGTGGAAAGCATCTTGTTATAATGCATCACAGTGTGGTTTGCAAGCTGCACAGCTGGGGACAGGAGACTCACTGCAGCACAGTGAGTGATTAAAGCAGGCCAGAACATCATCGGCTGCCCCCTGCCCTCCCTGGAAGACATTACCACTCTGCCCGTGGCCTCAGCAGAGCTCAGATCAGTCAATTTGGTTCCAAATCCAAAGAAGAATCCAATCAAGTGCGATATTGCAGTATTTATAGTTATCATTGTCATGCCTTTCACTAACATGTTTGATATGTTTCAATGACATATATGCCATACACGCACGCACACACACACACACACACACACATATACGAGGTCTGTTAGAAAAGTATCCGACCTTTTTATTTTTTTCAAAAACCATATGGATTTGAATCACGTGTGATTGCATCAGCCAAGCTTGAACCTTTGTGCACATGCGTGAGTTTTTTCACGCCTGTCGGTTGCGTCATTCACCTGTGAGCAGGCTTTGTGTGAGCACTGGTCCACCCCTCTCGTCGTTTTTTTTATTGCGAATAAATGTCTGAATGATTTGGAGCTTTGCTGCATCAATTTTTTTCCAGAAACTGTGAGAGACCTCCAGGTGGACACCGTTCAGAAAATTAATATGGCTTTCAGGGACGATTTTATGGGGATTATACAGATTAAGGAGTGTTACTGCCGCTTTAAGGATGGCCCACAACTGCTGAGAGCGCGGCGCGCTCCCAGCGCTGATCGACATGCTCAGACCCCGCTGAAACAACCAGATCATTTCCAACGTGAAGGCTTTGTTGATCCGGGACCTCGTCTGACTTTCACAAAAAGGCAGAAGTCGTGGACATCAGCACTTTTTCGGCACATTCCACTGTTACAGGAGTTATTTCATGAAAAGAAAAGCGGAGGGACTCACCACGGAGCCGTTCATTACGCGGCACAAAACCACCTCCATGTTGATCTCACAGGACAGCTTTCAGGTGGATTTCAGATGGATTCCGGTTGCTTTTCAGTCGTGTGATTATCCGATTGTGATTGTGCATGAGCTGGACATGCCCCAACATGTCCTGGAAGGCTTCATCACGGCGTTGCTTTGGCCATGCAGCTCCTCCGCACGTCTGTCTTAATGTGCTGTAAAAATGCTCATGTCCACGTCTTTTCACAATTCCTGTGCTAGTCAGACAACATAACGGATCAAGAGAGCCTCCAGTTTAGAAATGAACGGCACATTCCACTGTTACAGGAGTTTTTGTCATGGAAAGAGGAGCGGAATTCCGCGCATCGTGGTGGAGCTGCGTGCTTTATGAATTTAAACATCCTTATAGTTCACAACACAAGCTTCCTGCATAATAAATGCATGATTATTCCTTTTGTTAAACTATCAAATAATAATATTTAGTGCACTTCACTTTTTTACAGCCTAATTCCAAAATGGATTAAATTCTTTTTTTTCCCTCAAAAGTCTGCACAAAACACCCCATAATGACAATGTGAAAATGTATTTATTTATTTATTTGTAATTTTTACAAATTTATTTAAAGCAATAAGAAATCACATGTACATAAGCATTCACAGTCTTTGCTGCCATGAAGATCAAAATTGAGCTCAGGTGCATCCTGTTTCCACTGATCATCCTTGAGGTGTTTCTACAGATTAGTCTAGTGGTTAAGCTGTTGGGCTTGAGACCAGAGGATCCTTGGTTCAAATCCCAGCCTGACTGGAAAATCACTAAGGGTCCTTGGGCAAGGTCCTTAATCTCCTAGTTGCTCCCAGTGTGTAGTGAGCGCCTTGTGTGGCAGCACCCTGACATCGTGGTGAATGTGAGGCATTATTGTAAAGCGCTTTGAGCATCTGATGCAGATGGAAAAGTGCTATATAAATGCAGTCCATTTACCATTTACCTGGTTTAAATTCAGCTGATTGGACATAATTTAGAAAGGCACGTGTTCTGTCCTGGCTGTTCTGAGTTATTTTTTAGAAAGTGATGACAATATCCTGGTTTTCATTGTTTTTCATTGGGCCATTAAATTGAGTATCATTTGAGTATCTCATTGCCAGGCTGAGTGCTCTGGTTTTTTCTGTAATCAAAATGTGGTCACCCGAAGTTTGGCCCAACTAAAAATTTGTGGTGTTGGAAATACTGACTTTTGCATCTGAACCCTTCACCTCTACCTCCCATTAAAGTAAAGTCAGCAAACTGCAGCGGTAAACATTAAATAATGACATGAAAATCGGAAACACTGCAGTGGTAATTTGATGGCCATTAATCAGTTTAACTGCAAGACCCACCAGCACTCTTGGTTCTTGGGTTCCAAACTTTATCTAAACCTCATGAGTAGATGGCATATACAGTGGTCCCTCGCTATAACGCGGTTCACCTTTCACGGCCTCGCCGTTTTGCGGATTTTTTTTAGTGCAATTTTGCATGCTTTTTTTTTTTTTTTTTTTTACAGCACATTGTGTTCTGCGTCCTTATCAGGCGGGTCGGTTGCGGCACTGTTCGGCATCACCGCGATTGCTCTCACTGCCTCCGATGCGCTTACTGAGTCTGCGGGCTCGGTAAACGCAGCAGCGGGCCACTCACACCGCCCTCCTGTCTGCTGTGCGGAGCTGCGCCAAATCTGGCAACAGGTCCAGAGACTACGCTAGCTGTTTGGATGTGGATGTTGACCGCAGCCGCAGAGCTCCGTCGCCACCAACAGAGGACTTGGATTCTTTGCGGGTCCTGCATCCGTACCTCCGGAGGCAGTGAGCGAAGGGAGAGTTCTGCGTGTGTCTGTTTATAATCTTCTCACCCACAAGAATAAAGAGAGTGTTTACACAGGAGAGAAAAGTGAGAAAATGTTAATGCCTGTTTGAGAAAAGTGTATAAAGTGTGTAGTGAGGGGTTTTACAGCCTTAAAACATCTATAATAATTGCAAAAAATAGTGCTGACTACTTCGCGGATTTTGCCTATCGCGGGTTATTTTTAGAACGGAGATAAACGAGGGACCACTGTACTGTTAACTACAACCCCTGGCAAAAATTATGGAATCACCGGCCTCGGAGGATGTTTATTCAGTTGTTTAATTTTGTAGAAAAAAGCAAATCATAGACACAAAACTCAAGTCATTTCAAATGGCAACTTTCTGGCTTTAAGAAACACTATAAGAAATCAGGAAAATCAGAGAAAGTTGGAGCCAGATTGATGAAGAGTACTGTTTGTCACTCATTAAGTCCGTGCCTCAGAGACTGCAAGCTGTTATAAAAGCCAGAGGTGGTGCAACAAAATACTAGTGATGTGTTGGAGCGTTCTTTTGTTTTTCATGATTCCATAATTTATTCCTCAGAATTGAGTGAGTCCGTATTTTTTTCCCTCTGCTTGGTCTAAAAAAGTAACCGTTACTGACTGCCACAATTTTTTTTCCTGATTTCTTATAGTGTTTCTTAAAGCCAGAAAGTTGCCATTTGAAATGACTTTAGTTTTGTGTCATGTCTGTGATGTTTTTTTTCTACAAAATTAAACAACTGAATGAACATCCTCCGAGGCCGGTGATTCCATAATTTTTGCCAGAGGTTGTAGATGCCAAGCATGGCGGTAATGTGAGTGCTACTAATCTGACCCAATGCCATCTCAACTGGTTGTTTTTTTTTTCTAATTTCTAAATATAGGCAGAAAGTCAGACTGAAATCACATCTGCATCTTAAAGCATGTGGTGTCTGGAATGCTGAAAAGAAAAAACACAATTTATTGAACAAAGCTCACGTCTGGCTGGGCAGATGGCATTCGCATAATGCAACTATTTTAGCATCACAGTGGCTAGCAGGAGTCAGCTGGGTTAG
This sequence comes from Thalassophryne amazonica, assembly GCF_902500255.1. Classification (NCBI taxonomy): domain Eukaryota; kingdom Metazoa; phylum Chordata; class Actinopteri; order Batrachoidiformes; family Batrachoididae; genus Thalassophryne; species Thalassophryne amazonica. The sequence goes on along the minus strand of NC_047110.1, from coordinate 39,325,110 downwards.
TCTGGGAGGTGACTAAGAGGAGAAGGCATGGAGGGATAGCCCGGGCATGATGTGGAATGTACCAAAGAGGCAGGACAACCACAGCAGAGTGTAGAGCGGAGGAGGACCTGGGGTCTGATTCCTTGACATCATCTGTGGCTGACAGACAGAGTGGCAAACCTATCTGTCTGTGGTCTTGGGTGGCATTGGTCTGGGCTAGCAGTGAGTCACACATTCTGTTTACTTCAACATGAAGCCATCCCTGAAGGACCTCATTCAGCATCCGGCAACCTTCATTCAACAGCCGCAAGAAAGCCAGTAGCAGGTTAGCGTCCACCCGCACGCGGACTGGCATGCAATACCAGGAATGTGCTGTGCCCACACCTTGCTAAACCATGACACCTTTCCTGTGGTGTAAGAACATGTTCCTTTCAAAAACCTCTCAAATGGAACCCAGAGAGTAAATATAGCCACTCTAGAGTAGCCACTCTTCCGCTGGAGCAGACATAGTTCAGTGCTTGGAACACTGCTGTGCCTTCTGTTTATGCAAACTGAGAAAAGTATATATATATATATATATATATATATATATATATATATATATATATATATATATATATATATATATATATATATATTTTTTTTTTTTTTTTTTTTTTTTTTTTCAAAATAATTTAATAGACCTGATGGTCAAAGTTAAATTGTCTTTATTAGCCTCCCTAAGGAGAAATTTGCCTTGGACACAGGGGTCTGCTGCACAACAACACATCTAACACGTATCAGCCATGCATCAAAAAACAACCACATAATAGATCCAAATTAAAATACAAATACCTGTTGCATACCCACTCTTTACCCCATCACATTTCTTGACTGACAGCAAGTCTGCTGATGTTTGTGCCTCACACTGACCTGCTGCTTGAGATGACCTGATCCTTCTGCCCATTTTTGTCAGAGGTAGGATCACATAGTGGATATCCCATGTTAAGTTTGTCAGTTGAACCCCAAGGAGGCCAGGCCACCAGCTGCCTGCTAAGAAATTCCTCTGTCAGATCTGGCTTCAGGAACTGTTTCCAGTGTCTCTCTTCTGGTGTGAGGTGCAGCAGAGAATCGCTGCTGCTTCATATTCAGAGCAGCCAATTGAGGGGTTTGGGGATCTGATTTCGATGGCTCTTGGATGCCTTCCTTTTGAGGTCTTATGGGCACTTTTAACTAGGAGGAGACCTCTGGCTAGACAGTGAGAATGCACTGCAGTTCTGTAGGATCTGGAGAATGTGGCTGAAAAATGGGACGGCTGAGGATACTTACGAAATCCGCTGCTACCACAAGCGAAGCCCCAGATAACTGCTGGAACATGGAGGGAAGAATCAAAGATCTAGAGGGGATATTGATACAAAATCTGCTTTTTAAAACAATGTCTAACATGGGAAAGGAGAAGTTTGGTTAAAGGGTCTGCACCCCAGTTGCACAAGACATGAGCTGTGCTTTTTGCTGCCTGAGAGTCCTACAGGTTGGGGACCACCTGTAGATCTGAATGCAGATTTGAATCTTGTACACACAGCAGAGTAATTTGGATTTAGAGTCTTTGAAAAACAGACAGAGTAATCAGAATGTGATAGATTAACCAGTCACTTTTATTCCAGCCCACTGAGCCACGTTATGTAACAACACAGAAGTAAGACGTTGGGGTGAAATGTAAATGTTACTCATCCAAGTAATGTCACACACCTCAGGACACACACCACATTATGCTGCCCATCACATCATTAGCACATTACCAACCTGACCTCTGCCCTCCTCCACTGCCCCTTTGCTTTGACAGTGGCTCATGTGACCCCCATCGCCCCATGAGCAAGTTCAACATTAACCAGTGATGACAACACCCTCAACTTGTCAGGAAGCCCCATCAGTGGGACACAAACTCAGATTAGTGGCTCATCCCTTTTAAAAAGAATCCCTGGCACTGTTCCCTGGCATCCAAATCTAAACCAGCAGTACTCTCATGAGAATGGCAGGAATTGGATCTCCGCTGCGTTAGCTGCCCCTCAACCTCTGCAGCACCCACATCCTATTATATTTTGCCATCAATCTGTCCTTCCCATGAGATAAATCACTGAAAAGATAAGGTTAGTACAAAATTTGATTTCTCAAAGCATGTCTTCATGTGAAAATTTCCATCTGTATCCATCACTGGTCTTGGTGCGCCAGAGCAGTGGCGGCGCCAGGAAATTTTTGTTGGGGGAGCTGAGGGGGAGCTGGGGTAAAAGTTGGAGGGGCTCCACAAAATGTCGTTGAAATGAACAATATATAGTAAATTGCTTTATTTTATTTTTTTTCCCCCTGTCTGCATATATAGTAATGGTAAATGCACTCTGGCAGAACTATTTTTGAACATTAATACCCATATATGCAATTTATTCTTGCAAGACAGAAGGTATGTAGTGAATGAGTGAATGTGGTGTGTGTGTGACCCCCATCCACCCTTCCCAATCAGCCTACAACATCCTACTCAAAGCCAACCGACAACTTCTATCAGGAAGGGCCGACCACCAAAACAACACAAAGACAGACAAGAACGAGAGACAAGTGGTGAAGACAGTAACTGTGACATGAGACACCAAGGAGACGGGGCCCCAACCATACAACATACCATGACAAACAACCACACATGAACAGTGACAGCAACAGTCTGTTGTCTAATTAGTGAGCATCCATACCCTAATCTAGAACACCGTAGTATTAATCTCCTTAAGAGCACCCAAAAACCGAATTGTGGTGATGGCCACAAACACGCGACCATCGACACACCGAGACCCAGATCACAGCTAAATATCTGATCACTACTGTGGATGGTGTGTTGGCCAAGACAAGAGTACAGAACCTTACCATATGACATGGACCACTCCAGCATGTCAGAAGCCACGCGGCCGGCCACGAGCACAGACAGACGTGGGTCCAAGACGCAGGGCCCCGGGGGAACCAGGAGAAAAGCAGCAATGGAAGTGCACAAGGGCCAGGAAAGGCAGCCCCCAGAGCCACCGGGAAGCACAGCAAAACCAACAGGGGAGTGGCCCAACGGTGCCGGAACGCACCCCCGACACCACCCATCCCTACGGAGGCACAGGGAGCAGCCCCATACCCAAGGGAAGTGCACAGGGTGCCGGCATAGGCCCACCAATAGGGGGATCCCCAGAACCACACCACCAGGGCCACAGCCCCCGAGGACAGAAGCGAGCGGTGGCAAGGACGGGGGGCAAAGGAGCCACTGCAACGGAATCCAAAGCACAAGGTAGGGACCACCGAGCCATACGAGGGCGGGGCCCGGCCCCCAGACAAAAGGTGAGGCCCAACCCTGGGGCCAGGAAGAGCACAAGGCCCCCCGACATCCAGGCCCCCCAGCGCAGCCAGCAGGGCCCCCCAACCCACCCCACCCCTTGGTATTTATAAAATGCTTTATAAATACCAAGGTATATGTTTTAGTCACCCGTGCTCCTCTAAAATGTGGTATCAATGCACACACATCACTTAGAATGACTGCAAGTTCAGTAAACTTGCACATAGGTATAAATAAAAAGTGAAGTTTTAAGAGTGGCCGTAATAAATATTTAGGAAACCTAACTTTTTGGAGTATGGAGTTAAATTTGTCTCATTAATACTTGCAAATGCACAGAGGGTGATTTACAAATATCCTTTGATTTGTACACGTGCTTTGTGATCCACAAACACAAATTTCTGATTTGTAACTTGTGCATGGGTTTTTACAAATAAATGTTTATTTGCAAAACTGAAAATTCTGTTTGTGAAGGGTGATTCAGCATTGGTGGATCACAGAACACACGCATTCATCACTTTGCTCAGTTATGCAGTATTGAGACATTCTCAGCGCAAAACTGCAGTTGAGATCCACAAATATGTCAGTCGCTATTCACATTATTGGCAGAATTATTGGGGGGTCTGAGGGGGATCTTGGCTCATTATTGGGTGGGCTTAAGCCCCCCCAAGCCCCTCTTTGGCGCCGCCACTGCACCAGAGGCTTGAATTTTTTTAACTAAAATTGGTTCAGCTATATCTATAATCTGTCTACTGCATTCTGTCTGTCCATCAGAGTGATGCTGCTGTTGTTTCTTTTAGCTGCCTCTGTTATTAGGTCAGGGTCACCACAGCAGATTCATTACAGCTCAGCATTGGGTTTTAGCACATGTTTTACAGAAGATACCCTTTCTGATGCAACTCCAGTTTCACCAGGAGACACACACACACACACTCACAGCCCCCGGTCTTGCTAAGAGGTTCAAGTAAGAAGTGTCCTTAGTGTCTGAGATCTGGTGGGATTAAGTATATACACAACAGAGTGACTGGAAGCAGTGGTGCCCATGTATCAGTATTTATTAGGGGTGTAACAATTAACTGATATGAATCAAAGATTGATTTTAAAGTAACATACAACTACATCAATACACAAACCCCTGAATCACTCTGAATGTATTTTGAAACAGTCAATGGCTTGATTACCCAAGACCAAATTATGGTCATCAGGTACTGCGAAGACTTTTCGAACAATCCCTCCGTCTGTGCTCAGCATACGTACATTCTTACTACTGCAAGTGTCTTCAAATTCACAGGGACCATTCTTGGGACACAAACCTTGGACAAGTTCAAAGATGGCTAACCGTGACCAATTTCAAGAGGTCAAAAGGTCACATTATGTTTCCTATTTTTATGCACATACGGCTGAGGGTATTTTAGCATTGTATTATATTTTTAACATTCAACTTATTGTACCAAATCACAAGATGTGTCCCAAGGTGCTTTACAAGGGTAAGGTCAAACCTTACCCACCTCCCTGCAAGAGCATAGGCTAAACTGGAATTAGAGGGTTTAGAAACTGATGGATGGATTTGTGTTGGACTCAAATTCCATTGATTCATTCCACAATGTAAGCTATTGTTCCTGAATTGTGTCATAGCCCAAGTTTCTAAAAATGTGTTGTAGTAATGGAATGATGCATATTCCTATTTATAGATATAAATGAAAGATACAACAGCGTAGGTATTCATCTATGATAGAGCCAAGTAACAAATAAAAGCTTTAAAGGTATGAAAGGACCTCAACTAATGTATTGGGTGTTGTCATATTCATTGGTGATCTTCTGGTAAACTGCTCTTGATGTGTTTCTGGGGTTCTACTCCTCACTCAAAGAGAGATTATTCATGGAAACAATGGACTGTGTAAATGAAAACATAAATGCAAGAGATGAGCAGATATAGTTTCAACTCCACAAATCTTTTTACTGTATTTAACAGCAACCAGGTAGATTAACCCTCTGGGGCCAACGCCATCATATACGACAGCTAAGACCAAGCTTTACTAAATTATAAATAACTTTTTAATGATATGCGATAGAAACTTACTTGGTTTTTTTTGTTGAAAAGTTAACTCCGTGGACTTTCGAGCCAGCCATCGGCCATCTTTGTACTCCTCATAGAAGCTGTGTGATGACGTGCGCGAATGTGTGTCCAGTCGGAATTGGTTCACTGTCACATGGTTTTCCAAAATCCAATTATAGGGCAGATTTACCTCACGTGAAAAGCCAAAGATCGCTTTCAGGAGTGATGTGTTATTAGTTGGCCCGTTTGAATAGCCCCCTGGGTGCTCCATTGGGTACATACTATTAGTACATACTCAGTGCGCCCTGCGCCATTACACACAGTGATCAGTGAAAGCAGCAGCAGACGGAGAGCCTCTGATGACAATCTCATGTGCTCAAACAAAGAGTGTGTAACTATCAGGATTGCTCCACTGGTTTGCATGTGAATGTTACAGGATAACTGTTGCTTTCCCTGCATAAAGCACTGTTTACCATATCAAAATAACAAAATGCATAGACCATTTTGTATATATTGTTCAAAATATGCATTTGTGTTTATTGTTTGAACCTCTTTGTTGTACAGTCTTTCACACAAGATCTCAAATTACCTTTATAAAGTGTCAAAACAGTTGTTTATTATAGTTTGCTGTGTGTTTTGAATAAATGTGTGTGGAAAATTATTTTTCGCTTTATTTTTTCCTTGCCTATTTTTGATTGTAAACCTTTAATTACACTTATAAAACACAACATAAACATATATATTCTGAAAGCACAAAAGACAAAAGACATAAAACTTGATTGTGGGATGCAGGGAGAGCTGTTAACAGCAATAATAAAACACTTATGCCAGGCGAGTGAACTGTCCAAAAATGAGCTCGGACCCCAGAAGGTTAATTAGTGAAAGAAAGGCAGGTGGAGTAATCTCTGACAAAATGCTTTGGGATGATGAGCAGGCAGTGAGTGGGGAATCTTTTTGTTCTATATGACAGATTTATTGGGATTGATCATGTTTGAGTTGTGCGGTGAAACCTCCAGAGGGGTATCACTAACTCGAGTCTGGCAACACAACTGATATTGCTTCATTTCATACTAAACCCAGAGCTCGGGGCATGGCATTCCTCTTTGAATGTCACTGGATATGTAGATGTGGAATCATTCTTAAATGCAACAGGATATATTGATAATAAAGGCCTTTAAATTGGAAAAACACACAATGAGCATCCTTACGCAGTGCATGCAGGGAGTAGGACATAAGCAGGTCCCAGTCAAAGAGGCTTAAAAAAGAAAAAAACATGTTATTATTGTTGATTATGTGATTTAGAAATTTATGTTCACAGAGATCTGATACATGTTTAAGTGGTTATAGCTTCCAGAGTTGAAACTGAAAATTAATAGCTAGAGATTTAGTGAAGTACACAATGGTTCCTGGCACAGAATTGAACCATTGAGAGTGGAGGCTATCTGGAACGCGGAAGAGTGTGCCAGTTCACACTGAAACATAAGCAAATACTCAATGAATGAGTCAACTTCCAGGAAAAGCCAGAGCCCAGTGGAGATAGCTGCTAATCTGAGCGTGAAGCAGAAACCCAAACAGAGGGCGGCCGCAGTGCGGGGCAACCCGAGCACGGCAGCCAAATGCATCAGACACCTTCGGGAGATACGAATCCGCTATACGCAAAGACGTCTGGAAGTCGCCGCAGCGGCAGAGCAGATGTAACCCACTGTTGAAATGAGCGACCATACAGAGAACGTCAGTGATGAGCACCAAAGCACTCGCTGCCTGTAAGGAGCAGAGAGCGTTGACACCGCAAACACAATAAAAGATTCACTGCATGCCATCTACAAGAAGTTAATGTTCACCAGATCACACATTTTTCTTCCTTATGTGGAAATCTTAGTGCATAAGTATTGTTCTTAAACGAACTGGTTCATGTTTTTCTCCTCTCGACTGCTTCATTGTCTCACCACTGGCTGTTCAGTTTTGTTTATTTGGAATTTTCCACTTTCAGCTCCCATGCAAATTGCTCCAACTGTTATTTTCATTATTGTTGAAGGTGTTGACTAGTTTTAAATGTAATGGATTTCTCTGTAACATTTCAGAAGATTGTTCTAAAATTTCCCACCACTGTTTTAATTTTTGTCTTGTTTATTGTCTGCACAAAAAAATCTGTGCAAATAGGCCGTCTTACTTTATTCTTTATAATTTTTTTTTTATGTCTGCTCTGTATTTTATATAACGTATGTATGTACATAAGGGATATGACATTACTCTGCATCCAGGGACTGTAGGTGGTCCTCTAACCTACAGATAACCCCTTTTTGTAAGCTCAGCACTGAAAAAGAAGATCTCATTTCCAACTCTGCTGCTGCCTTCCATCAAAGAGTGGCTCATGTTTTGAAAGGAATGGGGGAAAACCATTTGAAGCCTCATCTCTGGAAAAGACAAAACCACAGAAGAGAACTGAGGGTCTTGTCTGTGGTGGGTGGTGACAGGCGACTGGTGCTGTGTTGACGCGCCGGCCACCGCGTGGTGGTGTTCAGGACCAAACCTGCCGCGGCTCATGTGAGTGGGCACCTGCCTCTCAGCAAAGATGACCATCTTCCACTGCTGCCAAGGCAGCTTGGAAAGGTCTGCATTGCAGTGGCTTTGCTGTCTGAAGTTTGGAGTCCTGGAAGTACTCAACTCTCACACTAAAAAAAAATGGAAATATGACTGAAATGGAATGACTGTGCTTAAACACAGTGCTCTTCTTTAAAGTAAAAGTGTGTTCCTGTAGCATGTCTCCAGACCCCCCCCCCCCCCCCCCCCCCAATTCACACACACACACCAAAAACAAAGAAAAAACAGGAAATTATTAATTTCCATCCTTAGTGGATACCAGGACCCTGTGAGTAACAAAAGGCTAACTTTACATGTGCCTGAACAAGTCCAGACATGTCAAGCTGTGCCAACATTCTTATTTAAACTAATATATTAAAGGAATAACTGCAAATCATTTGGTTAGGCTTTCAACAACGACTATGCAGCAGTTTTTAAGGAATTTCTGACAGTAATTTTGCAGAAGCACTCAGTTACTGGCTCAATGACTGACTTGATGGTGCCTCTGCTTGCCCTGCTAATCATGGGAAATATGGCCATCTCAATATAGTCACTTCATATCCCAGAGATAGGACAAAGTCACGCTCAGGTTTTGGCACTGCAAGTCAATTACAAGTCAAATCCCAGTGACTCAGTCCCACGTCTGTAATGTCCAAGTTGTGTTGCATGTGACGCTAATACTTTGCACAGCCATAGAGTGGAATATAATGGAAGGTTGTAAAACAAAATGTCATTATCCAGAAGTGGTTAGTGTATCTGCAAAAATGCAGTTTTCTCTGGAAACCAAAGCATCTGTGGACATAAGTCATTCTACTCCCTTTGCAAAGTCCGCCGATATCCTGGGACTCTTTTCACAGAGAAATGTGCAATTACGAGAATGCCTATAGTACTCTCACACTGCTGTAATTCAGATCGACAGGAAAACAATAATATTGTGGTAGTTTCCCAAACAAGTGGAAAACACAAATGTTGGTTTTCCTGATATTTTTGTTTGTGGAAAAGCCTGCTTGTCCTCAAGATGTCACATTCTTACTATCAGCGGCACAACACACCACATGGCCTTGACCTAATGTGGCTTTCCTCACAGGAATAGCCAAGCATATTTCACAAACACAAACATGTGCTACACAGATTACGTTCCATGAATGTATTGAGTAGAACACATTTATTAGAGGTGGTATATATTGCGGAGTGTCACCATGAATTCATCATGATGCTGTCTCACATATGAACCCACATTCCCACACACACACACACAAGTGCGTCCAGACACTACTGCCCACCCATAAGGACCACATAACAACATCGTAAACAGGAAACATTTCAATTCCAGTCTGTCCTCAACACAACAGCATCTATTTCTGGGAAGAACTGTGAAAGTAGCCAGCAGGCTATCACTGTTCAACAAAAAACAACTCCTGGTTTTTTGAGGAGGAAATAATACCACACAATTGTCAAATAAATGACAGGTCTAATAAGCGATATTAGATATGTAAATATGTTTGTAAGCTCAGCTGAGCTCATAAAGGAGGTCAGTTTTCTGCTTTATTGTCTGCAGCTGTCTCGTGGGGTCGCTGACACTGGAGATCAGCCCTGGAACAAAGCCAGGTTTTGGTTCCTGTCATTGTGCACGCTTTGTGTCTCACTGATGGCCACATGGACATAATGAATAGGCAACGCTTTCTCATTAAAATAATACCCTCATCAAGAGGGCTGCTGTCTGCAAAGTTTCATCCAAGCTGTGCGCTTCAGCCAAATGCTGGAAATTTAATTGTATCACAGGAATTGTCTAGTTAGCTGTTCAAAGACATGTGACAGCTTCCCATGAAAAATGATGAGAAAATAGAAAGAAGAGAAGTTTGGCTACAAAGAGAAATGGACAAGAAAGAACAGGTTACAGATCAGTGGTTTTTAAGCTTTTCTGTCAGCCTTAGTTTAAAAAAAATAGTCATGCCATGTTTCCCAGAACAACAATTTAGGTCATATTGTGGAAAATGTCTCTCTATTTCTATCTATCTTTTAGGGGATTTTATGTAAAACAAACTACAAGTCGCACATATGTTTGTCTGTGCATGTACGTATAACATAACATATACTTCTGTAAGGCCTGAAACACACCAGTTGTGTTGCAGGGGTGCGCCCCCCTGGAGAGTGTGTTGATTTTCATTTCAGCAGCCAGGTTACAGGTTGCACACCACCTGCATAAGGGAAACATACCAGAAATATCCCCGATGCATGTATCGCATGTGTCAAGAGGTTTGGGCCTTCAGAGTTGTCTTGGTGTCTTCCCTCACTAGTCTCCTACCAGCATGGCCACTCAATTTTTGAGAATTGAAGCGTAGCCTCGGTTCTGCCAAAAGACTCATAAATCAGCACCTTACTGAATCAGCAAAGTGATTCCAGCCGTGCACCCTAATCCAAAACCACTGCCCCAAATTAACATTAGTGCGAACCAATGTGGTGCAGGCTTCACTGTTAAAAGCTCATTGTCTTACTCACCTCTATTTGCAGTTGCTGGCCAAAGTTCCCTCCAACACCCCACCACCATCAGTTGTTCCCTGTCTGCTGCGGAGGATGGACTTTCATTGGTGGGATTGGAGAGACACTCTGCTCATCCCACTGCCTCAGTGGGGACCAAAGCCAAAATGAACATTATACTTTATAAGGGGAGGTGATGGTCTAGTGGTTAAAGCGATGGGCTTTAGTATCCTCGGTTCAAATCCTGGCCTGACCGGAAAATCACTAAAGGCCCTTGGGCAAGGTCCGTAATCCTCTAGTTGCTCCCGGTGTGTAGTGAGTACCTTGTATGGCAGCACCCTCACATCGGGGTGAATGTGAGGCATTATTATGTGAAGCACTTTGAGCGTCTGATACAGATAGAAAAATGCTGTATAAATGCAGTCCACTTACCATTTATTTACAGCAAGCAGTGTAAAAAACTCCTTTACTTTAAGCAGCTGAGTCTTCCAGTAGAACACAGAATTACCAAACAGTAGCATACTGTTTGTATTTGTTAATAATTTATGGAAATAAAGTCCAAGATATATTCAATGACTTGGAAATGTTCTTGTATTCATCCCCACACTTGTCTTAAGAAAATGTGCTGTAAAAGTGATGATTTACATTTAAAATAATCTCCCCTGCGCCCCACCCCCCATCCCAACTGTTTGGTAGTGGGTTGGGGGTGGGAGAGTTGTGTTTCAGGTCTTAAATGCAGGAATAAATGTCTATAAAGGAAATGAAGTTGACCACAGGAAACATGAAATATCTTATGTTCATGCTGTCACCAGTGAAACAGAATTCAAAGTAAATGTGATTGTGTTTTGTTTTGTTTTTTATTTGTATTTTCCACATTGTCCCAACTTTTCTTATTTGGGGTTGTATGAAAGCTGTAAATCTTGCTCAACTGGTTTGTGTAATAATTGTGTCCACAAGAAGTTTTGTTTGACTTGTATTTTCCATGTCTCTCATGTAATGGCTCTTTACCCTCTTGGATGGGCCCAGCCCCCAGTTTGAGAACCATTGCATTAGCATGTGAGGAGGTGGTTGGACAATACTTGTGGAATTTGCTCAAGAAAAGATGCATCCTTTTGAAGCTCAGGGAGATTACACATTTCTTCAAGTGACAAAATACCTTATTAACCTCTCCCTGACTTCCAAGGATTGCCCTTTGACTTCTGACCCTGACACCACTGCGCTTTACTCTGTGGTGAAGCAGCAGCAATGGTTTTATCAAAATGGTCAAAGAATGTGGGATAGAAGAAGTAAAGTGGAGATGCAATAGAGAGAGATGGGTTTAATTAATCTAGTAATCCACTCTGTCTATTCATAAAAAGAACATGGATTGAAGTTTTTAACTAGCGGGCCGAGGAACTGGTGTCATACACGAGCCTTTATCAAATCCACAGGCAGATCCGCAGATTAGTCCATTTCATTGTTTCGCTGAGCCTGCTCTCACGACCCATAATGCCACAGGAGGATTTCAGAATTCTGCATGGACTCCAAGCCATAATGGCAGTGTTTTCACATGCAAATCCATGTGCAAGTGTGCATGCATGTGTCTACATCAGTGTGCAGTGGGGATGACACGGTGAGGAAGGGCTAGGGTTCAAACACAAAGCTCTGACCAAAAAATTCCACCGATCGCTCACAACTTTCTGTCCACCATAAGTAATGCAGACGGGTGATGGGCTAGCTTCCCACTGTGACCTCTCTATAGATAATATGTACTTTGGAAACTGTCATTCTGTATGGGTTCATTAAACCTTCTTTGATATTTACATGGCCTATTGAGAAGTTCTCTGCGCAGAGTCAGTTTGGTCAAAATGTGAAATTTTTCCTCCTGAACAAACACAATGGTGTGGAGTCACTTTACCATAAACAAAGTCACTGCCATTTCATATAAAGCTACGGTCAAAGCCTCTGTGGGCAGCGACTGTGAATCAAATATTCAAATCCTGCATTTTGAAGAATTCTTACCCCTCCTCTTTTTTTTCTCCTTGACTTATTGCTTGTCGGTCGAGTGTCTGAAGCACCGGGCTTCCTCTGCTATTCAGCCCGAGGAAATGGGGCATTGGAGTGATGACAAGGAGTAAGAATCATATCTGTCTGAGCACACTCCTCCACCTATTTAAAGCAGACCTCTTTCAACTGCGAAACCAGGATAGAGGAGAGAAAACACATTAGTAAAATAGGCAGAAAGCCCAGACACAAAAGCCAAATGATTTATTATAGCTTTCAGCAGGAATACCTGCAAGAGGAGTACAGGCCCTCAGGTGCTCATCTGGCAGAGTTTAGATGAGGATAAGAGTTGGTGGTGAGAGACAATACTGAATGAAGAGCTTGGGGATTTTTTTGGCACTTGGTTGGAAAGCAGACATTGTTGTCGTCCTCACAGGTGGAAATATGAGGGAATGCCAGTGGTGTCAAAAGTACACACATTTGTTACTTAAGTAGAAGTATAGATACTGCAGTTTAAAAACACTCTGGTAAAAGTTGAAGTATCAACTTGACCTCTTTACTCAAGTAAAAGTGAAAAAGTATGTGCTCCAAAACCTACTTAAAGAATAAAAGTATAAAGTAACCAAAAAAAAAAAAGGGGGTAGATGCCACTATATGAATTGAAAGCTTAATTTAAAAACTGATTCATTCTACATGTGGCCCAAGACCTAAAACCCAACGTTATCCCCCAACACCACCTGCACGCAAATGTTTCAATTCTAGAAGCTCTGAAATGCAATCTGGGACTATTCCAGGCAATAAACTGCAGTGAGTGCAGCATCCATTTAGTGAAGGAAAAAACAAAAAAAAAAAACCCACAACTTTCCTTATTCAAATTCATTCCAGTAGTATTCTGCTCTTACTAGGATGCAGCAGTTTTCTAGTTTGGCAGAAAGTTCTGGAGAAAATCACTGAAGAAATTAACACATTGAAAATATGGTTTGACCGAAACAAACTGTCATTAAATAAGACAGGGATGAAGTGGAGGTGTAAAAGTCACTAGGTGTTCACAGGAAACACTTATTTATGTATGTATGTATTTATTTATGTATGTTCATTGTTAGTTGCTTTTATATTTTCTGTTGTGTTTCTATTCAGGTTCTTTTTGCCTCTTTCTCTAAAATTGTATATAATAATCATTAGATTATTAATATATAAAGAAAAATAAATTTAAGAAATATTACAATTTGAAAACAAATGCACCCGAACGTGATGAGAGCTGCAATTGCTTAATGCTAAGTTTTAACATTGAAAATGCCATAGACATGCTAAAGCGTTAGCATCGCTCCCGTTTTTAAGTTATAAAATACATCTATCAGCTGTTTCAGAAGACCATAACAGGTCGGTTTAACATAGAAAAGGTAAATAATACTCACAGAAGTATGCTCTTTAGGGTTTTACCGGGGGAAATTAAGCGAAAGAAAGAAAGAATAAACGAAGCAATAGGTCGAAGCATTGCTTCAATCTGCGAACCACTGCTTCGATTGGTTCACGGTTCAAAAGTTGATTACAGGCGCACATGACGTATATATACATATATAAACATTAAACTGAAGCCAAGAGTAACGAGGCTGTTTGTTTTAAAAATGTAAGGAATAGAAAGTACAGATACTTGTGTGAAAATGTAATGAGTAGAAGTCAGAAGTAGGCAGAAAAATAAGTAATGGAGTAAAGTATAGATACCTAAAAAGTGTACTTAAGTACAGTAACGAAGTATTTGTACTTCGTTACTTGACACCTCTGGGGAATGCTGAAGGATTTTGGGATATTTCTGCCACATCAAACTTGTTTTCTGAAACATGACATGTTGTTGACTCACAGGCTGGTGACAGGTGATCTCAATAATTAGGTCATCCACCTGCCTGAAGAGTTGAAATACAATCAGCTGATTTATTTGGAAGATTGAACAAATATGTGGCTGGACTTTTATTTTCTGAAGCCAGAGTTTTACACCTCTGGTGAAAGGGAAGAGGTCTGAGGGGTCCTTCATGGTTAACGTCTGAAGAGGGCACACACTTACGCTATTGTTAGAGTTAGAGTTAGGAGAAGGAGAAGATTACAAATAGCAAAATAAAAAAAATACCCATGTCACGAAAAGCAGGCGCTTTTCGTGACAGGGCACAGAAAAAAAAAATGTGAGGTTGGATCTTCACACATAGCAGTAGAGGGAACAGGGTTGATTCCAACTATCCATTTGGTTACTTTTTAGCATGCTCTCAACTTATACTGTATATCTACTGGATGAGCCCTTCAAGTCACCACCCTGAGGGTTTCTGAAGAGTGGGTTTAAAGCTCAAATGTATCCATCCATCCATCCATTTTCTTCGCTTTATCCGGAGTCAGGTCACGGGGGCAGCAACCCTAACCCTAACCCGCGCAGACCTCCCGATCCACACACACCTCCCCAGCTCCTCTGGGGGAACCCCAAGGCGTTCCCTAGCCAGCCGAGAGATGTAGTCCCTCCAGCGTGTCCTGGGTCTTCCCCGGTGGCCTCCTCCCAGTGGGACGTGCCCAGAACACCTCTCCAGCGAGGCGTCCAGGGGGCATCCGGAAAAGATGCCCAAGCCACCTCAACTGACTCCTTTTGACGTGGAGGAGCAGCGGCTCGACTCCGAGCTCCTCCCGAGTGACCGAGCTCCAATGTAGCTTTTCCAAATTTCACAATCTTGGCACTGACTGCTTAACTCCCAGCCAACCAACAAATGGTGTGATCAGATGAAATAAGTCTGAACACGCTCACATCTCTGAGTTACCAAACAAGCTATATCTAACAGACTAATCTTGGTTCTGGTGTTCAGTGTTGGTTCAGTGATTTCCATGACAGGTGGCTTGGGAGCAACTGTGAAAAATTATGACTGACACATTGCTTCAGTCACTGTGGAGAAACAGTGGCAATAACATCACCAAGCTATCAATACTTGCTGATTAGTACTAACAGTACCAATGTACAATTTAAATAACTGCTTTGATGGTCTGATAGTACAATTAACCACACAGCAAGCACCATATTAACTGAAATATTTGTATTAAAATGCTCAGAAAGGACACACAGCATCAAGCAGACAATGCAATCAAGGCACTGGGCCCACTAGCAGACTACTTGCCACTAAAAATGACAAAGCCCTAAATCAGGCCAAAAAAAATAGCTTAAACTGATGAATAAATGGTAAATGGACTGCATTTATGTTGCGCTTTTCCATCTAGTGCAGCAGATAACAGAATATTTACAGAGGAATCATTCAAATCTGTAAACAAGCACCAAAGTTGGCACAAATACTCCTTAGACATTACTCTTTTGAAAAAACTGAGTATCCACTTGAATTTTCAGTAGGCGGCCAGGTAGGGGTCAATTGAAGAATTACACAGGGGTCAAAATTTTAAAATGTTTCAATCATATTGAAAGCTATACCACATTATTTGTCTGATCACAATGATACCTAAAAGGTATAGTTTGGACTATCTATGACTAAATGTTATGGAGTTATGGGGTAAAAACAGCAAGAATGGTAACAAAGGTCAGCATTAGTTTGTACAGGGGTCAGATGTTAAAGTTGGTCTAAATATTGTAAAATGTGATGCAAATTATTGGTTGAGTTAATAGGGTTTTAAAAAGGAATAGTTTGCATTATGTATCATGCTTAGTTATCATGTTACAGAGTAACATATGTCACATGTCATAGAATCCAATGGACGTCGACATTGCTCTACCTTTACCTTGCAGACCAAGCATTCAACACAGTCAAAACTATTTCATTTATTGATCCTATTAGTTCAACCAATAATTTGCACCACTTTTTATCAAAATTGGAGCAACTTTAACTTCTAACCCCTGTACAAACTGAAATTGACCTTTGTCACCATTCTTGTTGTTTTTACCCCATAACTCCATAACATTCAGTCATAGATAGTCCAAACTATACCTTTTTGGTATCGTTGTGATCAGACAAATAATGTGGTATAGCTTTCAATATGATTGGAGCATTTTTAAATTTTGACCCCTGTGTAATTTTTCAATTGACCCCTACCTGGCCGCATACTGAAAATTCAAGTGGATACCCAGTTTTTCAAAGGAGTAATGTTTGAGGAGTATGTGTTCCAATTTTGGCGCTTGTTTCCAGAAATGAACAATTGTTACAGTTATCTGCTCCACTAATCTGCATCAGACACTCAAGCACTTTACAAGTAATACCTCACATTCACTCCGATGTGAGGGTGCTGCCATACAAGGTATCCATTACACACCGGGAGCAATAGGGGATTAAAGACCTTGCCCAAGGGTCCTTAGTGATTTTCCACTTAGGCTGGGATTTGAACTGAGGATCGTCTGGTCTCAAGCCCAATGCCTTAACCATTAGACCATCACTTCCCCTAAATGCTGAGTTTTATAAATAAAAAAACACCCCAGGTTATGAACATGTTTATCTCTGTTATCAAGTTGGAGAATTTAACATGGGGGTCTATGAGGAGTGGCTCCCTTGAATGAAGCCAGCCATTGGTGGCCATTGCAGAAACTGCAAGTATATGATTAATTTTGCCCCACGTGCACGATGCTATCAAAATATGGATTGGAATGTTTTTGGGTGTTGTTGGAAGGATGCCCTCTAATAAGTATTCCATGAGTTGTTTTTATTTTTTTATTTCTTCTCCAAAAAAGCCAGGGGCAATGTGTCTCCATCAGACAATAACCTGATTTTATCTCCTGTTTGACATAAATGCAACAAACTAAACCACTTTCCCTCCAGCGTGTTTTTCTTTCTCTGCCTTGCTCTACTGGGTCGATCTCGTTGGAAAACTACTTTGCAGAAAGACGACATCTGGAATCCTTGGGTTCCACTGCTGTTCATTGTGATTGTTTATGTTTTGGGACCGCTTGCAAGTCTAATCTTGTCATGTTTTATTAAGACCTGTATTAAAGAGTCTGTAGAGAAGAGGCCGTGACAGACCTGCAAGATACCACTGCGGGGAGTTCTGTAATCATAACACAAACGTACTGCAGAGCCATTGTCAGGACGTTTACCGCATGTACTCCAGTCACGGCCTCTGATATGAACCACAGACATGGCAACCGGCTGGTTAGGCAATGTGCTCCATTCAAGGTCAGTGAAACTGCCAAATCTCAGACATGTTATTGTAACATTTTGCACACACATCCACTACATTACAAAGTAAACAACATTAAACACAGTCCAAAGGGCAACAATTTAACCCCGAGTGCATTGCTACCTCTGTTGTGAACTGTTTATTTCTAAGAAGAAGGTTTGCTGTACGTAATTGCATCTGACGGAGTGGCTGTGACAAGAAACCACACAAAGGCATTATATGCTCATACACTGGAAAGAAATGTACATTTGTCAGCATTGTGATTTATTTTGCCTGGGTACGGTAAACAAGGCGAGACAGGCGAATCCTTCCCCTCTGAAACCAAGCATATCAGACTGGATTCCTTCCTTCTCACATTTCATTTTTTATTTCATACAGCCCATTTGAACAATTGTGCTATTATGGCAGTGTAAATAGACCTTTGCACTGGGAAAGACTTCAGGAATGCTGATGATGTGAAAGTTGACACGATGTTGGCTGCAGGAAGCCACCTTCTCTCCCCCCAATTTATTGTAGATTGTGAACCCTGTGATGGGTATATATTATTTACTGCCAATCATCTGCATAGGCTGTCACCAGATGATTGGTAGAAACATGTATTAGAGCATAAATTGTGTATAATGACCAGTTTTGAATTGGAAATATGTGCCATATATCTTTTATATAATTGTCTTCCGAATGAAGATTTGGGGTTGAGCAATTCTCTAACAGTTTGTGTTTGTGATTCAGTGTAAGCAGCAGCTCTCACTTTGGCAAAATAGTTGTGTCTACTGTGTTCTAACAGCAAAAAGGTAAATTGCATACTTGTTTCCTGAGGCCAGGCTTGTGTTACAGGAAGTTTTAATAATTTAGCAGTCCTATACTGTCTTGCTCATTCCTGGAGACTGTAGCGTGAAGTGGATGAGAGGTCATGATGCCTGGATGGGATTGCAATCCATCTTTACTTCCCCCAGCACAAGGCTGGTACCCATTTACAGCTGGGCAGACTGGAAAAATGCAGATGAAGTGTTTTGTCCAAGGATACAGACAGGCACCGTAAATCGGACACACATAGAATCGAACATCGATGTATATGTCAGAGAGCACAACTGGAAACTGTTGTTTGTTTGTACCCAGTCATGTCAAGCCATCCACATCACAGTTGCTTTCAATATTTTCACAGTTGTGGATGGATAAGTGAGGATTTTCATTTTCGGAAATGCAAGTGTCACAGATGTCTTTAAAACCATCCCTAACTGCAGCTTTAACCATAATCCAACGGAAAAACAGAAGAAAAGAAAAGGAAAACCATTACTTGAGTTCAGCTCCATCAAGGTTGGGATTGAGTTTCTGCCCGCATTGAAGGGGTTTATGTGTCTTGGGGTGTTTTCCAGAAATGATGGTAAAATTGAATGAGAGCTCATTCAGGTGGACTACGAATGTGGAGGTGAGATTCACCCATGGAGTAGGAGTATGTCATTCAGAAAGAGTTCAGAGTGGAATTGCAGTTCCTTTGCAATGAAAGGAGGTAGCTGGTATGGTAAGTGTTTCATAGGATGTGTCTTATTAGAGTTGAAGTTGGGTTTTGGAGTTGGAGTTTTATTGAGCATGTCCAACTATGAAGAGATCCGTAACACCCTAATTAGGTGATACAACCCATCTAGTCTGAGAACATGGATCTCACAAGGCGAGCCAGTGGACAAGCAAAAACACATACTTGGGGTGTATATGTTACCACCAGCTAGCCTTCGATAAGATCTATCTATCTATCTATCTATCTATCTATCTATCTATCTATCTATCTATCTATCTATCTATCTATCTATCTATCTATCTATCTATCTATCTATCTATCTGTCTGTCTGTCTGTCTGTCTGTCTGTCTGTCTGTCTGTCTGTCTGTCTGTCTGTCTGTCTGTCTATCTATCTATCTATCTATCTATCTATCTATCTATCTATCTATCTATCTATCTATCTATCTATCTATTTTTGTTTGTTTAGGTTAAATATTGAATATGAATGTCATGCACCATGTTATCACCCAGAACTTGTTAACCCTTTTTGTGGCTGCCTGTGCTATGCATTCCCACGCTGCAGGCACATTTTGTGTCCCAAAGGTGAGACAGGGTCACAGAGGTTAATGAGAACTAGAGTCCGCAGTCGCACTGAAAAAAAATGTATTTAATTAACGCAGACCATGTTTAATTAATTAATGCACTCTGTGTGCCAGTCTGGATTGTGTGATACTGTGCCTTCATGTCTGCAGAATTTGGAATCTGGAACATAAGGGATATGTTTAAACTTTAAACACTAAACTAAAATAAAATCATAATTTAATTTCTGATGACCCATTTGCTTTCAGAACTATTGGCTGATGAAACCATTCGCTCATAGAATCAAAAATCGTTTACAGCTGCAGGTGTCTCGTCTGCGTGGAGAAGGTATTTGGAATCCACTCAAAGTTAATAATTTACTTGGAATCCTCTCAAAGCTATCTATCTATCTATCTATCTATCTATCTATCTATCTATATATATATATATATATATATATATATATATATACGAGGGCTGTCAATAAAGTAACGGTCCTTTTTATTTTTTTCAAAAACTATATGGATTTCATTCATATGTTTTTACGTCAGACATGCTTGAACCCTCGTGCGCATGCGTGAGTTTTTCCACGCCTGTCGGTGACGTCATTCGCCTGTGAGCACTCCTTGTGGGAGGAGTCGTCCAGCCCCTCGTCGGAATTCCTTTGTCTGAGAAGTTGCTGAGAGACTGGCGCGTTGTTTGATCAAAATTTTTTCTAAACCTGTGAGACACATCGAAGTGGACACGGTTTGAAAAATTAAGCTGGTTTTCAGTGAAAATTTTAACGGCTGATGAGAGATTTTGAGGTGAGACTGTCGCTTTAAGGACTTTTCACAGTGCGAGACGTCGCGCAGCGCTCTCAGGCGGCGTCATCAGCCTGTTTCAAGCTGAAAACCTCCACATTTCAGGCTCTATTGATCCAGGACGTCGTGAGAGAACAGAGAAGTTTCAGAAGAAGTCGGTTTCAGCATTTTATCCGGATATTCCACTGTTAAAGGAGATTTTTTAATGAAAGACATGCGGACGGGTCCGCGCGTCGGGACGCAGCCGCCGCGACGCTCCGCCACAGGAAAAACACCTCTGTTGAAAGCCTTAAGGACAAGTTGGAACATGTCCTGCCTGTTAAACAATTTCTCATATACTCACTCCACTGAAAGCCATCAAAAGCCGCCTGGATTTTACAAATGGTTATCAACACGGAGGTGTTTTTCCTGTGCCGCCGCACCGCGCCGGCTGCGTCCCGACGCGCGGATCCGGCCGCACGTCTTTCATTAATAAAATCTCCTTTAACAGTGGAATATCCGGATAAAATGCTGAAACCGACTTCTTCTGAAACTTCTCTGTTCTCTCACGACGTCCTGGATCAATAGAGCCTGAAATGTGGAGGTTTTCAGCTTGAACAGGCTGATGACGCCGCCTGAGAGCGCTGAGCGACGTCTCGCACTGTGGGAAGTCCTTAAAGCGACAGAATCACCTCAAAATCTCTCATCAGCCGTTAAAATTTTCACTGAAAACCAGCTTAATTTTTCGAACCGTGTCCACTTCGATGTGTCTCACAGGTTTAGAAAAAATTTTGATCAAACAAAGCGCCAGTCTCTCAGCAACTTCTCAGACAAAGGAATTCCGACGAGGGGCTGGATGACTCCTCCCACAAGGAGTGCTCACAGGCGAATGACGTCACCGACAGGCGTGGAAAAACTCACGCATGCGCACGAGGGTTCAAGCATGTCTGACGTAAAAACATATGTTTTTCCACGCCTGTCGGTGACGTCATTCGCCTGTGAGCACGCCTTGGGAATGAGTGGTCCCGCCCCCTCGTCGGATTTTCATTGTCTGGAAATGGCGGAATGAAAAGGACTTTTTTTCATCAGAATTTTTTCAGAAGCTGTTAGAGACTGGCACCTGGAAACCATTCGAAAAATTTATCTGGCTTTCGGTGAAAATTTTACGGGCTTGACAGAGAATAAGGTCTGTTAGTACAGCTTTAAGGACCCCTTTAAGGATGCTCGGCGCGCCGCGCTCCGAGCTGCGATGACGCGGCACAAGCAACCGGACCATTTCTAAACGGATGGCTCTGTGGATACGAGACCATCGTGTGCTCTATCTCTGGTTATCACAAGAGCTGGACATCAGCTATTTTCCGGCAGATTTCACTTTTAACAAGAGATTTTGTCATGGAAAGCCGCGCGGAGGCTTCGCGCGTCACGACCGATTCACTTTGGAAGCGAGACAAAGGAACACCTCCGTTTCGGCGTGTCAGAGGACAAGTTTGGACATGTCCAGCTCTCCACAATTTCACTGATACTTACTGGACTGGTAAGCATTGAAATCCCAGATGTAAAAACATATGAATGAAATTCATATAGTTTTTGAAAAAAATAAAAAGGGCCGTTACTTTATTGACAGACCTCGTATTCTGCACTCTTTACCTGTATTAATTGCACCTGTTTGAACTTGTTACCTGTATAAAAGACACCTGTTCACATACTCAATCAATCACACTTCAAGCTATCCACCATGGCCAAGACCAAAGAGCTGTCTAAGGACACCAGGGACAAAACTGCAGACCTGCACAAGACTGGGATGGACTACAGGACAACAGGCAAGCAGCTTGGAGAGAAGGCAACAACTGTTGGCGTAATTATGAGAAAATAGAAGAAACACAAGATGACTGTCAATATTCAATAACCCAATAACCAGCAAAAATCTATTTAAGCATAAAAATTCAAAAAGAAAAAATAATATAGCACCTTCAACTGCACCACAGACTAAAACAGTTAAATGTGGTCTATTAAACATTAGGTCTCTCTCTTCTAAGTCCCTGTTGGTAAATGATATAATAATTGATCAACATATTGATTTATTCTGCCTTACAGAAACCTGGTTACAGCAGGATGAATATGTTAGTTTAAATGAGTCAACACCCCCGAGTCACACTAACTGTCAGAATGCTCGTAGCACGGGCCGGGGCGGAGGATTAGCAGCAATCTTCCATTCCAGCTTATTAATTAATCAAAAACCCAGACAGAGCTTTAATTCATTTGAAAGCTTGACTCTTAGTCTTGTCCATCCAAATTGGAAGTCCCAAAAACCAGTTTTATTTGTTATTGTCTATCGTCCACCTGGTCGTTACTGTGAGTTTCTCTGTGAATTTTCAGACCTTTTGTCTGACTTAGTGCTTAGCTCAGATAAGATAATTATAGTGGACGATTTTAACATCCACACAGATGCTGAGAATGACAGCCTCAACACTGCATTTAATCTATTATTAGACTCTATTGGCTTTGCTCAAAAAGTAAATGAGTCCACCCACCACTTTAATCATATCTTAGATCTTGTTCTGACTTATGGTATGGAAATAGAAGACTTAACAGTATTCCCTGAAAACTCCCTTCTGTCTGATCATTTCTTAATAACATTTACATTTACTCTGATGGACTACCCAGCAGTGGGGAATAAGTTTCATTACACTAGAAGTCTTTCAGAAAGCGCTGTAACTAGGTTTAAGGATATGATTCCTTCTTTATGTTCTCTAATGCCATATACCAACACAGTGCAGAGTAGCTACCTAAACTCTGTAAGTGAGATAGAGTATCTCGTCAATAGTTTTACATCCTCATTGAAGACAACTTTGGATGCTGTAGCTCCTCTAAAAAAGAGAGCTTTAAATCAGAAGTGCCTGACTCCGTGGTATAACTCACAAACTCGTAGCTTAAAGCAGATAACCCATAAGTTGGAGAGGAAATGGCGTCTCACTAATTAAGAAGATCTTCACTTAGCCTGGAAAAAGAGTCTGTTGCTCTATAAAAAAGCCCTCCGTAAAGCTAGGACATCTTTCTACTCATCACTAATTGAAGAAAATAAGAACAACCCCAGGTTTCTTTTCAGCACTGTAGCCAGGCTGACAAAGAGTCAGAGCTCTATTGAGCTGAGTATTCCATTAACTTTAACTAGTAATGACTTCATGACTTTCTTTGCTAACAAAATTTTAACTATTAGAGAAGAAATTACTCATAACCATCCCTAAGACGTATCGTTATCTTGGCTGCTTTCAGTGATGCCGGTATTTGGTTAGACTCTTTCTCTCCGATTGTTCTGTCTGAGTTATTTTCATTAGTTACTTCATCCAAACCATCAACATGTTTATTAGACCCCATTCCTACCAGGCTGCTCAAGGAAGCCCTACCATTATTTAATGCTTCGATCTTAAATATGATCAATTTATCTTTGTTAGTTGGCTATGTACCACAGGCTTTTAAGGTGGCAGTAATTAAACCATTACTTAAAAAGCCATCACTTGACCCAGCTATCTTAGCTAATTATAGGCCAATCTCCAACCTTCCTTTTCTCTCAAAAATTCTTGAAAGGGTAGTTGTAAAACAGCTAACTGATCATCTGCAGAGGAATGGTCTATTTGAAGAGTTTCAGTCAGGTTTTAGAATTCATCATAGTACAGAAACAGCATTAGTGAAGGTTACAAATGATCTTCTTATGGCCTCGGACAGTGGACTCATCTCTGTGCTTGTTCTGTTAGACCTCAGTGCTGCTTTTGATACTGTTGACCATAAAATTTTATTACAGAGATTAGAGCATGCCATAGGTATTAAAGGCACTGCGCTGCGGTGGTTTGAATCATATTTGTCTAATAGATTACAATTTGTTCATGTAAATGGGGAATCTTCTTCACAGACTAAAGTTAATTATGGAGTTCCACAAGGTTCTGTGCTAGGACCAATTTTATTCACTTTATACATGCTTCCCTTAGGCAGTATTATTAGACGGTATTGCTTAAATTTTCATTGTTACGCAGATGATACCCAGCTTTATCTATCCATGAAGCCAGAGGACACACACCAATTAGCTAAACTGCAGGATTGTCTTACAGACATAAAGACATGGATGACATCTAATTTCCTGCTTTTAAACTCAGATAAAACTGAAGTTATTGTACTTGGCCCCACAAATCTTAGAAACATGGTGTCTAACCAGATCCTTACTCTGGATGGCATTACCCTGACCTCTAGTAATACTGTGAGAAATCTTGGAGTCATTTTTGATCAGGATATGTCATTCAAAGCGCATATTAAACAAATATGTAGGACTGCTTTTTTGCATTTACGCAATATCTCTAAAATCAGAAAGGTCTTGTCTCAGAGTGATGCTGAAAAACTAATTCATGCATTTATTTCCTCTAGGCTGGACTATTGTAATTCATTATTATCAGGTTGTCCTAAAAGTTCCCTAAAAAGCCTTCAGTTAATTCAAAATGCTGCAGCTAGAGAACTGACAGGGACTAGAAGGAGAGAGCATATCTCACCCATATTGGCCTCTCTTCATTGGCTTCCTGTTAATTCTAGAATAGAATTTAAAATTCTTCTTCTTACTTATAAGGTTTTGAATAATCAGGTCCCATCTTATCTTAGGGACCTCATAGTACCATATCACCCCAATAGAGTGCTTCGCTCTCAGACTGCAGGCTTACTTGTAGTTCCTAGGTTTGTAAGAGTAGAATGGGAGGCAGAGCCTTCAGCTTTCAGGCTCCTCTCCTGTGGAACCAGCTCCCAATTCAGATCAGGGAGACAGACACCCTCTCTACTTTTAAGATTAGGCTTAAAACTTTCCTTTTTGCTAAAGCTTATAGTTAGGGCTGGATCAGGTGACCCTGAACCATCCCTTAGTTATGCTGCTATAGACGTAGACTGCTGGGGGGTTCCCATGATGCACTGTTTCTTTCTCTTTTTGCTCTGTATGCACCACTCTGCATTTAATCATTAGTGATCGATCTCTGCTCCCCTCCACAGCATGTCTTTTTCCTGGTTCTCTCCCTCAGCCCCAACCAGTCCCAGCAGAAGACTGCCCCTCCCTGAGCCTGGTTCTGCTGGAGGTTTCTTCCTGTTAAAAGGGAGTTTTCCTTCCCACTGTAGCCAAGTGCTTGCTCACAGGGGGTCGTTTTGACCGTTGGGGTTTTACATAATTATTGTATGGCCTTGCCTTACAATATAAAGTGCCTTGGGGCAACTGTTTGTTGTGATTTGGCGCTATATAAAAAAATTGATTGATTGATTGATTGATTCCTTGGTCTAGGGTTCCATGCAAAGTCTCTCCCCATGGGGTAAAGATGATTCTGAGAAACCTCAGAACTACATAGTATGACCTGGTCAATGATCTGAAGAGAGCTGGGACCACAGTCGCAAAGATTACATTAGTAACACAATACGCCATCATGCTTTAAAATCCTGCAGGGCAGCAAGGTCCCCCTGCTCAAGCCAGCACATGTCCAGGCCCATTTGAATTTCTCCAGTGGCCATCTGGATGATCCAGAGGAGGCATGGGAGAAGGTCATATGGTCAGATTAGACCAAACTATAGCTTTTTGGTATCAACTGTACTCACCATGTTTGGAGGATGAGAACAACTCCAAAAACACCATCCCAACTGTGAAGCATGGGGGTAGAAACATCATTTTTGTAGGTGCTTTTCTGCAAAGGGAACAGGACCACTCCACCGTATTGAAAGGAGGATGGATGGGGTCATGTATCGTGAGATTTTGGCAACTAACCTCCTTTCCTCAGTAAGATCATTGAAGATGGGTTGTGGCTGAGTCTTTCAGCATGACAATAACCCCAAACACACAGCCAGGGCAACTAAGGAGTGGCTCCATAAGAAACATTTCAAGGTTCTGGAGTGGCCGAGCCAGTCTCCAGACCTGAACTCAATAGAAAATATTTGAAGGGTGCTGAAACTCAAAACCTGAAAGATCTGGAGAAGATCTGTATGGAGGAGTGGACCAAAATCCCTGCTGCAGTGTGTGCAAACTTGGTCAAGAACTACAGGAAATGTCTGACCTCTGTAAGTGTAAACACAGGTTTCTGAACCAAATATTAAGGTCTGTTTTTCTATTGTATCAAATACTTATTTCATGCAATAAAAAGCAAATCAATTATTTAAAAATCATGCAGTGATTTTCTGAAATTTTTTTTTTTTTTTTAGATTCTGTCTCTCACAGTTGAAGTGTACCTAAGACAAGACCTACAGACCTCTCCAGTGTTTGTAGGAGGGAGAACTTCCAAAATCGACAGTGGATCAAATACTTATTTGCCTCACTGTACTTAAAATCCCTCTTAAAAAAAATGCTGAACCAATTGCATTATTCTGTGCATTATCCTGGGGTTTCCTGTATTTCTAAGTAAATTATTAATGTATTATTTTGTGTTGTTTTTATCCTTTTTTAAAAGTATACCACCCCTGAGCTATCATTTTATTAATTACAGTTTAAATTTGGGGATTCATAATATCACTTTGTTGAGCTTTGTTTTGATTATTATTATTATTATTATTATTATTTTATGATTGTATTTTCTTCTTGATAGTATGGCCAAAACAGATGGCTACCTCACTGTCTGCTGTAATTAACAAAACACCTGAAAGCATTTTTCCTTACCTACTCACCATGACGTCTGTAAGCCAATTGGCCTGTCAGTCAACAGCCTCTACAAGGATGTCTGTATGTTTCTTGAGCATGTCATCTCCACTAGGGAAATCAAACCAAGGATCTTCTGGTTTTGAGCCCATTGCTTTAACCGCAAGACCATGTCATCCCTCTCATTTTTATAGCTGTATAAATTAATTGACCATTATTATTTTTATAAGTTCTTAAAGCTGCCTGACATCATAATGATAGATGTCAGGTGAGGATAGTTTACCTGAATCGTATAATGTCTCCCTCAGTGCTTTGATCTTGGCTGGCCATCCCCATGCTCACATTAACCTCCAACTAAGATTGTAGTAGAGACCAGCCTAAAATATAAGTACGTAAGAAGACACTGTTGTATTTTGTCTTGCTTTCTTCTTCCTTTGTGTTAATATTCTTGTTTCATGATTTCACATCTACGTCCTATCTTCCACATTTAATGGGTGGACTTTACAGTTCAGCAAGTTAAACATGATGATTTGTTCAGTCGTGGCTTTTAAGCACCGGTCTTACTGTATGTTGTACCTGCCTGAAGGACAACCACAGTGTAAATCCTCTCCCAGGAGGAAGGAGATTCAGGATGTGGCTTTGAAGGAAAGCAGAACTGTGTGTGTGTGTGTGTGTGTGTGTGTGTGTGTGTGTGTGTGTGTGTGTGTGTGTGTGTGTGTGTGTGTGTGTGTGTGTGTGTGTGTGTGTGTGTGTGTGTGTGTGTGTGTGTGTGTGTGTGTGTGGTCCTGTTAGTGGGCTGGAAAGTTATTTTTAAGTTTTAGCTAAATATTTGCTTTGCCTTCAAGTTGCCAGTGATGGCTGAAAACTGTTTAAGCACAGAATCTAACACTGGTTGAACACTTGTGAAAATGAAGACTAATGCTGCAGTCGCACTCGAAATTAAAAAAAATTAAGTGTCTTACTGTGTTGCTAACGTGGACTTAGTTACCACACACAAATATCTTGCATCAAATCTCCTTCAGTAATTGTTTCTAGTAAAGGGTATAATCCATTGTTGATCTATTATACAGTATATGCTACATATCTAAACTAGCCTGTTTGTTGTGCCAATGTAGCAGGCAAGGGATAGCTTAGCTTGTGAGCTTCCTCATGCAGTTTTGTGCTTCTTGAAGAGAATGTATCACTGACATTGAATTTCTTTGAACGTGGTCTTAATTATGATATATTATGGTGCATATATTTAAGCCATTTTCCATTTTTTTCAGATGCAGTAGCATGATACTAGGCCTTGCATCCTGGTTGTATGGTTCACAATGATTTATTAACATTATTTCTTAACAAAGTGGCAACATGAATATCTGTGAAAGGCTTCTCTGGAACAGAACATGCCCAAACATGACATTTTAAGATCTTGCAACCCCAAGATAAATGCAGCTCAACACAAGACAGTCTCATGGTTAAACCGAATGGAGCTTCAGCACTTTTGTATTATGTCACTTTTGGGGCACCTTTAAAGAGAAATCGACTTTTAAAGAACCTTAGCCACATGAAAACATTGGACCTCATTCACAAATATCCTCTTATGAATCTTCTTAGATTCCTACTTAAGCTATCGCTTAAGTACAGCTTAAAACGAGGTTCTTTAGAAAACTCTACGTCAGATTCATCAACATGTTCTTAAACCGCAGAATTGTTTGTATCTGTGTTTCCATCTCCTTGTAAACTAAAAGCACATGTCTGGTGAGCCTAATTAACATATGATTAGCAAAAGTAACAGCCCATGCACTATTAGGAGTGCAACAACACCCAAATCCAGGTGGACTACACAGAGTACAAGTCGAATGCAGGCATAAATCCCCCCACCCAAAAATAAAAAAGACAAGGAATAAAAACAACACAGCACGAAACCCCACACTGCTGCACCCGAGGTCTGGGTAGAAAGCAAGCAGGGTTCCAGAGTGCAGATGGCCCTCTTTTTACCATCTGATGTCTCCTCTTCCTCAGCAGGGGCACAAATTCAACCTGTCATCCTTTATTACCTCCGCCAAGGAGGTTATGTTTTCGGTCACGTTTGTTTGTTTGTCTGTCTGTCAGCAGGATAACTCAAAAGGTTTTGAACAGATTTTGATGAAATTTTGTGGAGTTGTTGGAAATGACAAGAGGAACAAGAGATTAAATTTTAGTGGAATTGTTTAAAGGATTCTTCACCATTGCGGGATAGGGGGAATTTTGACATTCTAGTTTCTAACTCCACAAAAACAAGGCAGAAAGGCTTGAAAAAAATTAGGGTGTAACATAGTCAAATGTTCTATCAAACAACAAAGTTTGGTGATGATCGGACCTCCGCGCGTCTGTCTCAATGTGCCGAAAAAGTGCTGATGTCCACGTCTTTTCACAATTCCTGTGCTAGTCAGACGACATCCCGAATAAAACATAGCATCCAGTTTGGAAATGAACGGCACATTCCACTGTTACAGGAGTTTTTGTCATGGAAAGAGGAGCGGAGGCTTCGCACATCGCAGCGGTGGTGCATGGCGCACAGCAACGCCATGATGAAGCCTCACAGGACATGTTTTGGCATGTCCAGGCACATCCACAATTTCTCGGATACTCACTCGATGGAAAAACCACCGACAGCTGTCTGAATGCCATCTCAAAGCCATCCTGTGAGACCAAAACGGAGGTGGTTTTGTCTCGCTCCAGTAGCGAATCCATCATGACGCGCGAAGCCTCCGCTCGGCTTTACATGACAAAATCTCTTGTTAAAAGTGAAATCTGCCGGAAAATGGTTGATGTCCAGCTCTTGTGATAACCAGAGAAATGGCACACGATGGTCACGGATCCAGACAGCCATCCGTTTAGAAATGAAATGGTCGTTCAGCCTGTCGATGGCAGCTTCGGAGCGCGGCGCGCCCCACAGCCGCTGGGGGCCGTCCTTAAAGCGACAGTAACACTCCTTATTCTCTACCAAGACCGTAACATTTTCACTGAAAGCCAGATAAATTTTTCTAATGGTTTCCAGCTGCCAGTCTCTAACAGTTTCTGAAAAAATTCTGATGGAAAAAAAGCCCAAATCATTCCACCATTTCCTGGCAATGAAACAACGATGAGGGGACCACTCCTCACTCAAAGCCTGCTCACAGGCAAATGACGCAACCGACAGGTGTGGAAAAACTCATGCATGCGCACAAAGGTTCAAGCTTGTCTTACACAATCACACGTGATTCAAATCCATATGGTTTTTGAAAAAATAATAAGGTCGGATACTTTTCTAATAGACCTCGTATATATATATATACATATATATATATATATATATACATATATATATATATATATACATATATATATATATATATATATATATATATATATATAGTTAATATAGTTTGGTAGCACTGTATAAACATATGATATCTCAAATGCACCTTTAAAATAGACTGATTTATAGCTTACGCAAAACACTTTGGAATAAATTTACAAAAGCATAAATACTCAAAAATGTGCAAATTAATTCCCACATTCCTATATATCAAAATAGCTGTCAGTCAAAATAGGATTCAGCCTTTCGACTGATCCTCCAATCAATGTGCACAAGTCCAGTGTCCAGGCCCACCCACAGCTCCATTCATCCCCAGCGATGCTAAACGTCTGTGGACAGGACAAAATCGTGGCATTTATCCAATGACTGTTGAGTTTTGAGGTAATGAAAAAACTGTTCCAGGCAGTGCCATTGAAGTGAATGGACGCTCGACTTCTTCAAGCAAATGCACTCACCACAAACCATATGAGAAAAAGAT
Organism: Thalassophryne amazonica; assembly: GCF_902500255.1. NCBI lineage: Eukaryota > Metazoa > Chordata > Actinopteri > Batrachoidiformes > Batrachoididae > Thalassophryne > Thalassophryne amazonica. Next base: position 39,294,274 of record NC_047110.1, on the reverse strand, counting down.
TCATGAGAGGTTAACAAAATAGTCAGTCAATTTGTGATAAGTAGCTGATTCTGAATGAACTCCTCTTCAAGATGAACGTGTTCTAACACATTTGTAGTCAATGTAATGTTAACAAACTGTACATATTTGACCACTTAATTTTTTGACAATTTAGGGGAAGCTGAGCTTCCCTTGCAGTCTTACAGAAATCGCCTCTGCTTGCGATGTGAATTTGTGTCCACGGTCCAATATGATGTCCAAGGGTATGCCATGCAGCCGGAACACATGGTGGACCAGGAGGACAGCGGTCTCCTGGGCTGATGTCAGCTTGGGCAGGGCCACAAAATGTGCTGCCTTGGACAACAAGTCCATGATGGTGAGGATGGCAGTCATACCCTTGGAGGTAGGGGGAATGTGACGTAGTCTAGGCAGATGTGTGAGTCCAGATGGTGACTGATGAGAAGACTTACTCCGGGTGCAGATGGTGCAGGCATTGTAGTCAAGCACATCTGCCTGGACTGAGGACCACCAGAAGTTGTGCTGAAGCAGCTGGAGAGTTCCTTGTATCCCAAGGTGACAGGCAAGAGATCCACCTCAAGGATCTGAGTAAGTCTTCTGGGCCTCCCAGACGACCCTCTCGATATCCCAGGTGAGGGCTCCAATCACCATCTGTTTGGGGATTATATTATCCGGGGATGCAGTGCGGTCTTGAAGCGAGAATTGACAAGACAGGGTCTGTAGGTGAGTGAGAAGTTAAAATGTCCAAAAAACAATGACGACCTGGCCTGTCTGAAATTGAGTCTTTTGGTAGAATGTATGTAAGCAAGATTTTTATGGTCAGTCCAAACAACAAAGGGAACAGACGCACCTTCTAGCCAATGCCTCTGCTTCTTCAGTGTGGCCTTCACAGCCAGGAGTTCCCAGTTCCCCATATCATTATTCTGCTCAGCAGGAGTCAGATGCTGAGAGAAAAGGCACAAGGGTACAGGTGTTTGTCACCCTCAGCCTGCTGAGAAAGGATGGCCCCAATCCCAATGTCGGTGGCATCAACCTCCACAATGAACTGACATTCTGGATCGGGATGAATGAGGATGGGAGCTGTGGTACAGTGAAAGGAGTCTTGGATGAGATGAGTTTGTGGAGCGGTGCTGGCTTGGCTGAAGCTACAGACAAATCTGTGAAAAAAATTGGCGATCCCTAAGAATTGTTGTAATCGTTTGATGTTCGTGACAGTGGGTCAATTGGACACAACAGTAGTTTTAGAATGGTCAGGCTTTATTTTATTATGCAGAAAGACAAATCCCAGGAATGAAACAGAGTCATAGTGGAAAGCACATTTATCGGCTTTGACAAAGCGGCGATTTTTCAGTAATCTCTTATGCACCAAACAGACGTGTTGGATGTGTTCATGGAGATCTTTGGAGAAAATAAGTATATCATCTTAATAAATGGAAACAAAACTGTTCGTAAGACATCATTTTCAAGGGCCTGGAATGTGGCAGAAATATTCGTGTGACCGAAGGTCATCACAGGATATTCAGAGTGCCCTAAAGCTGTATTGAATGCAATCGTCCACTCATCTCCCGCTTTGATCCTAACCAGAGGGTAAGCATTGCATAGATCGAACTTTGTAAAATAGACACCCCATGCAATGAGTCAGAAGATGAATCCAGGAGGGGGAGCGGGTATTTGTTGCACATGGTGATGGCATTTAATCTGTGGAAATTGATACAGGGATATAATGTCCCATTCTTCTTCCCTACAAAAAAGAAGCCTGCTCCTAAAGGAGAGGAGGAAGTATGGATAAGCCTGGTGGCCAGGGAGTCTTGGATGTATTGCTCCATTGGTTCTCTTTCTGGGCATGACAGGTTGTCAAGGCAGCTGGAAGAGAGGGACGTGCCTGGAAGCAAATAGATGGAGCAATCATAGGGTCGGTGCAGCAGCAAAGAGAGAACCCTTCTCTTGCTAAATGCTTCAGAGAGGTCGTGATATTGTTTGAAAATAACGAGAGATCGAGTGAGGTGGTGTCAGACTCCTGATATCCTGTATGTGAGGAACAGAAGAATAGAGGCATCTGAGGTGGCTGGCTTTGCTCCACCGGGAAATCACCCCTGTCAGTCAATCATTACCTGGATTGTGAAGGGTTAACGAGGGGTGACCCAACACCAGTGATGAAGAGGATGTTGGGAAAGTGTAGTGACACGGACCCACAACAGGGGGCGTAAATGAACGGACAATGGAAGGAGACAAATTATAACACTTTACTGTTGTGAATGTCACAACCAAACACAGCAGATTCAGAATGTGCAACAGTCAATTAATAAAGGTGTCGTGTGGGCAGGCTCGACGATAGGAGACGCCCGTCTGGAAACGAACCGGAACCACACGATTTCCACCACCACCTGAACCCGAGGAATACTGGAGCCGCCAAGTCCCAGAGTCCCCAGGTGGCCACCTTCCCAGCGTGTCGGATCTGGTATCAACACGTTGCAGCGGTCTCAGATGAAAAGGAGCGCCGTCTTGCACAGCCTCCGCAAAAACGACCGGTTCTCCTGCAAACACTCACAATAACAGATTTATAAATCTCACAAAAAGGCTGAGAGTATACCTCCAGATGAAGATGATATCTCGGCAGTTTGGTGGAGGTGTCTTCCTGCTTTTATACCAGATGTGATGATTAGTGACAGCTGTCACGGATGATGGGTGACAGCTGTCACCACGGCTTGTTCCTGAGGCGGCAGCGCCCTCTCGTGCCTGAAGCCCGCACTTCAGGCAGGGCGCCTTCTGGTGGTGGGCCAGCAGTACCTCCTCTTCAGCGGCCCACACAACAGAGGAGGAATAAACAAAAAACTAGATGTACTCCTGGTGGTTACTGGGAATTACTAAGGTGACAGGGACCATTTCATGTGTGATCAGGGGAAGCAGTGTGCCATCTACTGCGCTAACCTGGATGGGAGTGTGAGTGGATGTGAGTTTGAGTGACCATGCATTGATCAAGCAAATTGGCATCCGCTCCCAAATCGATCAATGCCTGTAACTGCAGAGACTGATTTTCAGAAAGTAATGTGGCTGGGACTTGAGTAAGTGTGCGCAGTGCGGTCATACATGAAATGAGTATGGCTCACCGATAGCACAGGGTCTACTGATGAGCATTGTCTTTTGGCTGAACTGGGCATTCTTGGATAATGTGCCCCAGGTACTGCAATACAGAAATTCCCCAGCCTCTAATCTACACTTCCTCTCCTCAGGAATTCATTGAGCCGTGCCGAGCTGCATAGGTTCCTCGGCAGGAGGTGCTGTAGGTGTGGGGAGTGAGTGCACTCCCAGTAGAGGACGAGGAAGAAGGCACGGGACCAAGTTGCGGAGGGATCTGAGGGGAAGATGCGCGTTATACTCTTCAGTTTCTCTCCCGCCATCTTTCCCTCAACCTATTGTCAATTTTGATGGCTAAAGAGATAAGTTTATCTAACATGTTGGGTTCGTCCAGGATTGCCAGTTTATCTTTAAGGGTTTTGGTTTACCCATTAACAAACACTACGCAGTACAGTGGCATTCCAGCCAGACTTCGTTGTGAATACCAGGAATTTGAATGAAGTTGCTGCAACACTGCGGGACTCCTGCCTGATGGATAATAATCTTTTACAGCTTGTCTGTCCTCACATTGGATGACTGAAAACCACAGTAAGGCAATATAGGTGACTGCTGCCCCCATAAAGCTGTAGCCCAGGCAAGAGGCTCACCCAGTGCAAATTTGTCAGGTAAGCAATCTTATGTTTATCTGTGAAATACATGGATGGCTTCTGCAAAAATACTAATGAACACTGAAGTAAAAATGCAGCACAGGTGTCAACTGATCCTGAGTATGGTTCTGGGTGACAAATAATTGGTTTCTAGTGGTGCTGAACTGACGCCGGTGTTGGTACTAATGGCATGGACGTGGACAGAGTGCAAGTGCAGTGGATAGGTGCAGACTAGAGGATATTTGTTCATTTAGGACCGAAAACTGTGCACAACTGAGATTTCTGAGAGGAAGAGGAAGGACATGAGCTGCTCTTGTTGTTGACCTAACAAGGTTCCCTGCAAGCTGAGAGCCTTTCGGATTGGGTCTGCTGCCACTGGGTCTATGTATTGGCCACAAACTCCTGCTATGGTTAAACCAAAGACAGAGATTAGGACCCAAAATGCAGGGAGCCAAATTGAAAGTAAAATAAACTATTTGTTTCAAACTGGAATTGATAAATGTGCAAATGGGTTATAAATGTTCTTAGGGCAAATGGTCCTGCTGAAAAATTAACCATCCCCCAGTCTGAGGTCAACAGTGCTTTGAAGCAGGTTTTCATCAAGGATGTCTCTGTACATTGATGCATGCATCTTTCCCTCAATCCTGACTAGTCTCCCAGTTGCTACCACTGAAAAACATCCCCACAGCATGATGCTGTCACCACTATGTTTCACTGTAGGGATGGTGCCTGGTTTCCTCCAACCATGATGCCTGGTATTCATCACAAAGTGTTCAATCTTTGTCTCATTAGAGTAGAAAATGTTGTTTTCTCATGATCTGAGTTCTTTAGGTGCTTTTTGGCAAACTGTAGGCGGGTTGCCATGTGCCTTTTACTAAGGAGTCGCTTCCGCCTGGCTCACTGTACCATACAGGCTTGGATGGTGGATTGGATGGTTGTCCTTTTGGAAGGTTCTCCTCTCTCCTCAGAGGAATGCTGGAGCTCTGACAGAGTGAACATTGGGTTCTTGGTCACCTCCCTGACTAAGGCCCTTCTCCCCTGTTTGCTCAGTTTAGTTGGGCGGCCAGCTCTAGGTGGAGTCCTGGTCGATCTGAACTTCTTCTATTTACAGATGATGGAGGCCACTGTGCTCATTGGGACCTTCAAAGCAGCAGAAATGTTTCTGTATCCTTCCCCAGATTTGTGCATCAAGACAATCCTGTCTTGGAGGTCAAGAGATAATTTCTTTGACTTCATGCTTGGTTTGTGCTCTGACATGCACTGTCAATTGTGAGACTGTATAGGTAGATAGTTGTGCGGCTTGCCAAACCATGTCCAATCAACTGAATTTATCCCAGGTAGACTCCAATTAAGCTGTAGAAACATCTCAAGGATGATCAGTGGAAAAAGAATGCACTGAGCTCAATTTTGAGCTTCATGGCATCACATTTGTTGATTCGAGTTGTTTGCTCATAGACGGGCAAGCACTAATAATGGCGCTAGGGAAACCTCAACATGGAAAGTTTCTGTGAAGGCTCTCAGTTGTCCAGGTGGTTTCCATAGGAGAGAAGCTTGATATTTCGTTTCTAATCACAGAAGCTTCCTCGGCTAAATTTCTTGCTCTGGTAGTCTGACTTCTGTCTTGACTCTTGCAGAGAAGAACATCCTTGCATCAAACAACCCAGTCCAGTCGAAAATTCAAGCTTCTCTACTATATCACTCGACATGGAAAAACATTCAGAGACTATGCAAACACATTTGTTGATACAGTTCTGGCTATGGGAGCATGATATGAGCAGATAGCTGTAGTCTTTGACAGGTGCCAGTCAGAATCCATCAAGTCAGGCACCAGAGCTAAACAGAAGCAATGGCACAGACCAGTTCATTGCACAATAAAAGATACGTCAGTCCCACGTCCGTCTGAATGGTCGAACGTCCTGGCTCTTGAAGATAACAAAAGTAATCTTGCTGGGCTTCTTTTTGGTCACCTCATTGACAATAGTCCAGCTGACAAGCTGGTGATTGTTGCTGGAGGATTTTCTCATGAAATCACAGTCAAGTCATCTGATCCAGAAGTCGATATCTCTGCAATTACACTCAACCAGGAGAAAGCAGACAGACACTCGGCTGGTATTGCACTGCATTCACGCCCACATGGAGACTATGGTCATATCTGCTCAGGATACAGATGTGCTTCTTCTACTTTTGGCACATTTTGACAAGATAGCATGCACAAACAGTCACAATGCTCGCTTTTCATGGCATATCAGGTTGCAATACTATGTCACAATTCAGTAGCCACAGTAAGAAAAAGGCTTGAAATGTGTTCCAGGAACATCACAAGGACCTAGCTGAACTTGGTAAAGGAACTCTCACTGAACACTCAGTCAGAGCAGCAGAGTGATTCAGCTGTAAAATGTACGGCATGAGTCCAACTCTTTTGTGCAGGAAAATCGCAAGAAAATCTGCCTCCAACTTTGAATGCTTCCAAGTATCATATCAAGCGTTTGCACCATCAAGCAAGTGTCCGGGACCAGGCGCACATTGCTTGTCCCAACATACGTCCAGATTGTCGGAACATCAGCACAGACGATGATGACCGTGAATGATGTGTATGCCAAAGGACTTTGTTCATGGTGAAATTTTCTGCATTGATGTCCTTGACCTTGACAAGATGTCATTAAAGCAGATGTAGAGAAGTACCAGTTTGTTCAGTTATCAAAATTTTGAGCATTTGTAGTCTTCTCATTACTACATAACTGAATTTTGCAAAGTGGTTGTCATCAAACTTCAGGTCAAATTTCATGCAAAATTCACTGAATGGTGATGTTTTTGTGCATTGTTTTAACGCCTTTAAACACAAAATTGCAACCAGCATACACTTTATTATGATTCTGCATATATGAAAATACACGCAGAGTCTCAGATATAAATTAATATGATTTGCTCTCAGCACCTTAAATATGTGCATGTTCGTAGACTGTGCCCAGTCTAATATGCTGTGAATATTAGTTTTTTATTTTCATTATATTTGCAAAAATGTCATAAAAACATTTTTTCACATTGCCATTATGGGGTTTTGTGTGTAGAATTTTGAGGAAAAAATTAATTTCAAACATTTTGGAATAAGGTTGTAACATAAAAAATGTGAAAAAAGTGCAGCGCTGTGAATACTTTCTGGGTGCACCGTACATTGCTGTCAGTGCTAATAGTGTGTTTTGGGTAGTTGTAAATTTTGACCCGATCCAGCATGCACCGCACAAACGTATATGCTGAATTGACTCCTTCTCATTCTTATTCCATGGCTTTTCAGTGTTCTTCCATTGTCTTATTCTAAAATTCGACTGTAGATGTCATTATAAATCATTCCAGAATCTTTAGAATGCCTCAGCATTTCCCTACAAGGCTGTAAGATTATGGAAGGTTTTACAATAGGCCAATCTATGCCAGGCAATATGTCACATAATATGCAAAACACCAACCTGTGCCAAGGAAAAGCCATGCTATTGTCCGTTTGTGGTTTCAGTGTTGGCTTCTCATTAAACAGGGCTCACAGGGCCAAATACTGTTGGAACTGTGGCCAGGGCCACACTGTAGTTTGGCCTTCACATGTGTCATAGATCTGTCTGGTCCCCTGGTGGTTGGACACTGTGTCCAGCACTGGGAGGTCACAAAAATATAAGCTTCCTCTCAGAGACTCAACTGGCTTGTTTTTTTAAACTAGGTTTGAGGTTTTGGGGTTTTGCTTCTTTCACACCCACACCTCCTCCACTCTTTTCCGTTTGGTACAATAGATGCCTTATGGTGTGTGCTTTTTGACCTTTTTGATTTGAACAGAAGATTGTGATTGGCAGAAAACTCAACCAAAGCTCTGGTTTGGCCCAGTGAAAAACCTTGAACAAGTTCTAAAAATATATGTGATATGCTGCGCAAAATTTGTAGACACCCCACTGTTCCTGCGTACGTATTTTTTGTGTATCAGTGAAAGCCAATATTAGAAATATAATTTAACAATAATACGCAATGTTAAAATACCTTCGGCCGTATGAGCATGTACCTTTCAATGGCCTTTCCAGGATGGCGTGTGCGTGCACATACGGTGATTCTTTAACTACGGGCACTATTGGCCTTGTAAATGTAATTTCCACCACACCATTGCCTTACAATATAAAGCGCCTTGGGGCAACTGTTTGTTGTGATTTGGCGCTATATACATGTGCTCTGATGTCACTGTTTATCTCCATAGAAACTACCAAAACAATCTTTCATACAAACTGTTTAAAGGGACATTACAGTGTTGTGGTGGAAATTAAATAGTGTGGGACAACTACATTTTGTTTAAAAAAAATCACAACAGTTGTATGACATTGAATACCCAAATTATGTTGATTGATATGTTGATTATTTTACTGATATTTTATTCAGAGATATTTTAAAACATTAGAAAAAACGTTTCTTTACCATTCATTTTTATCATTGAAGATCAAAAGTCTGGGTGTGGGACAAGCACAAAACGGCAATATTTGCATATAATGATGCTGAAAAAAGGTGAAAAAGTCATCATAGACTACTAGAACAAATTTCTTAACACACTTTCATTGTAAAGATAACTATAAAAGTGTGAAATTTCCCCTTTTTTCTCTTTTTCATACAATATCATCAAAGGACATAATAAGTGCCCGTAGTCTAAGAATCATCCATACATGAACTTTTGAAAATACTGAAAGTTACTTTTGACTGCATGTGATGTGCATGTGCGCTGCATCAAACAAATTGTTTGCAGAATGTATGGCATACCTGAAACTGACAGCTGTGATGAGGCAAGAGTTAGACTGCCGTCAAACATAGCTAGAATGTGCACGAACCAAGCATAATCAGCCGGAATGGGAAAAAAAACCCAAACCTTGAAGCACAGTCTGGAGGGACAGACATGTCAGATCCATCCCGTCAGGAGAACACCTCTGTCCAATCAAAGGTTGAGTCTGAATCAAATGACTCACACTTTAAAGGTCACCTTGACTGCTGATGTGTATTCAGTGACTGTACCTGTTTTTACTAATTCAGTTTCTGACGCTAACTTGTTATATCCCTCTATTGCAGGGGTGGGCAATCATGTGCCATAAAGGGCCGAGACACTGCAGGTTTTCCGTGCAACCAGTCACCTCAGCAGGTGATTTCATTAATGATCAGGTGTCTCAGCAGGTGATTTCATTGACAACCAGGTGTTTATGTTCAGAGGAGAAGCTCATCAGTAACCCACCTGCTGAGGTGAATGGTTGCATGGAAAACCTGTAGTGTCTCGGCCCTCGATGCTTGTCAGAAAACTCAAGCTTAAACTGTCCTCTCTCCATCACCCCCTGGTGGTCAACGCAGTGAATGGCAGTCCGTTGGGTAAAGTGACACAAGTGACTGACCCATGGACAACCATGGTTAAAACTGCATAACCCCAACTTGGATTGGGTTAGTGGTCAAATTAGTTCCTGGGGTTCTTGGTGTCACAAAACTTGTATTATGAATAACTTAAGTCCAGACCTCACCTCATTCCTGCTTGTAATCATGGCCTGGCTCTAGTCTTTAGCAAATCCAAGGCTAAGTCTCTACCTCCTCATCATGAAGGGGACTGCACCATAGATCTCCTTCCCGGGACCACACTACCTAGAGACAAGTTGTACTCACTCTCTGTACCCGAATGACAGGCGATGGAGGAGTACATAACGAGTCTCTAGAGGTGGGTCTGATCCATCCATCATCATCGCCAGCTGGAGCCGGCTTCTTCTTTGTGCAGAAAAAGGATGTCCCTCAGGCCCTGCACTGACTACAGGGGTCTCAATGACATCACAATCAAGAATCATTATCCCCTACCTCTCATCACCTCAGCCCATGAACTTTTGGAGGATGTCAAGATTTCACAAAGCTGGACTTGCACAATGCTTGCCATTTAGTGTGTATACGAGAGGGGGATGAATGGAAGACAGCCTTTAACACCCCTTCAGGGCATTATGAGTAAATAGTCATGCCATTTGGGTTAACCAATCCTCCAGCAGTTTTTCAGAGTCTGGTCAATGATGTGTTGAGAGACATGCTGAATAAATTTGTTTGTTTATCTAGTTGACATCCAGATTTCCTCCTCCAATGAAGACACCCACATCATGCATGTTTGTACAGTACTGCAGCATCTGCTGCAACACGAGTTGTACGTCAAGGCAGAAAAATGGGATTTTCACAAACCATCAGTGTCTTTTCTGGGGTTTGTGTTGGCTGAGGGGGAGGTCAGGATGGATCCCTGTAGGTGTAGGCAGCTGCAAGTTTTGGCCCTTTTTCAGCCGATTTTTCACTCGTGCGAGAATTTTTTGGATCGCGCCTAGTTTCATGTATCGTGCGTCCTGCATCATGCAGTATATACATGGAGTAACGAGCTGCGTTTAACCTCTCACAACCACCTCCCAATCGGCAGTCGTATGGTCGGATGGAAATCAAACCTGATTGATATTCTGGTCGGCCCTCATGAGGGTATCCCACTGCTGAAGCAGCGCTGCAAGCGTCTATGTGCTGATTACGTCTCGCACTGTGCATGTGCAAACATCAGAGAGAGCAAACAGTGATCATCTCTTTGGGAGAGCAGCTTCTGTTCCTTTTTTTCCCATTATTCTTCAACTCATGTAAAGTCTTGTGCTGTTTTTTTTTTTTTGTTTGTTTTTTGTTAAAACTTTGATGTCTCCCATCGAATTTGTGTAAAAATAAGAAATGTAAATAAAGTTTGAAAAAAAAGAAAAAGAAAAAACTTCTGTTTACGTTTTGCTCCTGGAAACACGAGTCCAACGTGGTTTTTGAATGTACAATGTGAGCAGTCAGATCGCATCAGAGCATCGGGTCATGTAGTGTGAGAACATAAATCGTGCACTCTGAACTTTTACACCCTGCGGTTTTGTCACACAGTTTGAGCTGGAGCCAAGTACAACGATTGAAAATATCGTACAGTGTCTGCCCAGCTTAAGGAGGTGCAACGTTTTTTGGGCTTTGCCAACTTCTACCAGAAGTTTATCAGAAATTTCAGTTCAGTGGCTTCTCCTTTGCATGCCCTAACCTCCTTTCACAGTTCTTTTTCTTCGTCCACAGACTGTGATTCTGCATTCTGCGAGTTAAAGCGGCACTTTTCCTCCACAGCGGTGCTGCTCCTCCCGGACCCCAACCAGCAGTTTGTGGTCGGGGTGGACGCATCCAATATTGGCGTAGGAGCCGTCCTAACTCAAGTTTGTCCCTCTGTTTGGTAAGTTTGGTAAGCGTCATCCTTGTGCATATTTGTCAAAGAAACTCACCCCTGAATGCAATTATGACATTGGTGACCGCGAGCTTCTGGCTGTTAAGGTGACCCTGGAGGAGTGGCGTCACTGGTTGGAGGGAACGTCACTGACAGTTTTGGTTCTGACTTAGAGAACTTAGAGTACCTTTAATCTGCCAAAAGGCTCAATGCCAGGCAGGTCCGTTGGTCTGTTTTTCAGTCAGTTCAATTTTGTGTTGTCTCATCACCCCGGGTCAAAGAATAGCAAGCCTTACCACGGCGGTTTAGTCCAGACATGGTTACCCCGGTTCTTAATCCATTCTACCCCATCATAAATTGTCTCTGCTCTAACCTGGGATATTGAGAACAAGGTGCAGGTGGCGTTAGTGGGGGTTTCGATTCTGGCAGATTGTCCTTCAGATAAATTGTTTGTAGTTGACTCCTTAAGGGGGGGGGGGGGGGGGGGGGGTAATTCAGTGGGCTCACAGCAATCGATTTTCATGTCATCCTGGTATTAGTAAGACTATGTCTGTGATTCAGCAATGGTTTTGGTGGTCCAAGATGTCTAAGGATGTCACTGAATTTGTTAATGCATGTAATGTGTGTGCTATCCACAAGGTCTCTCTTCTGGCCCACCAGGGCAAACTATTGCCTCTTCCTGTTCCGAAAAAGCCATGGACACATATTGCAGTGGATTTTGTTACCGGGCTTCCGGAGTCCAGGGGCAAGTCAGTGGTCCTTACCAAAATAGACAGGTTTTCCAAGATGGTACATTTCACACCATTGAGTAAGCTTCCCTCTGCCCGTGAATTAGCCGAGGTAATGCTTAATAATGCATTCCGGTTGCATGGTTTTCTGCAGGAAATTGTCTCAGATCGCGTTTCACAGTTTGTTTCACACTTCTGGAAGGAGTTTTGTACATTGCTAGGCTCTTCTGTAAGTCTCACCTCAGGTTTTGATCCTCAATCTAATGAACAAATGGAGCAAGCTAATCAGGAACTAGAGAAGGGTTTGCGAATCCATGCCTCCCAACATCCTCCTTCCTGGGTCGATGAGCTGGTTTGGATAGAACTGGCACACAAGAGTGTACCTTGCTCCTCTACCAATTTCTCTCCCTTCCATATTGTGCATGGCTCTCACCCCTCATTATTCCCTGCCTCTGTCACAGACTCCATGGTGCCATCGCCGCTGGTGCTACTACGGCAGTGCAGGAGAACCTGGGATTGGGCATACCAGGCTCTTCTCAAGTCCTCTGCAACGCGTAAAATGATAAATAAATGGACTGCATTTACAACCCACTTCCAATGAAGCTGGGACGTAGTGTGAAATGTAAATAAAAACAGAATACAATGATTTGCAAATCCTCTTCAACCTATATTCAACTGAATACACCACAAAGACAAGATATTTAATGTTCAAACTGATAAACATTATTGTTTTTGTGCAAATATTTGCTCATTTTGGAATGGATGCCTGCAACGCGTTTCAAAAAAGCTGCGTTATGTCACCTTTCCTTCTAACAAAACTCAAAAAGCATTTGGGACTGAGGACACTAATTGTGAGTGTCATGATTGGGTATAAAAGGAGCATCCCCACAAGGCTCAGCCGTTCACAAGCAAAGATGGGGCGAGGATCACCACTTTGTGAACAACTGCATGAAAAAATAGTCCAACAGCTTAAGAACAATGCTTCTCAACGTTCAATTGCAAGGAATTTAGGGATTCCATCATCTACAGTCCATAATATAATCAGAAGATTCAGAGAATCTGGAGAACTTTCTACACGCAAGCAGCAAGACCAAAAACCAACACTGAATGCCTGAGACCTTTGATCCCTCAGGTGGCACTGCATTAAAAACCAAGATCATTGCGTAAAGGATTTTACCACGTGGGCTCAGGAACACTTCGTAAAACCATTGTCAGTTACAAAGTTTGTCGCTACGTTTACAAGTGCAAGATAAAACTCTACCATGCAAAGCGAAAGCCATACATCAACAACATCCAGAAACGCTGCCGCCTTCTCTGGGCCTGAGCTCATTTGAAATGGACAGACGCAAAGTGGAAAAGTGTGCTGTGGTCTGAGTCCACATTTCAAAGTGATTTTGGAAATCATGGATGTCATGTCCTCCGGACAAAAGAGGACACAGACGATCCAGATTGTTACCAGCGCAAAGTTCAAAAGCCAGCATCTGTGACGGTATGGGGGTGTGTTAATGCCCATGGCATGGGCAACTTACACATCTGTGATGGCACCATTAATGCTGAAAGGTACATCCAGGTTTTGAAGCAACACATGCTGCCATCCAAGCAATGTCTTTTTCAGGGACGTACCTGCTTCTTTCAGCAAGACAATCCCAAGCCACATTCTGCACATTTTATAACAGCGTGGCTTCGTAGTAAAAGAGTGCAGGTACCAGATTGCCCTGCCTGCAGTCCAGACCTGTCGCCCATTGAAAATGTATGGTGCATTATGAAGCACAAAATATGACAAAGGATACCCCAGACTGTTGAACAACTGAAGTCATACATCAAGCAAGAATGGGAAAGAATTCCATCTACAAAGCTTTAGCAATTAGTGTCCTCAGTTCCCAAACACTTGTTGAGTGTTGTTAGAAGGAAAGGTGATGTAACACAGTGGTAAATATACCACTGTCCCAGCTTTTTTGAAACATGTTGCAGGCATCCATTTCAAAATGAGCAAATATTTCCACAAAAACAATAAAGTTTATCAATTTAAACATTAAATATCTTGTCTTTGTGGTGTATTCAATTGAATATTGGTTGAAGAGGATTTGCAAATCATTGTGTGCAAATCATTGGAATTGGGGCTTTATATAACGCTTTTCCATCTGCATCACACACTCAAAGCACTTTCCACATCAACACCTCACATTCACCTCGATGTCAGGCTGCTGCCATGCAAGGCGCTCACTACACACCGGAAGCAGCTAAGGGATTAAGGACCTTGCCCAAGGGCCCTTAGTGATTTTCCAGTCAGGCTGGGATTTGAACTGAGGATCCTCTGGTCTTAAGCACAGTGCTTAGCCACTTGACCATCACCTCCCCTTAAGTCTGCATAAGTCTGCTGCTGACCGTAAAAGAACTTCAGCTTCCACTTACGAACCCATGGCAGAAGGTTTGGCTCTCCATGCATGACTTGCCACTTCATGGGACTTGCAGGAAGCTCGCACCCAGGTTCATTGGGCCATTTCCTGTTTCAAAGGTCATTAATCCTGTTTCTATCCATCGCAAGCTGCTCAGAACCTTGCGGATCCATCTGACTTTCCACATAAGCCATGTCAAGCCAATCCTCTCCAGGCTGTTGCGTCGTCCTGCCATTCCTCCTCCACATGCACAGTTCGTTAGCGGTGGTCCTGTGTTCACCGTGCGGCAGCTTCTGTCCTCTTGTCACCGGGGCCGGGTTTTCCAGTACTTTGTCGATTGGGAGGGATACGGTCTGGACAAGCGTTCCTGGGTGCCTGCTCGCTTCATTATGGATCCGTCTCTCATCCAGGACTTCCACGCTTCCCATCCTTCTGCTCCTAGGCCGCCCGAGGTCGGCTATTTGATGGGGGTTACAGTCATGATGTGGGGTTGTGAGTAATGTGTGTACTTTATTTTGTAGTTAATGTTTGTGTGGGTTTTTTTTTTCCAGTGCAATTTTGGTTGGTGTTTTTTTGTTGGCACTCTCTTGTCTCTCACTGTGTCTTGGTGTATGTGTGTCTGGTTCTCTTTTGCTTGGTCACGCCTTCTTCCTTCAAATTCTCCCTCACCTGCATCTGATTATCGCTGACTCCTTCTGTTCTTAAGCCTCTTGTTTCCTGCACTTTCTGCCTGAATTTTTGTGCTCTGTCCCTGTATTTCTAGCTTTCATGTCTCAGTGTCCTTGTCCCTCGTTGTCATGCCATGTATCGACCTCTTGCCTGTCTACTGACCTCGCTACTTGTCTCATGTTTTGAACATTGTTACTTTGTGCTGCCTGTTGTACTGTGTACCGAATCCAGCCTGAACAACGACTAAAGCCTTTTGAACAATCCTTCCTGTTTTTGAGTCCCGCATTTGTGTCCTGCCTAGTTCAGTCAGTAACCATGACAGATATATACACTCAACTTACATATAACTTCTTCATTGTCTATTGTCAAATAAAACTGCATATTATTAAACTGTTTGGAGCTAAACCATTCATAGTTTTTAGAAATATTTGCAACACAAAATGTATGTTTAGACCCCAAAAGCACCTGTCTATCACTTTTTAGTGCTGAGATCTAGGTGAGTCTATGATTATTGGTGGCCATTTTGTTTTTCACTGATTTGAGAACTAAACTGTAAAACTGAGCATAACAGATAAAAAATTCAGCTTCAACACCCCCAAATCCTTTGGAATAAAGTGTCAGCTTTTCCTCAAAAATGCCTCTAGCACCTTAAATAAGCACATTTCAAAAATATGGATCTCGTCTATACAGCTTGGGAGTACATATGTCACACAACCGTTGTAAAAACTCACTGCCAGCCCTGTCCCTCTCCATCCCCCGCCCACTTTCCATATGCATTTGTTTTCAACAGAGATGGCGAGTCAGAAATGCATAGAGAAATTCGCATTTCTCACGAAACCCAAGACTGGTTCAAAGGACATTGCGTCCGGTGTCCATAAAGTTGCAAGGTTGCCTTTCTGCTATGAGACGTGTGAGCCCTGTTCTCCCCAAAACAAGTCATTTAGCAATTACAATTGCTCCCAAACTGTACAATTAATGTAAAAATGTTGCATAGTTCCCCTTTAAAGATTCCACCTGAGTGTGAATGTGTGTCACGCCTTCTGAAGACAAACACTGTGGATCCCAAATATCCCAGAGGTGATTGGGTGTAATGGTCAGCACTGGTCAGTAATGGCCAGTGGTTTGGCACCATCTGCTTCTTCTTGAAAAGCTCTTCCTGTCCACACACATCGTGTAAAATAAAGACTTCCTCAACAGACTGTAAACCACTCTGATCCCACCAGAACTCCTCAGTTCCTATTTCACTCTTTCATTCTCTAACTCTGTGTTGCACTTTCCTCCTTTGCACTGACCTTCCCAGGCCGGTCTGAGTCTTTATATTTCAGGATTTGAGGCTACATCTGAAACAAAAGCAAAATTATGGGTCTGGTTTGGCTTGAAGAGCGCGCACTGACCCCGGCGTGTGGTTTTCTTAGGCCAGACCAGAGAGAGGTGAGGTGGGGAGAAGAATTTGTGTGAATCTAGCTGTGTATTTGAACAAAACCCTAACCACAGCTAATTTGAATGTGTCATTAGCAGGAGGAAGGGGATCCAAACTTAAGCTGGCCATAGATGGAGCGCAATGCGCTTAAATCACAAAGGCAACGCTTTTTTGTTGTTGTTGTTGTTGAAGGACTTTGAAGACAAGGCCCACAGCCTCGTGTCACAAAGCTTTTCACCTCTTCCACACATGACAGTCATATGAAGCTATGATTTCACAATAGTTCTGTCACCATCAGATGCAACAATTTAATCATCCCATCATGTTTATGCTCCAAAGGTTTGTTCTTTGTGGTGTTTGGGTATGGTGCTGCTATTTAGTGTGGAGGTGACAAACATATGCAAAACCCAGTTTAATGTCACTTTAAAGTTTCCTGACTTCAGTTCATGCTCAGGTTCTGTTCACTTTAGCTGTGTCTTTACGTGTTGTTTGTTTGTTTCTGTGGCTTTCTTCATGTTCACATGCACTTACATTTCCTTCACTAGTTCCCTCTCACTATATATTTTTATAGTGAGTATATTTTTCCTGTTGGTGCCTTTGTGTGGTTCTTGAGATGAAGATGTCATTTTTGGATTGTCCACCTGTCGATCTCCTCTGTACTGACCATCTGCCTGTGTTTATGGACTGTCTCCCTGGATTGACCTTCAAGAGACTCAGTGTCATCGACCAAACGGTCCCCTCTAAAAATTGGTCCACCCTGCCTTCACTGTGGCTTCACTGCACATGCTTCACTGACTCTGAGTCTGACTCTGTACACCCAAAGCGATCAAAGGGAATAATGTGATTATTAACCATTTCAAATCATTCTAAAGTCAGTTTTAAGCAGAAACGAGTCAATAATCGGTGAGTAGCTACTGAAGCTTTGAAATGACGTAGGCGCAGAAGTACGTCAGACTCAGACGTGCTGCTGTGGCGCTCTGATCAGTCCCCTCTCTTTTATTATGAAATAATGCTGAATTTAAATGGAAATGATTGTTGTACAAAAGCTTCAGATATCTGTCACTGAGATAGATGATGACTGGAGTGCATTTTTAAGCAGAAACGAGGTGATAATCGGAGAATCGCTGCTGATGCTCCGAAATGATGCATAAGCAGTGAAGGCGTGGGGGACTGATTTTTAGGGGGACTGTTCGGTCGGGGACACCGGCACCAGACACAAATTCATGGAATTTATCGCAGAGGCGCGCAAATGAAGCAATCTCATTGCATAACATCAATCAAAGGGAACCAAATTAATAGTGAAAACATACCTCTATAGAAAAAATGCACTGTTGCAAACTGTAGAGCATGTTCCTTGAAAATTGCGTTTTGTTTTTGGTTGCATTACATCATTGTCCGTTTTTAAAGAGTCTGGTTTGGTGATCGACATTAGATTGCTGAAAATGTACGTAATACGAGCCATTTGGCGAGTTTGGCATGTCGGTGCCTTGCTGTGCTTTTGTGTTGCATGTATACGTAAACAGGAGTCTCAATGAAACAGATGTATTTTGAGTCTGCAAGGAGATGGATCAGTCAAAAGTAAAACAATCAGCGAAGAAAGCGCACAGTGTATCTGAGACTTTCCTACAGCATGAATGTGTCGCACTGTGTGGTCTTGAACCCTATTTAGACCTAGTGGGTGACCACTGTACAATTAGGGACACCATGTTTCACAACAGCAGCAGAAAGTGGAATTCCTGTGAGTGGAGCAGACCTTCTCATGTTTACTGCTGCAAATATTCTCCTTACCATTCATGGCACTGCACCCAACCTGGCTTACTGGTGATTGTATCATGGAGTATGAATAACACAATTATAAAACCCCATAAGACAGTTGGTGTTTATGTAAGTGCAGATCCGCCGAGGGGAACGACTTGCTACATGCAAGGATGAAAGCTGATGCCCCAGATTGCAGTTTCAGTGCTAACAGAGAGATATATTTCTTGGCTTTGGTGTCCTTGACGCAGCCAGTTTAAGGACGACACAGTTTCATGTCAGAGGGAGAAATAAGTCATCATGCAAATCTTAAATTCACGGGAACGCAGATGTTTTATTTAAATAAGTTGGCCGATAAACAGTACAGCACACAATTTGTAGGCTTTTTTTTTTAATTAACAAAGCAAAGCTACTGTCTGTCTTACTTTCCATAAGATTTCCAACCTGTTTGTGGCTTTTTTCTTTTTTTTTTTTTTTTTTGCTCCTGCCACACATTTAGTCACTGCGACCTCATTTTTCTCTGCACCTGCAAGTCCTGCACCTCTCTGAAAGCAGCGCAGTCATGCTAGAAGTTGAAAAACTGAAATATGTTGTGCTGGATAACAGTGTGATAGCATCATAAATCCAACCTGGTCTCACAGCAAGTCATGATTCAGGAGCACAAAATATACAATAATATATTGGTTCATGACATTGTGACGAAAAGCGCCTCATTTTCTTCACGGCAGCACAAATTTATTCTCATTCATTCCGTGATGGCTGCACGAAATTTTTTTCAGCAAAACTTTTCAATTCAAGTGAGGAGGCAGAGTATTTATTTACTAGCATGTTGACGATGGTAAAGGCTTAATAACTATTAAAAAAGAAAAGTGAATGAATGCTGTCTTGTTAAAGCCTCTTTACATATTTTTGGTTACATTGTTTTTTACATAAAGAATGTCAGCAGCTTTTTATCTGACACTTCTTGTATTCACATTCTCTTTCCTCAGCATGAATGCCCTTTCTTTTTTATCCTGTGAGAGCTCTTCTTTTTCTTCACCAGTTTTTGAATGATATGACTTTTTTTTCACTCTGCTTTGCCAGCTCATTTTTCTTTTTTCACTTGATAACATTTTCCTCCTTTCAGTGCTCTGCAAGTTTTATTTTGATTTTCCCATTATTGTACTTTTCTTTGTCATTTTCAAGGTTTGAAAAGAAGCAAAAAAATATATATTTTAAAGTACATGTAACATGTAATGCATTGGTTAATATCTATCTATATCTATCTATCTATCTATCTATCTATCTAGATAGATAGATAGAGAGAGAGAGAGAGAGAGAGAGAGAGAGAGAGAGAGAGAGAGAGAGAGAGAGAGAGAGAGTATAAGTGAAAGGACCTTCTAAACTAGTAATGTGGTACATAGCACTTTTTTGCATCATACCACTCAGTTGTGTGAGTGAGGAAAAATACTGGAACACACACACACACACACACACACACATATATACGAGGTCTGTCCATAAAGTATAGGTCCTTTTTATTTTTTTCAAAAACTATATGGATTTCATTCATATGTTTTTACGTCAGACATGCTTGAACCCTCGTGCGCATGCGTGAGTTTTTCCACGCCTGTCGGTGACGTCATTCGCCTGTGAGCACTCCTTGTGGGAGGAGTCGTCCAGCCCCTCGTCTGAATTCCTTTGTCTGAGAAGTTGCTGAGAGACTGGCGCTTTGTTTGATCAAAATTTTTTCTAAACCTGTGAGACACATCGAAGTGGACACGGTTTTGAAAAATTAAGCTGGTTTTCAGTGAAAATTTTAACGGCTGATGAGAGATTTTGAGGTGACACTGTCGCTTTAAGGACTTCCCACAGTGCGAGACGTCGCTCAGCGCTCTCAGGCGGCGTCATCAGCCTGTTTCAAGCTGAAAACCTCCACATTTCAGGCACTATTGATCCAGGACGTCGTGAGAGAACAGAGAAGTTTCAGAAGAAGTCGGTTTCAGCATTTTATCCGGATATTCCACTGTTAAAGGAGATTTTTTTTTAATGAAAGACGTGCAGACGGGTCCGCGCGTCAGGACGCAGCCGCCGCGACGCTCTGCCACAGGAAAAACACCTCTGTTGGAAGCTTTAAGGACAAGTTGGAACATGTCCAGCTGTTAAACAATTTCTGATATACTCACTCCACTGAAAGCCATCAAAAGCCGCCTGGATTTTACAAATGGTTATCAACACGGAGGTGTTTTTCCTGTGCCGCCGCACCACGACGGCTGCGTCCCGATGCGCGGACCCGTCCGCACGTCTTTCATTAAAAAAATCTCCTTTAACAGTGGAATATCCGGATAAAATGCTGAAACCGACTTCTTCTGAAACTTCTCTGTTCTCTCACGACGTCCTGGATCAATAGAGCCTGAAATGTGGAGGTTTTCAGCTTGAAACAGGCTGATGACGCTGCCTGAGAGCGCAGCGCGACGTCTCGCACCGTGAAAAGTCCTTAAAGCGACAGTGTCACCTCAAAATCTCTCATCAGCCGTTAAAATTTTCACTGAAAACCAGCTTAATTTTTCGAACCATGTCCACTTCGATGTGTCTCACAGGTTTAGAAAAAATTTTGATCAAACAAAGCGCCAGTCTCTCAGCAACTTCTCAGACAAAGGAATTCCGACGAGGGGCTGGACGACTCCTCCCACAAGGAGTGCTCACAGGCGAATGACGTCACCGACAGGCGTGGAAAAACTCACGCATGCGCACGAGGGTTCATGAAATCCATGAATGAAATCCATATAGTTTTTGAAAAAAATTAAAAGGACCTATACTTTATGGACAGCCCTCGTATATATATATATATATATATATATATATATATATATATATATATATATATATATATATATATATATATATATATATATATATATAACAAAAATATAAACGCAACACTTTTGGTTTTGCTCCCATTTTATATGATATGAACTCAAAGATCTAAAACTTTTTCCACATACACAATATCACCATTTCCCTCAAATATTGTTCACAAACCAGTCTAAATCTGTGATAGTGAGCACTTCTCCTTTGCTGAGATAATCCATCCCACCTCACAGGTGTGCCATACCAAGATGCTGATTAGACACCATGATTAGTGCACAGGTGTGCCTTAGACTGCCCACAATAAAAGGCCACTCTGAAAGGTCCAGTTTTATCACACAGCACAATGCCACAGATGTCGCAAGATTTGAGGGAGCGTGCAGTTGGCATGCTGACAGCAGGAATGTCAACCAGAGCTGTTGCTCGTGTATTGAATGTTCATTTCTCTACCATAAGCCGTCTCCAAAGGCGTTTCAGAGAATTTGGCAGTACATCCAACCAGCCTCACAACCGCAGACCACGTGTAACCACACCAGCCCAGGACCTCCACATCCAGCATGTTCACCTCCAAGATCGTCTGAGACCAGCCACTCGGACAGCTGCTGAAACAATCGGTTTGCATAACCAAAGAATTTCTGCACAAACTGTCAGAAACCCTCTCAGGGAAGCTCATCTGCATGCTCGTTGTCCTCATCGGGGTCTCGACCTGACTCCAGTTCGTCGTCGTAACCGACTTGAGTGGGCAAATGCTCACATTCGCTGGCGTTTGGCACGTTGGAGAGGTGTTCTCTTCACGGATGATGCGAAGGAGATGTGTTGCACTGCATGAAGCAAATGGTGGTCACACCAGATACTGACTGGTATCCCCCCCCAATAAAACAAAACTACACCTTTCAGAGTGGCCTTTTATTGTGGGCAGTCTAAGGCACACCTGTGCACTAATCATGGTGTCTAATCAGCATCTTGATATGGCACAACTGTGAGGTGGGATGGATTATCTCAGCAAAGGAGAAGTGCTCACTATCACAGATTCAGACTGGTTTGTGAACAATAATTGAGGGAAATGGTGATATTGTGTATGTGGAAAAAGTTTTAGATCTTTGAGTTCATCTCATACAAAATGGGAGCAAAACCAAAAGTGTTGTAGGGAGGTTTTACAATTGTTCAAAAACTAATTTTGATTATTTTGTAGAGAGTATTATTTTGTAGAGAGTATACTTTTTATACAAGATAATTATAAAATTAAAAATTAAATCAAATTATAGGAGTTTATTCGTCATCAAAGTCACACCAACTCAATCACTGATCATATGTCTTTTGTCTGCATCAACAAACAGCCTATAAAATTAAAAAGGGGTGGAATCATGAAAAAATAGATGGGGAGGGGAGAGTAAAGTGGAGAGTATAGTGAATAAGTTGGGGAGAGCATTAGAATCAGAATCTAAACAAAACCACGTGACCTGAGCCTTGCTTACACATCATAACAATGAGGGTTTTTCCCACCATGGATGCTAACATTCTAAACAGTTTTGTTTTACATCTGCTCGAAAAAAAGGCAAATTCTGCTAAAACTATGTGGAATTATTCGTGATAACTTTGGTGAATGATCTTGTCAGTATCAGTTGTTCTTTGTTTGTTGACACATGTAAAGTATTTGTCACTTAGAAAAGGTCAAACTAGTGGAATTCTTTGAGGCTTGATGTGTCTGACATTTTGCAATCTAAGTATGTGGACTGTCAAAAGGAGTATGTAGTCTGCATGCAAATTTTGAGCTGCCTGGAGTGTGTAACAGCTGATATGTGTGTGACTGCAGGAACCTTAACATGTTTATATATACAGATATCTGTAATAATACAGGTTGTTGTGTGGTTAATTCTGATTTCTGAGAAGTCTGTACTCCAGTATTCTGTCAGTTGAAATTACTGTATTGTTTAATTTCTTATTTTAGCACCATTGACAGTGTGCTGGAAAAAATTGATTGCATTTCTATATTGCTTTTCCATCTAGGAGATGCCCATAGCACTTTACAATGATGCCTCATATTTACTTTCATAGCCAAGGATGGTACCCATTTTTATAGCTGGGTGGACTCAGATTAAGTGTCTTGTCCAAGGACACAGACAGGTAGGTAGTATGAGTGGTATTAGAATGCAAGTCTGTGTGTTGGAAGGGTAGCTCCCTGGCCACTGCGCTACCTGTTCATTGCAAAGGGAGGGTTACTTCAAAGGTTTCTGAAAAGCTTTTAACTCAATGGTAATTTTAGCTAGATGACTTATGTACCAGGTCTCTCTGGAGGAGGAGTTTTGGGTACTGCTGGAATGACCTTGTGTCAAGCAAAAGCTTACCTAGGGAGACTGAAATTATGGTCCAATTCCCTGTCCTGGTGGTTGCCATCCAGGACTCAAAGCAGCTTTGTAGTGTGGTAGATGGAATGACTCATAGCACCAGAACATGCTCTCAGACTTGATCTGACCTCTGCCTATAATAAATGGTATAATTTTGTCAATATGTAGAACAAAATGTATCTTTCAAACACACTGGAAGATTGTGGTTATTAAAAGATTATTTAAATATCTCTCTCTCTCTCTCTCTCTCTCTCTCTCTCTCTCTCTCTCTCTCTATCTATCTATCTATCTATCTATCTATCTCTTTGAAAATGAGCATTTGGAAATGTGAAATGTGATATTTTACTGTCATAAAATTTTGGAACAAAAAAAACCATGAAAGCAACTTTTATAATAAAAAATGAATATCAAAGTTCGACATTATGGTACTTTTCCACAGTCATCTGCTGAAAAGAGCATGTTCCATTGGCTCAAACTGAAATACACATTACTGGATTTGCTGCATGACAAATACAATGCCGCAATCACAGTCCAGCCCATATTTAAACTGGCCAATCACAGTGGATGTGGGTGCAGTTTGAAGACTGGTTTATTTGCTTGTGCGTGTTTTAATAATGAAGTGGGAGAAGATAAATATTTGGGGTTTTTCTGCAGTTTAGTGAGGACATTTTGAGGAAAAACCATGAAAATTAAACCTTTATACAACCCCTGGCAAAAATTATGGAATCACCGGCCTTGGAGGATGTTCATTCAGTTGTTTAATTTTGTAGAAAAAAAGCAGATCACAGACATGACACAAAACTAAAGTCATTTCAAATGGCAACTATCTGGCTTTAAGAAACACTTTAAGAAATCAGGAAAAACAATTGTGGCAGTCAGTAACAGTTACTTTTTTAGACCAAGCAGAGGGAAAAAAAATATGGAATCACTCAATTCTGAAGAATAAATTATGGAATCACCCTGTAAATTTTCATCCCCAAAACTAACACCTGCATCAAATCAGATCTGCTCGTTAGTCTGCATCTAAAAAGGAGTGATCACACCTTGGAGAGCTGTTGCACCAAGTGGACTGACATGAACCATGGCTCCAACACAAGAGATGTCAATTGAAACAAAGGAGCGGATTATCAAACTCTTAAAAGAGGGTAAATCATCGCGCAATGTTGCAAAAGATATTGGTTGTTCACAGTCAGCTGTGTCTAAACTCTGGACCAAATACAAACATGGGAAGGCTGTTAAAGGCAAACATACTGGTAGACCAAGGAAGACATCAAAGCATCAAGACAGAAAACTTAAAGCAATATGTCTCAAAAATCGAAAATGCACAACAAAACAAATGAGGAACGAATGGGAGGAAACTGGAGTCAACGTCTGTGACCGAACTGTAAGAAACCGCCTAAAGGAAATGGGATTTACATACAGAAAAGCTAAACGAAAGCCATCATTAACACCTCAACAGAAAAAAACAAGGTTACAATGGGCTAAGGAAAAGCAATCGTGGACTGTGGAAGACTGGATGAAAGTCATATTCAGTGATGAATCTCGAATCTGCATTGGGCAAGGTGATGATGCTGGAACTTTTGTTTGGTGCCGTTCCAATGAGATTTATAAAGATGACTGCCTGAAGAAAACATGTAAATTTCCAGTCATTGATGATATGGGGCTGCATGTCAGGTAAAGGCACTGGGGAGATGGCTGTCATTACATCATCAATAAATGCACAAGTTTATGTTGATATTTTGGACACTTCTTATCCCATCAATTGAAAAGATGTTTGGGGATGATGAAATCATTTTTCAAGATGATAATGCATCTTGCCATAGAGCAAAAACTGTGAAAACATTCCTTGCAAAAAGACACATAGGGTCAATGTCATGGCCTGCAAATAGTCCGGATCTTAATCCAATTGAAAATCGTTGGTGGAAGTTGAAGAAAATGGTCCATGACAAGGCTCCAACATGCAAAGCTGATCTGGCAACAGCAATCAGAGAAAGTTGGAGCCAGATTGATGAAGAGTACTGTTTGTCACTCATTAAGTCCATGCCTCAGAGACTGCAAGCTGTTATAAAAGCCAGAGGTGGTGCAACACAATACTAGTGATGTGTTGGAGCGTTCTTTTGTTTTTCATGATTCCATAATTTTTTCCTCAGAATTGAGTGAGTCCATATTTTTTTTCCCTCTGCTTGGTCTAAAAAAGTAACCGTTACTGACTGCCACAATTTTTTTTTCCTGATTTCTTATAGTGTTTCTTAAAGCAAGAAAGTTGCCATTTGAAATGACTTTAGTTTTGTGTCATGTCTGTGATCTGCTTTTTTCTACAAAATTAAACAACTGAATGAACATCCTCCGAGGCCGGTGATTCCATAATTTTTGCCAGGGGTTGTAGAAGAGTTGACATTTGGATCTTGAAGATAAAATTTTTGGACAAGTGAAATGGACAAAATGTACCTTACAAGTAGATTTTGATCCAGTTTTTGAAAAGACATTCTGTGCATCATAACAGATTTGCAACCATATCTCATCGGCATTTTGTGATGCCATTGAGAAAAGTGATTTAATCTATTAGTTCATGTTGCTATCACGAAAAGTAGTAGATTGTCATGATTGCAGACCCGCTGTGCACATCTGGGTTATGGTTTTGGTTTTAGTTAGGGTTAGACAACCCCATCATGAAAATTTACATTTCATGACAGTATCATGATCTAATAGCGTGAGACTGGGCTGCAGATGTGTCACCTGTTCTCATAGTCATTTGCTAAATCTTCAGCTTCAAAGTTGTTCAATTCAGACACTAAATTTTACGCGCTGGAAAGCCTTGAATGGATCACTACCGTATATACACCGTGCTAGTCCTGGATTTGACCCTCGTCTGCCTTCAAAATGTCCTCAATACTTTGTTGCATTGATTCAGCAAAGTATTGGAAACACTCCAGACATATTTTTTTTTTTTGCTCCATACTGATATACCATCACACAGGTGCCACACCATTACACCAACAGCACCAACCTGAATTTTTATTCAGCCAGATGGAGCCGTTATCCCAGATTCTGATCATGTGCTTGTTGCTGCAAAAACTGAGCTTGTTGCTGCAAAAACTGAGACTCATTAGAACCTGTTTCCACTGTGACCTCAGATTCCTGTTCTTGAGAGGAGTGACACCCAGTGTGGTGTTCTGTTTCTGTAGTTTATCTACTGTAGTCCATTCACAGAAGCTATTCTGCAATCCTTGGTTGTAAAAGGTGGTCATTTGTATTGTCGGCGCTTTTCTATCAATTCCAGTCTGGCCATTCTTTTCTCACTCTGCCATAAACAAGGTATTTCTTCCCAGACAGCTGACACTTGTTGAATGTTTCTCCATTTTCAGACTGTGGTGGCCAAGTGGTTAAGTGTGCTTGTTTCCAGTGCGAAAGACTCTTGCTTCAAATCTCACCCCTGTCCATTATCCATGTTGTGGCTATCCCTCGTTGCCGAGGATGGTGGTCTCCTAGTTGTTGGCATGCTCTCTTAGGTGACTTAGGAGTCCCAGTCGCGTAGCGCACTGCCTCCCGCAGGTTGGACAGGTGGTAGTTGGTGGGAGTTTCTGCCTGTTGGAGTCTTGAAGTCGCTCTTTTCTTCTTCTGTTTTTCTCTTTTGTGTAGGAGATCCTAGCCTCTTCAAAGGTCTGAGTGCCAAGGTGAATGGTGGATCTCCATTTTGGCCGATCTTTGGCTGCAGTTTCCCAGGTGTTCCAGTTGATGTTGCAATTCTTCAGGTTTAGTTTGAGCAGATCTTTGTATCGCTTCTTCTGTCCTCCCCTGGTTCGGTGGCCCAGTTCCAGTTCAGAGTAGAAGACTTGTTTCGGCAGCCGGTTCTCATTCATCTGGACAACGTGGCCAGTCCAGCAAAGTTGGCTTTTGATGACAAGAGATTCAATGCTAGACAGTTTGGCATCTTCAAGGATGCTGACGCTTGTTCTGTAGTCCTCCCAAGTGATGTGGAGGATGCCTCTCAGGCAGCGTTGGTGGAAGTGTTCCAGCGCTTTGATGTGGCGACTGTAGGTGGTCCATGTTTCCGAGCTGTATGGAAGAGTTGGGATGAAATAGCCCTGTAGACTCTGATCTTGGTCTCAGTTCGGAGGTCTCGGTTCTGAAAGATGCGAGTGCGTAGTCTACCGTAGGCTGCGCCAGTGCACTGAAGACGGTGCTGGATCTCCGCATCGATGTCTGCCTTGGACAACACGTGGCTGCCAAAGTAGGGAAAGTGGTCGACGTTTTCGAGGGTTTGGCCCTGGAGTACGATGGTTGGAGGTTGTGGATTGGCATTGTTTGGGCGCGGTTGCTGGAGAACCTGTGTTTTCTTCAGGTTGATGTGAATGCCGAGCTTTGTGTAAGCAAACTCGAAGGCTTCGAGGGTGGTCTGGAGTCCTGCTTCCGTGTGTGATGCGACGCTGTTGTCATCTACGTACTCAAAGTTACAGAGAGATGTCGTCTTGGTCAGGTTCTTGGATCGAAGTCGGCTCAGATTGAAGACCTTCCCGTCCGTTCGGTATCTGATCTTGATCGCCGGTGGGAGTCTGTCTTTAGTCAGGTTAAGGATGGCGGCCACAAAGATGACAAAGAGGGTGGGGGTGATGACACATCCCTGTTTGACGCCAGAGTTGACTCTGAAAGCATCTGATCTTTCTCCGTTGGCTTGCCGGATGCCATCATGTCATCATGAAGCAGTTGTACAACCTTGGCGAACTTTTCCGGACAGCCGAACTTGGCTAGAATCTTCCAGAGAAGCGGGCAGGAGACGCTGTCAAAGGCTTTCATGAGGTCGATAAACGCCAGGTACAGTGGGAGGTGTTCTTTGCGGCACTTTTCCTGTAGTTGTCGGACTGTGAAGATCATGTCCCAGGTTCCTCGCGATGGATGAAAGCCAGTTTGACTTTCTGGAAGAAAGGTTTCTGCCACTGGTCTTAAACAGTTGTTGACGATTCGGGCTAGACTTTTCCCGCAATCGATAGCAGTGAGATGCCACGGTAGTTTCCGCAGTCTGCCCTGTCCCCTTTCTTCTTGTAGATCGTCATGATGATGGCGTCTCTCAGGTCCGCTGGGATCTCCTCGTTGACCCAGATCTTCATGATGAGTGGGTGCAGCTGCATTTGCAGGAGTGGTCCGCCCAGTATGAAGACCTCAGCAGGGATGCTGTCCAGACCAGGGGCCTTGTTTTTCTTCAGTTCATGGATCGCCTGGCTTGTCTCCTGGAAGCTTGGCACTCTGGCAAGATGTTCAATGATGTCATGTTCGGGCAGAAGGCTGAGGACCTCTTCCTCGTCGATGATGGAGCTGATGGTCAGTAAGTCTTCGAAGTGCTCCTTCCACCTTGCATTGATCTCCGTCTTGGTCTTCATGAGTCTAGTGCCATCTTTGCTTCGGAGTGGGGCTTGTCCCTGGGTGGATGGGCCGTAGATGGCCTTGGTGGCGGAGAAGAATCCCCTGGTGTCGTTTCTGTCAGCGAGGGCTTGAAATTTCAAATCATCCAAGCAAACGATTGTCTTCCTTATTTTAAGACAGAGGCTAATCTTAAAATAAGAATTCTGTCTAGTTTTAAGGCACATTTTGATTACTCAGTGCCTAGACATTTTGCTAGTTTTGAGAATTCTAACCAAGTAATTTTTTCTTACCCCATTGGCAGATTTTTTTTTTTTTTTTGCTTAATACTGAACATCACATGAGGCTGAAGGCTGCATGATGTGATCTAAACTAGCATGGGGGAAGAATTAATTCGTGAGTGGCAAAAAAGAAAATAAAAATAAAATAATCGGTCGCGGAACGTTACTTCCAGTTTGCTTCCGTGTCAGGTTAGTATCTGTCTCATCCACCTAAAGCACCCCTAGAACGAAGATCACATGATGTGATCTAAAATAGTGTGGGGAAGAATTGATTTGGCAGTGGCAAAAAAAAGAGATTTGTTTGCAACGTCACTTCCAGTTTGCTTCAGTATTTTTATTTTTTTTTTTAAATTAAGAGACTTTATTGATAATATGAGTGAAGTGCTGCATAGTGGCATGAAGCTCGCTCATGGTACAATGAGTCAAAGACAGGAAGTGCCAAATTTTGAACACTTCCTGGATCGACACTTCCTGGATTGACTGAAAATAAAGTGTGAAGGGCCTAAATGAGATGATGAGGAATTTCCAGGCATGTGACACACAAATAAAGAAAAATGCTTAAAATGGGGAGGGGGGGTTAGGGGTTAGCTAACGGTTTTTAGCCATGATAATGCTCCCCAGCAGCATTTGCTGAAAATAAAGTCTGAAGGACCTAAATGAGATGGTGAGGACTTTCCAGGCATGTGAGAGGCAAATAAAGAAAAATGCTTGAAAAGGTGTGGGGGGAGAATTCCCTAGAAGCTGAAGGATTTTAGCCATGCTCATGCTCCCCAGAACTATTTTACTGAATAAAAGGTGTACAGGACCTAAATGACATGGTCACACAGTATTTTCATGAATACCTTTAATAAACCCATAATATGTATCATTGAAGCCTACAATAGTTTGTCATTAACAAATTATGTGAGTCCATTTAAAAGATCTTCATCTTGAAACTTTCATCAACTTAAGGGCCCTGTCCCACTGGGGAGAAGATCAATTGCGCATGAATTGAGTATACAAATTACGGGCGTTCGTTGTCATCCGCAACAAAAATGGCCAAAAATGACAAATGTCCCAGTATGAATTATGGATATATTAATAATATATAATGAATATATGATGAACAATCACGGTTATATAACGCATGTAGTGAGGAAACGAATCAGACGCATTGAGATTATCACAGCAGTATTACGGGTGTATTATGAATGCATCGCACACATGTTGTGCGTGCACGGCATCTGCATTGCAGTCATAAAATAAGCACGCTCGGGCCATTGGCATCCCTATTCACACCATCAATACAGCCTCTGGAACATTTGCTGGACTTGGACAAGTTGATCACAGAGTGTTGTCATGTGAGGGTTAACTATTCTTGAGTTTGGGGAGCGGGAGGGGGGAAGCTGCTCGTGGTGTGAGATGGTGATTTTTTTTTTTTTTTTGAGAGTGTCACAGAAAACAGAGTTCAGCGTGAGTTTACAGCAACTCTTCCTTTTGTTGGTGTTAAATAAAAGTCCTGGATTGCAGCAGCTATTACGTCTTTGTGGTTTGACACAGCCAGACCGGCACTGAGTGGCAGGTATGTCACTTTCTGCCACATATAGTACTTTGGATTTACGTGACGTGTTTGTTATGCATTCACAGATTGTCCGCAAATCAGCTGCAAAGCAGATGTAATAAAAACGCTTTATTCATGGTCAATCTGTATGCATTCGCTACAACTTATTTTAGTTTGTGATGTGGACGTGTTAGGCACAATATATATCTGTTTTACACACTGTCCGGGTCCGCTGCCAAGCCGCAAATCCCCGTCAGTTGCGGATATCAGCGGTTAATGGCAGATATACAGCGCATAGAGTATGTATTGTGTATGAATTGAGTATACAACCCCTGGCAAAAATTATGGAATCACCGGTCTCGGAGGATGTTCATTCAGTTGTTTAATTTTGTGGAAAAAAGCAGATCACAGACATGACACAAAAATAAAGTCATTTCAAATGGCAACTTTCTGGCTTTAAGAAACACTATAAGAAATCAGGAAAAAAAAAATTGTGGCAGTCAGTAACGGTTACTTTTTTAGACCAAGCAGAGGGAAAAAAAATATGGAATCACTCAATTCTGAGGAAAAAATTATGGAATCATGAAAAACAAAAGAACGCTCCAACACATCACTAGTATTTTGTTGCACCACCTCTGGCTTTTATAACAGCTTGCAGTCTCTGAGGCATGGACTTAATGAGTGACAAACAGTACTCTTCATCAATCTGGCTCCAACTTTCTCTGATTGCTGTTGCCGGATCAGCTCTGCAGGTTGGAGCCTTGTCATGGACCATTTTCTTCAACTTCCACCAAAGATTTTCAATTGGATTAAGATCCAGACTATTTGCAGGCCATGACATTGACCCTATGTGTCTTTTTGCAAGGAATGTTTTCACATTTTTGCTCTATGGCAAGATGCATTATCATCTTGAAAAATGTTTTCGTCATCCCCAAACATCCTTTCAATTGATGGGATAAGAAAAGTGTCCAAAATATCAACGTAAACTTGTGCATTTATTGATGATGTAATGACAGCCATCTCCCCAGTGCCTTTACCTGACATGCAGCCCCATATCATCAATGACTGTGGAAATTTACATGTTCTCTTCAGGCAGTCATCTTTATAAATCTCATTGGAACGGCACCAAACAAAAGTTCCAGCATCATCACCTTGCCCAATGTAGATTCGAGATTCATCACTGAATATGACTTTCATCCAGTCATCCACAGTCCACGATTGCTTTTCCTTAGCCCATTGTAACCTTGTTTTTTTTCTGTTTAGGTGTTAATGATGGCTTTCATTTAGCTTTTCTGTATGTAAATCCCATTTCCTTTAGGCGGTTTCTTACAGTTCGGTCACAGACGTTGACTCCAGTTTCCTCCCATTCGTTCCTCATTTCTTTTGTTATGCATTTTCGAATCAACATGATATATTTACAACAACCTACGTCAATGTTCAATCCAAGGCTTTGCCTTAGTTATATTGCAAGACAATTTGATGATATTTCAGATTATTTTGCTTATTTTGAGAGGGACAGTTTTTGCAGTGCAAGGTTCATTTAGTGACTATGTATTTCCTTGCTTTCCTATTAAGGTCATTGCCAGCTTCCATTTAACACTGTGCATGTCTTTGTTTGCATTTAGGGTTCCAGGAACCCCAGTGAGACAAAGGTCATGTGTGATATTAATGAGTGGAAGGCCTTTGAATCCAGCACACTGACATCAAGCTTCTCTGTGTGACTAAATGGAGCTCATCATTGCCAAAAATAATTTATATGTCACAGTTTGTTTTTCAATGGGGTGTTTTCTTCAGAGGGTCAGGAGAATCCATCAAAACTGTTTCTTTTTTCAAGCTTTAGTCACACAGTGTACTTTGTGGTTGATGAATAGCCATTACAATATTGATTCCCAGCAGGTCTGTGAAGGTTGTACTGTTTTGTTACAAGAGCACAGAGTCTCTACAGCATCCTCCTGTTGATGGATCTGTCTGAACCGCCCCCAACACACACACAAATGGCACGTGGAGTGTGTCGTTGTCATCCCCACCAACATTGTCAGGAGTCCGGTGCTGGACCAGCGCAGTGCGCTGTGTCCTGCACCTCAGCTAGAGAACACGCAGTGCACATGTGTGTGCGGGCGCTCACACTCTCATGAGGACTGGCCAGCGTCTCAGCACGTGACACGGTGTGAAGCCGCCCGGCCGGCTAATTTCACTTCCACCACGTAAATTGCAGTTTACATGAGAGACAAAAAGAGTGGAAATTAAAACAAATAAGTGTGACGAAGGCATGAACTCATTCTTGTATGATCACTTTGCTGTGGACACAAAGCGCATGTCAGGTGACAGCCTACTGACTGACAACTGGACGTGACTGTGCATGCAAGGTGTTACATTACAACACAGACAAAAATACGCCATAACAAATGCTGTTCTGTCAGTTATTACAGCACTTTTCTCTATTATTTTAAAATACATTTATATCCTTGTTGATTTTAGGCAAATCACATTTTCCAACTCCAATACGAATCATTCACAGCACGATAAAATTGATTTTACCCTGTGATAGAGTTCAATTAGCACTATGATAGAGTATATTTAACTCTATTTGGACTGGGACCAAGTTATCCTTACTCTGCAAAATTTACTGTGGCCGAGTTCTGCATCTTCTTTACAAGGTGCATTAAAAACAAACAAACAAAACAGATTTTACTGAAATTGACCTCAGAATAATGTGAATTGTCTTTGTCATTGTTTGGATCAGGGATAAAAGATGATGAAACAATCTGTCATAACAGCCATCATCACTTTATTGTTCACACCATTTGTGGTGTGTACAGTACTTGGTACTGGGGAAAAGATGAACAAGGTTGGGTAGGATTACTTTGAAAGAATACATGTGGATTACATGTATGTATGTACGTACATTTGGATTACTTGTAATCTGATTACCTTTGGATTATATTTCAATGTAATCCTACCCAACCCTGAAGATGAATATTTACCTCCGCCAAGGAGATCATGTTTTCGGTCGCATTTGTTTGTTTGTCTGTCTGTCAGCAGGATAACTCAAAAAGTTTTGAACGGATTTTGATGAAATGTTGTGAAGTGGTTGGAAATGACAAGAGGAACAAGTGATTACATTTTAGTGGTGATCCGGATCACGATCCAGATCCAGGAATTTTTTAAAGGATTCTTCACCATTGCGGGATAGGGGGAATTTTGACATTCTAGTTTCTAACTCCACAAAAACAAGGCAGAAAGGCTTGAAAAAAATTAGGGTGCAACATAGTCAAATGTTCTATCAAACAACAAAGTTTGGTGATGATCTGATCTGGATTCCAGATCTGGTGATCCAGAATATGCAAAAAAATATAGGGAAAAAATATAAAATGTGTCAGTGTGAGGTGACAAATGAAGCTAGAAATGCACAACTAACACCAAATTGTAGCTGAATCTGTACTGATTGAGTAAGGTGTCATCACCTTACTGATGTAGCTATACAAGTGATTCCAAGTTCTAGTGGTATGTTTTCATGGTCAAGGATGTCAAATATAAAGAAAAGTGTATGTATCATAGTTTTGGTTGTAACACTGATTTGTTGAATAGATCACTGTGCCAAGGAGGGAATCTCTTTAGGGTCAGTGACCCTATGGCCTTGTTTAGAGAAGTGTTTCATAAATGTTAAAAAATTCATATATTTGCAGTTTAGTTGAATAATAAATTGAATTTTGTCTCTTATTTGTTTTTGTCTATAAGCACATGCAATATCAATATCAGTGCTCAGATGACAGTAGCTTCTGGGAAAGGTGCAAGTTGCAAAAAACTGTGATGCCAAGCGCTAAGGATACATGCTATCCAGTCACAGCAGATGAAACTTTTTACGACGAGCAAACATCATTGTTAGACTTTTTTAGGTTCAATGATTCCACGGCGTGTAGATGTTATGACATCAGTGACCCCATGGCCTTGGCAGAGGTTTGCACTCTCCGAGTGCTTCTAGTTCAGTATTCATTTCTGCTCTATTTTCTTCTGGGAAATCTTCTATTTTTGAAATAGGTTAACATTTTGAAAGATATGGCAGGACACCAGTATTTGAAGCCTCATTTACAGAAGGTTACCCAAGAGCAAATTCCATAACACCTGCACGTTAAAGCTACAGAGCCTTTCAAAATTCACAAAACTGAAGAAAATTTAGTTTCCACTGAAATCCAAGCATTATAATGTAGGTTTATTTTAGCAACATGTTGCAAAATTACAGCTCATTTTAATGAAGTGGACATATTTATCTGGAGGGAAATTCCATAGTGAATATTGTCTTTTCCGTTTATTGGCGTCATGCAGACTAACTATAGGAGGAAGCACATGTGCACATGCATGAGGTTTTGAGATGACCTGTGACCAATCTTACCTTAACATCAATTCAATTAATTCAGTTCCATTTATTAAATTATATAGCGCTAAACCACAACAAAGCTGCCTTAAGGCGCATCACAAAAGTAAGGTCTAACCTTATTAACCCCTAGAGCAAGCACACAGGCAACACTGGTAAGAAGAAACTCACTCTGATGATTTTGAGGAAGTAACCTTAAGCAGACCAGACTCAAAAGGGTGACCCACTGCTTTGGCCATTCTAACAGTTACAAGGTTTTTACAAAGTTTTGAAAAAACAAAACATCTGCTGCAACAATTTCAGGCATGGGATCCTGCCCTCAGTCCAGCATCCCACTGCCCACAGATGCCACTCTCGCTTATTTCCCTTACATCCATAAGATTTCTTGTAAATCACTTCCAAATCAACCAAATGTTGGTCATAGCATCTGATCCCCCTCAGGGGTTTAAATTCTAAATTGTTTCCAGAGAGCATGAATTTTGATCATATTGGTAATATTATACTATGATTCCCTTATCTAAATGCTAAGGAATAAAATTACATTTGTGCCAAAGAAAATTCTTTTTATGACTTAAATCTTGAAAAAAATCTAATGACACTATACCTTTAATGTGCAGGTTGGTGTACTTATGGTGCACACTGAGGATTGTGTCTTCCAAATGGGCAACATAGTACATATTGTCCATTTAACACATTTGCATTCATAAACATCCAATTTGGGGTGTGTCTACCATGTGTAAAGCTGTGGCATGTGACCATGGGAATAAGTTACTTAAGCACACATAATTAAATTAATCAAGCTCAAAAGGAAATCTAGCAGCTTCTGATTGTGTCTGTATACTGCACATTTGAAACCTTGGTATTAATGCCCAGGGGAGGTGATGGTCTAGTGGTTAAGCGTTGGGCTTGAGACCAGAGAATCCTCGGTTCAAAATCCCAGCCTGACTGGAAAGTCACTAAGGGCCCTTCGGCAAGATCCTTAATCCCCTAGTTGCTCCCGGTGTGTTGTGGGCGCCTTGTATAGCAGCACCCTGACATTGGGGTGAATGTGAGGTATTATTGTGTAAACCGCTTTGAGCGTCTGATGCAGATGAAAAAACGCTATATAACTGCAGTCCATTTTCCATTTACCGTTTAATCTGCTTGACAGACTGCTGATTCAGCAGTTGTGATCTTGTAGTCAGAATAAAAAATAGGCTCAAGACACTGAAGTCCTTTGGACAAAGAATGTGTCATTTTTGACAAGATATGGAGAATGTGGCATTAAGTAAGTCATTTACATTTCATTTATTAATTCATTCATTTTCTTTTTCTGCTTATGTAGCGGCTGCACTTTAATCCCACAACCTTTTTGTTGTGGGGCAACACTGCTAACCACTAGGCTACGGTGGCGCCCTGTCTGCTCAGAATTAAATAATAATAATAATAATAATAATAATAAATCAAACAGAAGGTGCTTGTTTTACCCCTTTTCTGTGTGTGTGTGTGTGTGTGTGGGGGGGGGGGGGGTATTTAAACGGTACTTTAACATTTCTGGTTTTGGGTTCCACCCCAAAATTTACATTCCTGAACTGTTTAGAACAACAAAATATCGTTCCATGTCAGTTGTGGGACACTAAAAACACTGTATCTGCCAGCCCTGTATGTGGCGCTGTCACACTCCCATGAAAACCTGAGAAGTCAGTAGGGTGTATTGTAGCAGGCAGCAGAAGTTACAACTTTTCAAAATGGGACACTGAGTAAACTAAAGCCTTTTAAGAGAAAGTGGGTCTGCACTGATCTCCTGAAACAGACTTATTGTGTATTTAAAGCAAAGCAGTGTGTTTCTTGTATCTTTAAAAGACACAACGCTGTGTTAGGCTCAGCCTCACAGAGAAGCCTGAGCAAAACCCACTGCTGGCCATCGATTGGCTCGGCAGCAAAAGTTACAGTTCTCACATGACCATAACCATAATAATAACCCCTAACCATAACAAGGCTGCATTACGTATGAAATTATTAATACAGCCACGTACGAATAGCCACTTCCTAAAACAATTCACACACTGAGGAAATATAAAGTCTTAATCTGACCTGTTATGTCATTTCGGTCAGATTCATCATCACAATCTGACGAGAAGACGATCTTGTTTTGGAAATAATTTAATTCCTCATTGTGGAAGTTGCTGAAGAATCTTGGTATTTTTAAAAGAAGTCCCCCAGTGTTTGTTTGCTCTGGGTGCGTTTCTCAGCCTGAACCAGAGAACTCCACCACTTTGTCCCAACAAGAAAAATAAGCTATTTTAAAAGTTGAAATGCATTCCTACCAGTGTTCAGCCATCTGATCTGTATCTGTATCTTTAGCATTCTGCTCGCAATGAAAAAAACAAAAAACGTGGAGAAAAAAAAAAAAGAAAAAGCAGGTGATTTCACTGATGAACTCATCCCTCAAAGTGATGTTAATCAGTGAAATCACCTGCTGGAGTCAGTGGCTGAAAAGAAAACCTGCTCCCGCTTGGCCCTTTCTGGAACACTTTGGACACATCCTCACCGGGTCACCGGCCTGGTCTGGTATCATTATACACACGCACACACACACACACACACACAGATATAAAATTCCATTCCTTTTTTTGAAACACTCAAAAGTAGCCAGAAAATTTAAAAAGTAATTGTTAGTATTCAGCCCGCGCTCGACCCGATCCCACATAAGCGATTGAAGATGTACGTATGTATGTTGTTAGTATTCAGATTTATTGCATACTTTAAAAAATATTGCAGGCTGTCTCTTTTTTAATCCCCTTGTGGACATCTACTCGGTGTCCTTACATCATGTTTGATTACGTGTCACAGTGAGTTTTTACTGTTCCCATATTGTCACTTTTTACATTGTAATTGCCTCTCACAATAAATGGATTCTGACATCATTAGTCATCAGTGGTTATGATGTCATTGTCTGTTCCCATCCCATGTTTGGATGAATTAAAGGAATTAAAGAAGTACAGTTTCCTTGAAGTCACTTTAGCAGTTTTATGTTGTTTTGTTTTCAAGGAAAAAAAAATTGGTTGAATTATATGAAAGAGAGCCTTGGTGAAGTTTTAGGGTTAAACAAAAGGAGACTCTGGAAGCCATTGAGGCACTGATCTCAGACTTCTCCAGTACATACCCTGGGTTTGCTCCCCCCACTCCCCACCAACCCTTTATCCTTCTTTGTCCTTTGTTGTGGTCACTGGGACAATCGGTTACAGCCCAAAGGAATGGAAACCGCTCGCTTAGTCCCCTGCTTCAGCAAACTATCCAGTTACTATGAACATTCTGGGAAGGCAGGCATCTTCATGGGAGATTTAGTTCAGTCCCAGCCAGTAGAAATTATTTTCAAACGTTGGCCAAATAGTTTACATGTCACCCATTAAAATTCATTAAATTCTGGTGGCTACTAAGAAATGAGCTGTTAGATTGTCGATTACATGCAGAATTGTTGTATTCAAACTGAAGGTTCCCCTGACGGCTTTGCTTTGGGATTTTTAGGTCAGTTTGGAAGTGGCTCCCTTCCCGAAACTATCAAAGAAACAGCAGAAGTCAAACACAACAAATATGATGAAGTGGGTAAACAGCAGAAACCCAATACTTCTTTTTGCTGAGAATTGGTCTGTCTGTGCATCTTGCTGAAGCAATAACAGTGATTTCTGTTTGACTCTTGTGGGTTCCAACCCCAGACCCTGTCTCGCAGACGGAGCGACAGAAACAGAGGGTCGTGGTCACCTTGGATGCTTTTTTCCACAGTCCCTGCTCCCTGCCCTCCCAGCCGCGATGGAACCATCTGCCTTCTTAATTAAGGGCCATGTTTGTGCTCACAGATGATTTTTATAATAAAACTCAGACTTTCTGGTATTTCTTGGATTCCTAAGTGATGACATTGTGCTTTGCTTTTCTGAGCTTGTGGCAGTTTCCCGTGGAAAATGCAACTCGCTGAAACTACTGTAGCTGTTTTCTGGTGTGTCTGTGGGATGAAATAAATAATAGAATAAGTCTTGCTGATGTTCTGTCTGCCACAATTAAGAGCAGACCCACTGCAGAACGCACAAGATGAAGAAGCGGCGTGCATCTCCTCTGAGACAATGACTATGGTGACAAAGCAGCAGTATTTTATCCCAGAAAACTTTGTCAACATGTTGCTCTATTGTTCTATGTTGCCATGTGAGAACTGAATTCATAATCCAAAAAAGCAAAGAGTAATTTAATCCATGCGGTATATCATACAATCACATTTTAAAAGGTCTATAAGGAGAAACGGCTGTTTTCCAAGTTCTCCTACTGTAGGTGGCACAGAAAGTGTCTTTTATAGAGCAACAATATTTTGACAGGGACACGTGGATAAACCTACTTAAATATTTACAATATACTACAGGAAATTAGATGTCTTTTTGTGTATTCTTCAAAATATGATTTCCACAATCCTGGAAGGAAAAGATATGTTTTAACGTACCTTGTGGATTTGGCATTTGCTGGCCTTTGAATAACACCGAACTGCTGTGGGAGCTCCATGGACCACACACAGCACTTTGGTGAAAGCACATCCTGGCCAGTGCCTGCTCGCTGAGGCGCCATGTGTGGGAGGAGAGTTGAACCAACGGCGAGTGGTGGTCAGCATGATCCAACAGGTGGTTCTGTCAGGTAGCCCAACATGTTCTGGTCTACATGCTTTAAAAAGTGACATGGTGTCAAGTCCATTGGTCGGCCAATATTAAAGCTACTCCTTTGCGGTGGTACAATTTATTTTTATTCATTTCCTCTTGCATCATACAGCCTATACAGACTGTGAAGATTATAAAGTGTAGACTTCATTTGTTATGATTAGGCTATATTTATTCAGTCAGATGAGGTCAACATGCACTAATAACACTACTGCATCCACCACTACACATCTTCTCTGAACCTCCTTGGCTCCTGGTTGGCAACACTCAGGCAGACAACTGTTCGACCCCACTTTCCAATAAAAGCTATCTGCTGCAGCAAGATGAAACATGGGCATGCCCGTACGCTTTTTCAATTGCTGTGTCCTTCACCAACGAGGCACTGGCATGCTACAGTGCCATAGCTGATATTGCCTCAAAATGCAAGTTGTACATCTCATCTGAGTCACTCAAAGCTGACACAAAGTCAATCCACTCAAGGAACCTCCAAAGAAACCGAATAATGTCATGGTTCACATTCTGGTTATAATTTTCTGATCTCTTGGTTGCTACTCCTACTATTATTAACACTGACATGGTTTATTTCTAGCATTTATCTCCTAGTGATATCTCCTCCACGTTATTATTCTCCTCATGCTTTTATTTTGACGGGCCTACTCCTTGTGCATGTCATTGGCTATACTTCCTCGGCACTCATCCAGCTGTTGAACTTAGGCCACTGGTTAATATCTGGCTCTCATACAGTAAAGGTTGGCAAAAATAAAAATCATGAACCTTCATGCTTATGTGCCCTGGGAGGCCCTTGGTGAAGAATCATCAAAAAATGTCCTCGACAGACATGACATCATCTCTCACAAATTTCTTCCCAGCCATATTTTTTTTTATGTTTTGAAATGGAAGTAGGCAAACAGTGCCAAATCAGAAAGGTATGGTGAATGGTCAGCTTAGTAGACTTAGTCATCTCCGATCATCCATTAACATGCAGTGAACACAGTCAGTATGTTCCTTGGTGGTAGGAGTTGCAGGTTGTCCAGACTTTGGGTCACCTTCAGTGCTCTCTTTACCCATCTTCAGTTCAGCTGCCTACTTTTGCATAACTTACAAAGGTGGAGCATCATTCCCTAATTTTGCAACAATATCAACATTCATTTAATTAGAAATTGAATGCTTCTTCTGCCAATACTTGATGAAACCACAATGCCATTTTTCACCTTTTTAAGGAATACTTGCTACCACCAACATTTTAAGTCTTCTATTAGACACAAAATATGGTTGTACTTGTAAAAAAATAAATAAATAAAAAATTCTCATGAACAGCTTTAAAATACCCATAAAGGCATACTAAGGTACATGGATCTGACATTACTGATTCATATTCAAAGTACTTTTCAGAAGATGATAAACACAAGCCTTTAAAGTTGATATTTTTGTTGTCGCTTTTACATTTACTTTCTTGTTGATATTGTGTTAAGCAGCTTCTGCAGGGTAACCTCAAGGATCTGCAAATACGCTATGAGGGTGATGAAGCACTGGTAGTTCACACAAGGGTCTGTCACCAACCCTCTCGCCAGCTCCATGCAGAGGAGCGACATGGATAGATTTCTGGTTCGAGCATGTTTGCAGCAGTAAGGGGTCTTACTGTGTAATGATTATAACATGTGACTCCAGAGTTGTGGCTTTTATGCTGGTTTTTGTCAAGGCAGTCATGGGTGTAAGTCTTCCCTCTGCACTTTGATGCTTCAAGACTCCTTTCCACCATGATATGAATGAAGCACGGCTCTCATCTGGATCCAGAGATTAAAGCCATAATGGAGTCACATGTCATTTCATTACATTGTTGTTCCCTTCTTTATAGATTGTACACCCTCCCCAGCAATAATGACATATTACGACTTGTGAGTAACTTACAAGAAACGTGCGTCAACAACCACATAACTTACCTACAACTTGTGTCCCGCATGTGCGGGATGTATGAGTCATACGCTGGCACACACTGAAAATTTTAAGCATGCCCAAAATTTTTTCAGATGCTCGGCGTATTTGGATGTATATCAGCGTGCATCAATGTGCTCTTAACTTAGAAAAAGCTTACCCATAACTTATTCAACTTATGAATGCATTTTTAATATGGTTGGCATACGCTGGCGAAATTGTCAAGGAGTGACAGGGCCATTACAGCCTTACTCCAAAATGGAATCAATTTACAACCCCAATTCCAATGAAGTTGGGACATTGTGTAAAATGTAAATAAAAACAGAATACAATGATTTGCAAATCCTCTTCAATCTATATTCAATTGAATACACCACAAAGACAAGATATTTAATGTACAAACTGATAGACTTTTTTGTTTTTGTGCAAATATTTGTTCATTTTGAAATGGATGCCTGCAACACATTTCAAAAAGCTGGGACAGGGGCAACAAAAGACTGGGAAAGTTGATGAATGCTCAAACAACACCTGTTTGGAACATTCCACAGGTGAACAGGTTAATTGGAAACAGGTGAGTGTCATAAAAATTCATTAAGGTATATCTTATATTCCAATTCTAAGGTGGAACTATGCTAGTATACTAAGATATATCTAAATATCTAAAAAGGAAGAGTAAAATAGAAGAGTAGAAAAGAGTAGAGTAGAGCCACGTAGGTACCTGGTCTTGAGAACCAGGGATGGTAGGTTGAAAAGCTTTTTTATCCCATGGGAACTCTCCCTACCCACCCAAGCGGCTCAAGAAAAATGTATATATAATAATAAAAAATAAAATAATAAAATCATATATAAAACTATATTTAAATATTAAGGGTAATAAACAACATATACAATAAATATGGTAGTATATAATTTACAGGAGTAGGCATTAAAACCTAAATATTAATACAGGAGAAGATTTGGTCATGGTCATGGTATTTTATTATAGAAACAGAAGCTATGATGTAACTGTATTGTTATCTATCTAAAGTAACTCTGCTAGCATACTATAGGAAAATAAAAAGCATAATCTATATGCTATCAAATGGAAACCTAAGAACTAAGGTACTATATGTTGATATCTTTAAAAAGAACACATAAACCAACACTGAATGTCCATGACCTTCGATCCCTCAGGCTGCACTGCATTAAAAACCAATATCATTGTGTAAAGGATCATACCGCGTGGGCTGAGGAACACTTCAGAAAACCATTGTTAACACAGTTCGTCGCTACATCTACAAGCATTGGGACCTTCAAAGCAGCAGAAATGTTTCTGTATGCTACCCCAGATTTGTGCCTTGAAACATTCCTGTCTCAGAGGTGTACAGACAATTCCTTTGACTATATGCAGACAGGTGTGTGCTTTTTCAAATCATGTCCAATCAACT
Source organism: Thalassophryne amazonica (assembly GCF_902500255.1). NCBI lineage: Eukaryota > Metazoa > Chordata > Actinopteri > Batrachoidiformes > Batrachoididae > Thalassophryne > Thalassophryne amazonica. The sequence continues at coordinate 39,251,578 of NC_047110.1, read as the reverse complement.
GAATTTACCTCAGGTGGACTCCAATTAAGGTGTAGAAACATCTCAAGGATGATGGAAACAGGCCACACCTGAGCTCAACTTTGAGCTTCATGGCACAGGCTGTGAATACTTATGTACATGTGATTTCTTGTTTTTTATTTTGAATAAATTTGCAAAAATGGAAAAAAAAACTTTTTTCACATTGTCATTATGGGGTACTGTTTGTAGAATTTTGAGGGAAAAGATTAATTTCATCCATTTTGGAGTAAGACTATTTTTAACTTATGGTTCAAATTTTAACCAAACTAATTTTGGACAAGTTATTTAACATTACTGTCATGTACGTGGAGCTGAGGGAGAGTGCTCCAGCCATGTTGATCAGGACAAACAGGACTTTTTACCTTGCCATTATGGAGTATTCTGTGTAGAAGTTTGAGTAAAAAAAGTTTCATCCATTTTTATTAAGGCTGTAATATAACAAAATGTGGAAAAAATTAAGCATTATGTATACTTTCTGCATGCCCTGTATACACACACAACACATAGATAGATAGATAGATAGATAGATAGATAGATAGATAGATAGATAGATAGATAGATAGATAGATAGATAGATAGATAGATAGATAGATAGATAGATAGATAGATAGATAGATAGATAGATAGATAGATAGATAGATAGATAGATAGATAGATAGATAGATAGATAGATAGATAGATACCTTTGATAATTGTATTAGTCAGTCTAGCTGCTGCTTGAAATCATGGTTCCATCCATCCATCCATTTTTTTATACCAGCTTACTCCAATTAAGGGTCATGGGGGGTGGTGGAGCCTATCCCAGCAGTCATAGGGCATGAGATGGGGTACACCCTGGACAAGATGTGTCAGTGTCCGGTGATTGTATTAATTATTTATGTACCCGGCTGGACATAATAAGACATAGTGACAGCGCACTGCTTCAGTCATGTCATTTCATGACTGTACGTCTATGACCATGGGTCATCTACAGAGGAACAGACGGTTCATACTTGTATTGTCTGCTTCGTAAGAGGGATTCAATAAAATGCGGTGTATTATTGCGGTATTTATAGTGTGTTTTTTTTTCTCCATAGCAGAGGGCGATGTGGTGCAACACGTTCCAGCTGCTCGCACTGTTTCGTGCACCATCGCCAGTGTGTTGTGCATGCCTGTGTGAACGTGCGTCCCTCATGACAGCAGGTGGAATGTTTCGTGGTTCTCCATTTCATGTTTGGTTCGCGGATTTTCTTCTGGTTTCTGCGTCTTTCATGTTCTGTGGAGGCCTGGCGCCAGAAAAAAAATAATAAGGGGGCGATGAGTTTATCACAGGGGGTGGGGTCGCCCCCCCAAAAAAAAGTGCGCACCGGAGGGGACCTGCCTCTGAGCATGCGTAATGAATTGGGTGTGCTCCTGGAAAGCTCATGTATTTAGGCTACACCATTGTAAGAGACTGACTAAGAGTAAAGAGTGATGACAGTATTTTTTTAAATTATTATTTGAACGTATAGACCCTCTGTCAAGTGATCTCCTGCATACCACAAAAACAAACCAACAACTGATCTGAGAAACGACATGAGACAGTAGATTAACCCCACATACAGCCCTCCATCACAAGCGCAAACACACCGCAATTGGGCATGTGCGCCACTCCATGGCACAGAGCCCAACTACGCATGCAGTCACAAAGTTCTTCTGAAAAACTGGAGCGATCTGAATTCAGTTGGATGAATATGGGTGTGTGTGTGTGGAGACAATTCGCCTCGTTCACAACGTGGCAGAACTTAACGATGCACTGTTACGCACAATAGCGCGCAACAACACAGAACACTATTCTTGACCGTGCGTAATGGTTCCTGATAATTATCCAGCAACATGTGCCATTAATCGTAACGTGTGGTAACAGGTTGCAGCAGTTCCTGAGGACACCTGACGCCTCTGCCCCGAATCATCACATTCGTGATCAGCAGGCAAGAATGTGTACTTTGTGGCATTCGTGACTTGTCGTCGTTATGTGTAAACGCAGCATTAACACCCTCCCCAAGTGAGTCGTGCTGCATGATCTGCCGTTTGCTTGGTGGACTTGACGAATCCCAGGAACTCCAGCTCTGACACTGCTTGAACGAGCATGCTTTAGTTCGTCGCTGGACTCAGGATCCTTGCCCTCTGCCGCACTGACAAGTGCAACCCTCAACCTATCAAATCGCTTGAACACAGACACACGTCATATCTGTTTGTTTTAAAATTAATTACTTTAGTTAATTAATTTGGTTTATTTGTTAAATGCATGATATTATTGAATAACTAATATTTTGCTATATTTTCCAGTATTTCTTTTTCTTTCTTTTTTCTTTTTATTTTTTGATAACTCTCACATCCGAGGGGGCGGGGTTGATGACGTGAGGGGGCGTCGCCCCCAAACACCCCCTCGTGGCGCCGGGTCTGGTTCTGTGTGAAGGGGACTTTAGATGCAACATTTTTGTTGCATGTTCTGAGGGTTCTTTGTTGTGCTTTTGTTCCATTTTGTTACTATGACCACAGCAGATGGTCACCCCACACAGTCTGGTTTTGTCACAGTTTCTTCCTGTAACCAAAAAAAAAAAAAAAAGCCTGCAGAGCTTTTCTTGACCACTGTCTCCAATGTGCTTTCTCATGGCCTGGGTAAGGCTTAAATCTAGTTCGTGTGTGTGTGTTGCACCTTGACATGACTTTTGTTGTGATGTGATGCTGTATAAATGAACTGAACTAATAAAGCTATGGAGTATTTTGTTAACCCTTTGACTAATACCTAAACATCTGCAGTATGAACACATCTGATTGTTTCATTTCATTTCCACTGTGATGGTGTACAGAGGCACAAATACAAAAAAGTTGTGACAGTCCAGATACCTATGTACCTGACCGTATGTCAAGTATCACATGTTGTTGGACTGGCTTTCCTTTTGGATCCACTTAAGCAGTGCAGACGTCACTGTGTGTTCTAAGAGGTTCCACAGTGCTGCTTGAAACAACAGAGAGATTGCATGTTGAATTTTCATGAGTAAAGCCTCAGTCCATATTTCTGAATGTGATTGATCCTCTGTGTTCTCTGGCAACAAGTCGAGTTCAGTAGCGGTTATAAATGGATACGTTTAATTTATGGAGCGTCACACTTGTGTGCTTTGTGTTTTTTTGGGGGGTTTTTTTGGGCTTAAGGTGGAGCCTCCATAAAACTGGTGGACTATCTGTCACAGTAAACCACAGAGGTTTTAATTGATTTAAGGGGGTGCAAGAAGAGCACTATGTAAGAGAGGTTACCAGGTTACACAGGTAACTTATGTCAACAACCAGCGACTTAAAGTGAAGACTGCATGTCTTTGGTGTTGAACAGAATTAACTATGATAGCCATGTGGCACATTCTCTGGTTTCTGGTGTTGAGGACTCACTGTTAAACCAAACACTCCATTTTAATAAAATAATTAAGTTAATGTAACTCAGACTTTGAAAAAAGTTATAATCACTCATTTCCATTAATTAACCTAACTCAAAAATTAATTGTTGTTAACAAATCAGTTCCTTTAAGTGCATTTAAAGTTTTGGGGCATTTAAGTGTTGGTGATGTATTTCCAGTGCATTCCATTCACTCATTTTAATTGAGTTTATGTAACGGAGGCCAGCAGGTGTCGCTGTCCATATGTAGTTAGTACACCTCACTCCAAACAGCTCAAATAATTGTAGTAGTAGTAGTAACAGGAGCATGAGGCGTTAGAGGCAGGGACGATTTTACGCAGTTTGCACGATTCCTGCATCATGCACACTAAGTGCGCACTTCATCCAAACTTCGCACTGTGTGTGAAGGGGCCCTAAAGATTGTCTCAGTAGGTGCAGAGGATGCAGGTATGGCCAGATATTTGCAGGCAAGTGTAGCTTGGTTTGGAAAACTGCTCTGGATTTCTTTCCAAAACACCAAAGGGTCAGCATCCTCTGTCATGTATGGTTTACTCAGGTAGACAGGGAGTTTATGCAAGGCTGTGTCATCTGGCACAGTAGCTGATTGGCTTTCCATGTAGGAAAAGGCAAAGAGAAAAAGTGTCTGGGGCATTTCCTTGTCTGGGTACCGATGACATGTTGGGGAAGACTACTGTTCCAGTCGTCTTCCCCAACATGTCTTGGTTAACTAAGGAAAAGACATTTTGCTTGGAAGCCTATTTCATCAACAAATCCTACCATTTGGAACATAACTTTGAAAGAACATGACTTTTATGCAAAGCGACCAAGATAACTGAAACTTTGGGGAATGATCGTATACAGAGTCTTTAAGTCTTTGCAGGATTTATTATACTTTTTAAGTTGTCTTTTATGTTCTGTTTATTTTGGGTCACCCTGTAGATCAGAGGCCTCAAACTCATTCCAGAAAGGGCCGAGAGGGTGCAGGTTTTCCTTTGCAACCACCCATTCCACCAGGTGATTTCACTCATTAATTGATTCCATCTGCTCAAAGTGATGTTTATCAGTAAAATCACCTGGTGGAGTGGGTGGTTGCAAAGGAAAACCTGCACCCTCTCGGCCCTTTCTGGAATGGGTTTGTGACCTCTGCTGTAGATGTCATTTGAAATTTGAAGTTGCCTTGATGGAGCCACAGACTGGAGTATTGCAGTACTTGCAGATGGCTCGATGGATTCCTGGTGTCCTTGCGGTAATTAGTTCACCAAAATGATCTAGTACAGATGGCCTTTTAAGTCTATTATCCTGTTCCCTCTTGCTGCTATCACAAACTTTGGAACATTTTTCTGGAAACTAACTCTGACCATCAAGGTCCTGAAATGGCTTGACAACCATTTTGAATAATTGGATAATGTAAAGCATTCTGGGAAATGAAGTATATTTCCACCAATTTGCATAATTTGAAAGTTATAATGCATCAGACTAAATTATCTGTTTCATAGATGATGCTTTTATTCTTAATTGTCAATGAGAAACATTTGCTGTAATTAAATTATAATGTTTGTATGAAATATGTAAAAATGTATGTATGAAATATACTGCAAAGCATGATTCTGGCATACAGCAAAATTATCAATTGGAATTTCAATTGTACTTCCTTCAATTCGAATTTGAATTGCAATTCTACTTCCTGTTTGCAACCTCAATTCAAATTCAATTCAAATTCATGGAATTGAATTGGAATTTTGGGAGACATTCTCAATTCAGCTCGGACTTTTGCAGAAGCCTGGTGGGTATGGACCGGTTGTCTGCCTGTGTGTTTGCCATCCAGGGTGCAAAGATGTAGTGTGGTGGATGCAGCAGTGTGTGGCACCAGCAGATGCTGACCTGACAATACAAGAGCCTATAAACAAACATCACTTTACATCTTATTTAGAATAAAATAGTAATAACAACAATAATAAACTATATTAGTGTAGTCTATTTTAATATAAGAAATGCAGCTTAAAGTATTTTACATAGTATCCACATTGGACATTCAGTTTGTTCTGCAGGCAGTCCAGCACTTTGTAAGGCTTGAGTCAGATACTTATAGGAGCTTAATGCTTCACTATTTAGGTCCCAGTGGCATGCTTTAAAAAAATAATAAGTATAAATTTCAGTAAATTCAGATTTTACTGGAAAGCTCGTCTGGCTGGATAGAAGACAAGATTCATGAGGGAGGTTTAAGGGAAAATTAAAAAAAAACATTGGTCTATGGTTGGCTATTTCTGCCATTGTAATGAAAGGTGGTGACAGTTGCTCAGGCAAATACATTGTTAAAACTCAGGCACTGCAGCTTTGGATTGTATGTGGCTGCCATCTATTGGACAAGCAAGTAACATCACTTTGTAAAACCATTTGCAGACAGTTTTATACCATTTCAAACAGGTGAAATACTTTGACAAGAAATTATTAGTGGGTATTTAAATGTACTTTTAAATGGACAACAAATAATACATAATCTAATTTTGCAATAATGCACACCTCGCCAACATCTAAAGAGTATTAATATAAGAGAAATATTCTGCAAAGAATCTCAGGAGTCACTCAGAAGTGTACGTAACAGATCTAAAATAAACATTTTTTGTGTGTGTGTTTATGGCAAAGAGGAACCATGGTTTGTAAAGGAGAGGGAAAAAAACAGATATCCACAAATTTATTAAAAGAACTCACTTATATCCTATAACATGTGTTGCGGTGGAAGCCTGGGTTTGAAGCCAGGAAAAAAAAAAGGGAGTGGGTGGGTGCAGGAGTCAGCCGAGCGCGTGCCTCCTGAGGTCCTCTGGTCTCTGTCTGGAATCAACTTCACCAACCCCTGGGCTCAACTCCCATCAGCCCCATACCCCGTCTGCTCAGAGCCAGACACCACTGTGACCGCTTGTCCTGAGAGGCCTGACCACCGTTGTGCCACAGGACAGTACACAAACAGCGCAGACACACACTGACCTGCCCCCCTGCCATTACGTCGACTCATCGAGCCCAGTCGGCTGAGTCATCCCGTAGGCTTCCAGTGCAAGCAGCTCCTTTTTGGCTTTGGAAGGAGATTCTGGCAGAACATATTTGCTCATTTGTCCCCACACATGTATGTGGTTTGGTAACGCTGCAAGGGACTGCTGCTCAAGCCTTTCTTCATTTTTTTTCGTTCTGTCCACATTCAGATCCAGCTAGTCCTTTGCTGGGTAATGTCCTCCCACACCGTCTGCCTCTGCAGCGCTTTTGTCGCACATAATCAGCCTTTTACAGCTTTTCTATGTTTTAAGATTTAACAATGGTGTGCAAATACACTGCAGGCATTATTTAATTTTGTATGCTAATGCATGCTTGCATTTGGGGTTGCTGGCACATTGGTGAAATACACTTGAAATGCATTTGGTGTCTAGACATGAACAAGAAGAATTTTCCCTCTTTTAACTTGAGACATGGCATTATTTCTGTGTGTGTGTGTGTGTGTGTGTGTGCATCCCTTTAAGAAGACCCTACTTTCCTGCTATGACAGGCAGATCTTCAGCAGTTTCCAGTGGACCCCAAGCAGTCTACTAGATGTCCGACTTAAAGGTCCATTTTTGCATCTTTTGGAGAAGGTTGTGTGGTTGTTTGCCTTCATATTCCTGATACATGTTCCCAGAAGACACAGAAAAAGAAGCCGAGAGTGAAATGATGTTGACTCTGTTAATTTAGCAGAGCACAGCATGCTACCTCTCTGTGGAGAGGAACACTGGTTAACAACAACAACAAAAAAATTCTTGCATGGACTTTGAGATGTTTCTGTGAAGGCTCTCAGTTGTCCAGGTGGTCTCCAGAGTAGAGAAGCTTGAATCTTTGACTGGACTGGGTTGCTTGACGCGAGGATGTTTAGTTTCAAATCACAGAAGCTTCCTCAGCTAAAATTCTTGCTCTGGTAGTCTGATTTCAGTCTTGACTCTTATCGAGAAGAAGAGAAGCTGAGGAAGCTTCTGCGATTTGAAGCGAAACTTCCTTGCGTCAAGCAACCCAGTCCAGTCGAAGAATCAAGCTTCTCTACTATGGACTTTGAGAACTGATTTAGGGTCATTTTGGGGTGCTGAATCCAAATCTGAGCTCAGATTTCCTCTATCACATCATATTTTTTTGCAATCTACATGTACCATATTGATGGATTACACAAATGTTGCTCATTCACTCATGAGTTTGATGCAACTAATCATACACAAAAGCATCTTCAAAAGCATAGTTTTTAAAGCAGAGAGGCATAATATGTATGGCGCCGAAGAGGTGTGCGAGACTGCAGCTTTTGCGTCAATGCTTGATACGAGAAATATTTTTTCATATCTCAAAAGCGTGATGTGCTTGGCAAAACCTCACAACAGATTCAGATTCAGCGCCCAAATCCATTGAAAAACTCCATGCAAGAAAATCGTGTTGACCGGTGAAATATACAGAAATAGAAATCAATCACCACAGCTTCCTGTGTGCTGAAATTCATCTGTTTCGTAATGTTCAATGCAAACGAGCTCCTCCATCTGCTCTGTTATTTTGTTGGGGTTCAGGCCTATCACCTGATTGCAGCTGTATATACAACCACGTAGCTTTTTTTTTTTTTTTTGGTAGTCATTTGTGAGAGAATGCATGTCAGACAGCAAAAAGCCTCTGTGTTCTATCATTATCAATAATTGTCCACAGTCAGCAACACAAAAGTAAAAATTGGCTTTCAGCCTTAAACTGGTCTCCCATTGACACCCAGCTGTGTCCTTTAATGGTGCAAAACAGGTCTGTGGTAACAGCAGCATTGTAGAATGTTGTGACCAATCGGGAAGAGAACTTGTTAAAAAAAATTGTGACATTGAGACACTAAGTCATCAACATACGTGAATAATCGATGTAATTTGTGCAAATAGGAGGTAATATGTGTCTTTTACTTTAATTTTACTGACAGCTTTAGAGTTATTTTATTAGTCCATCCTGAAATATATTGCTTGTGCTTGAATATGGATTTGGCTGTTCAGTTATTGTGATGAAAAGTTACAATTAAAGGCTATACAGTACATCCGGAAAGTATTCACAGCACTTCACTTTTTCCACATTTTATGTTACAGCCTTATTCCAAAATGGATGAAATTCATATTTACTTCAAACTTCTACACACAGTATCCCATAATGTACAACCCCAATTCCAATGAAGTTGGGACGTTGTGTGTAATGTAAAAACAGAATACAATGATTTGCAAATCCTCTTTAACCTATATTCAATTGAATACACCACAAAGACAAGATATTTCATGTTCAAACTGATAAACTTTTTTGTTTTTGTGCAAATATTTGCTCATTTTGAAATGGATACTTGCAACACATTTAAAAAAGCTGGGACGGGGCAACAAAAGACTGGAAAAGTTGATGAATGCTCAAAGAATGTTATGTGTTGGACGCGGGCGGAGAACCAACCAGCGTTTGAAGGACCCAAGCATAAAATAAGCAGAGCACGGTACAAAGGATAACAGAATTTAATAACATAACAGTGAGTGCTATTAATAACAAATGAGTGCGCGGTCTGGCGAGGTGGAAAGACGGTGCGCTCCCAGCAGCACAAACGGTCCGGAGCCAGAACAGTTCGGACCCAAGGACCCCGCCGACACCCCCCAGGTGGCCGCGACCAACCGAGTCTGTGAAAGAAGAAACCATCATGTGAGTCCACCACTCCACACACAGAGAGACCACTCAAAGGTGTACATAAACAGCAAACACTTCCTGGCTTAATCACCAATCAGCTTCCCACCCTGCAGGCATGGAACACCCAGTTCAATTCTCCACTGCAGTGGAAGCTGATTAAACGACTAACATAACAGCTCAATATAACAAGGTGTGAGGGACACCACATTTACTGACTGTACTCATGTTAGTCACAAAACCTAAAGTACCTCAGGAAGTGTGCTGACGAGCGTGAGACCTCACCCCCTCCTCTTTCACAGACCATGGCATCAAACCTGGTACGGTCTCTGCATCCATGATGATGAGATGGCTCTCTAGACGACGATCTCACCCGTCTGGTCACAAGGTCGAGTCTCTGGCAAATACACACTGTGTACTCCAGACTTAAATGCAACCGTGCCCCAATCCATATAGATGCACCACAGCTGTGAGTCCTGACGAGCTGCACATGACCAGCCTCAGGTGATCAGGGTGAGGTCCTAATAACTCAGCCACACAGCCACTCAGTCCTGAACGCATGCTACCTGGAAGGAAAAACAAAAGACAAAGAACAGAAGACAGAAACAAAAGGCAGCCAGGCACCCCAGCCATACAACAAAGAACACCTGTTTGGAACATCCCACAGGTGAACAGGTTAATTGGAAACAGGTGAGTGTCATGATTGGGTATAAAAGGAGCATCCCCAAAGGCTCAGCTGTTCACAAGCAAAGATGGGTGAGGATCACCACTTTGTGAACAACTGCATGAAAAAATAGTGAGGTCAGGTGGTTCACCTTGTTCCTGTAGTTGGTCTCATCATTGTTGCTGATGAGAGCTACCACGGTTGTGTCATCCACAAACTTGATGTGGGGTTGGTGTTGTGCAGTGGTGTGCAGTTGTGGTCAGCTGTAATTGTAACTGAGGCTGTAATTCTGCCAAAAGTGCATCAACAAAGTATTGAACAAAGGGTGTGAATAATTATGTACATGCGATTTCTTAATTTTTTTTTCAAACTTTTTTTCATGTTGTCATTATGGGGTGTTGTGAGTAGACTTTTGAGGGGAAAAAAATAATTTACCCCATTTTGGAATAAAGCTGTAACAGAAGAGTGAAGCACTGTGAATACTTTCCGGATGCACCGTACATTGCAGATTGTTTTCTGTTTTGGAGCAGAGCAATTTCATTTACAGTGGCCGTGTACAGCAGTGTGCAGTGGCTGTGCATGTGGAAGATTAGAACAGTGACATGAGATGCTCAGCGTCTTGTTGCTGAGGCACACAGTGGCTCCTGTTCATTCAGGACAAAAACAAATTATTGACTTTGATCATAAATACTGTCATGGGCTAGCAGGGCAGGATAAAAATGCAATTTCAGTATACTGCTTCTTGTCACCATTGACTGAAAATGTCAATAAATGTGTAAATGATTAAATAAAGTCATCTTGTTTTTTCTTCTTCCTTCTTTGCGGGGTCAGTGTGCTTCTTATGATTTTGACAAGTCATTATACACGTGGATGACATTTCTGACACAAACCATTCCATTTTATCCAGGTTTGGGACTGGTTCCAAGTTAAACTGTGAGAAATATAGGGTTTAGTGTCTTGCTCACAGACACTTCAGCACAACTGTTTCCAGATTGTTTACTGTGCCAGCACACGTCACAGCTCTTTCGCCACCGTCTCCTGAAGCAACACGATGTGGTTTGGCTCACTGTTGTTTTTGACTCATTCCTTTCATTATATTCATTACAACGTCCTGTGTTCAGATCAGTTCAACAGCTTTGTGTTTTATCAGCTTCAGCAGCACCAGCGAATGATCCGGTCAGCCGTTCATTTCACTCTTTCCTCCTCAGAGCGGCTCCAGATTAAAATCTTGTTCATGGATGTCATTCATGGATTTCCATAAAGACATCTATGAACAAGATTTCATAGAAGTCCTGTTCAGGGGTCACATTCAGAAGTGTCATTTTCTGCTCTTCTCCTATCTTAAATGCTTTCTTGGCTGTTCAGTACAGGTCCATTCAAGTTCATAAATACACTCAACAAAAATATAAACGCAACACTTTTGGTTTTGCTCCCATTTTGTATGAGATGAACTCAAAGATCTAACTTTTTCCACATACACAATATCACCATTTCCCTCAAATATTGTTCACAAACCAGTCTAAATCTGTGATAGTGAGCACTTCTCCTTTGCTGAGATAATCCATCCCACCTCACAGGTGTGCCATATCAAGATGCTGATTAGACACCATGATTAGTGCACAGGTGTGCCTTAGACTGCCCACAATAAAAGGCCACTCTGAAAGGTGCAGTTTTATTTTATTGGGGGGGATACCAGTCAGTATCTGGTGTGACCACCATTTGCCTCATGCAGTGCAACACATCTCCTTCACATAGAGTTGATCAGGTTGTCAATTGTGGCCTGTGGAATGTTGGTACACTCCTCTTCAATGGCTGTGCGAAGTTGCTGGATATTGGCAGGAACTGGTACACGCTGTCGTATACGCCGGTCCAGAGCATCCCAAACATGCTCAATGGGTGACATGTCCGGTGAGTATGCCGGCCATGCAAGAACTGGGACATTTTCAGCTTCCATGAATTGTGTACAGATCCTTGCAACATGGGGCCGTGCATTATCCTGCTGCAACATGAGGTGATGTTCTTGGATGTATGGCACAACAATGGGCCTCAGGATCTCGTCACGGTATCTCTGTGCATTCAAAATGCCATCAATAAAATGCACCTGTGTTCTTCGTCCATAACAGACGCCTGCCCATACCATAACCCCACCGCCACCATGGGCCACTCGATCCACAACATTGACATCAGAAAACCGCTCACCCACACACGCTGTCTGCCATCTGCCCTGAACAGTGTGAACTGGGATTCATCCGTGAAGAGAACACCTCTCCAATGTGCCAAACGCCAGCGAATGTGAGCATTTGCCCACTCAAGTCGGTTACGACGACGAACTGGAGTCAGGTCGAGACCCCGATGAGGACGACGAGCATGCAGATGAGCTTCCCTGAGACGGTTTCTGATAGTTTGTGCAGAAATTCTTTGGTTATGCAAACCGATTGTTTCAGCAGCTGTCCGAGTGGCTGGTCTCAGACGATCTTGGAGGTGAACATGCTGGATGTGGAGGTCCTGGGCTGGTGTGGTTACACGTGGTCTGCGGTTGTGAGGCTGGTTGGATGTACTGTCAAATTCTCTGAAACACCTTTGGAGACGGCTTATGGTAGAGAAATGAACATTCAATACACGAGCAACAGCTCTGGTTGACATTCCTGCTGTCAGCATGCCAATTGCACGCTCCCTCAAATCTTGCGACATCCGTGGCATTGCGCTGTGTGATAAAACTGCACCTTTCAGAGTGGCCTTTTATTGTGGGCAGTCTAAGGCACACCTGTGCACTAATCATGGTGTCTAATCAGCATCTTGATATGGCACACCTGTGAGGTGGGATGGATTATCTCAGCAAAGGAGAAGTGCTCACTATCACAGATTTAGACTGGTTTGTGAACAATATTTGAGGGAAATGGTGATATTGTGTATGTGGAAAAAGTTTTAGATCTTTGAGTTCATCTCATACAAAATGGGAGCAAAACCAAAAGTGTTGCGTTTATATTTTTGTTGAGTGTATTTAGACAGTGGCACAATTTTTGTAATTTTGTCTTTTGTACACAATCGCAAAGAAGTTTAAATTAAATGATGATGTTCTTCTGAACTTTCAACTTTAACTCAAGGGGTTTGACAAAAATATCCTATTTAGCATTTAGGGATCCCAGCAGTTTTTATCCACAATCGCTACATTTTTAGATGTCAGACTAAATGTAGTCCTAACTGTTCATGCAGATCGTCACTTTTACAGCCAGTTTTCATCAGATAAGTCAGTGGTTGGATACATGAATATTTTCAAGTTACTGAATATGTTTTGGATGTCATTAACATTAATTATTAAGAAACACAAATGGTATGGCACTCTGTGATAAATCTGTTTGTAGTAGAAAATCAAAAATCAAGTGACTTTTCAAGAAGGAGACAAGTGAGGAAAACCACCGAGACATCCATCACAACTCTGAAAGAATTCTCGGACTCTGTGGCTGTGATTGGAGAAACTGTGCATTGTGCTACTTTTGTCGGTTGCATCACCAGGTATACAGCTTCATGATGGAGTTGACCAGAGAAGGACTTTCTTAAAAAGCAGACATGAATATGAGAAGACACATGAGTTCCTTGTATTAAAATCATTCCCTGCACCAGTCCATCATGAACCTGTGACTGGTGGTGCACAATTACAGCCAAGGAAGCTCCATCAGAGTGGTGATGAGTGTCTTGGTGGCTTCCCTCACTACTCTCCTTCTTGTATGGTCATTCTGTTTTTGAGAACTGCCATGTGCAGACTGGCTACTCGCATCCTGCACATAATCTGTTTGAACTCCTCCCCTCAGACAGGCTTCTCAGATCTCTGAGAGCTGTAACCACATGGCACAGGAACAGTTTCTTCCTACAGACTGTCTCCATTAAGAACAGTTACAAAGGACCTTTGCAGTAAACACTGCTTTACATATATTCTATTACGCACTTTAATGTACAGTGCAGTCTTCAGTCCTGTATATATCCTTGTTTATAGAAGTGCTCTTATGATGTAGATTTCATGTAATGCCTGTTGAGAGCATCTGGAAGCCACAAAAATTCCGTAGTGTGTCATGACGCACATGGCCAAATAAAGAATCTTGAATTTATCATATAGTACCATGCTGTTTGTATTTCTTAATTGTAGATGTAAATGAAGTCCAAAAAATATTTAGTGACTTGGGAACGTTCATGTATCCATCCTATGATTTGCCGAAACAAAATATTGTAAGGCTGTAAAAGGGACATGGATGTTGGATTTACGGGTTGCGGTGAAAACTGGGAGATGTCTGAATTTGTTTGACACAAAACCATTGCAGTGTTACCCAAGGATCCTTCAAAGAGACTACGTAGCAAAGACACCCAGTTGTCAGTTTCATCACTGGTTAGCATCCAAATCTTACAACCTTGAGGCTAGTATCATAGATTGGTGAACACAGTCTCTCTGTATAGCTTGTACAGGTCTTCTGTGCTCTGTCTTCCACAGTTGTCAAGAAAGATTCTGAATGGTGGAGAGGGTTTGATTCACCTGAAATTGACCTGGTATTCTACCAGGAGTTGGCAAAATGTACCAAACAGTAAACAAAGTTGGCAAATATTTCCTAATCATCACAAACACTGTCACTAACCTTCCTTTTCTCTCAAAAATTCTTGAAAGGGTAGTTGTAAAACAGCTAACTGATCATCTGCAGAGGAATGGTCTATTTGAAGAGTTTCAGTCAGGTTTTAGAATTCATCATAGTACAGAAACAGCATTAGTGAAGGTTACAAATGATCTTCTTATGGCCTCAGACAGTGGACTCATCTCTGTGCTTGTTCTGTTAGACCTCAGTGCTCATATTTATCTAATAGATTACAATTTGTTCATGTAAATGGGGAATCTTCCTCACAGACTAAGGTTAATTATGGAGTTCCACAAGGTTATGTGCTAGGACCAATTTTATTCACTTTATACATGCTTCCCTTAGGCAGTATTATTAGACAGCATTGCTTAAATTTTCATTGTTATGCAGATGATACTCAGCTTTATCTATCCATGAAGCCAGAGGACACACACCAATTAGCTAAACTGCAGGATTGTCTTACAGACATAAAGACATGGATGACCTCTAATTTCCTGCTTTTAAACTCAGATAAAACTGAAGTTATTGTACTTGGCCCCACAAATCTTAGAAACATGGTGTCTAACCAGATCCTTACTCTGGATGGCATTACCCTGACCTCTAGTAATACTGTGAGAAATCTTGGAGGCATTTTTGATCAGGATATGTCATTCAATGCGCATATTAAACAAATATGTAAGACTGATTTTTTGCATTTGCGCAATATCTCTAAAATTAGAATGGTCTTGTCTCAGAGTGATGCTGAAAAACTAATTCATGCATTTATTTCCTCTAGGCTGGACTATTGTAATTCATTATTATCAGGTTGTCCTAAAAGTTCCCTGAAAAGCCTTCAGTTAATTCAAAATGCTGCAGCTAGAGTACTGACGGGGACTAGAAGGAGAGAGCATATCTCACCCATATTGGCCTCTCTCCATTGGCTTCCTGTTAATTCTAGAATAGAATTTAAAATTCTTCTTCTTACTTATAAGGTTTTGAATAATCAGGTCCCATCTTATCTTAGGGACCTCGTAGTACCATATCACCCCAATAGAGCGCTTCGCTCTCAGACTGCAGGCTTACTTGTAGTTCCTAGGGTTTGTAAGAGTAGAATGGGAGGCAGAGCCTTCAGCTTTCAGGCTCCTCTCCTGTGGAACCAGCTCCCAATTCAGATCAGGGAGACAGATACCCTCTCTACTTTTAAGATTAGGCTTAAAACTTTCCTTTTTGCTAAAGCTTATAGTTAGGGCTGGATCAGGTGACCCTGAACCATCCCTTAGTTATGCTGCTATAGACTTAGACTGCTGGGGGGTTCCCATGATGCACTGAGTGTTTCTTTCTCTTTTTGCTCTGTATGCACCACTCTGCATTTAATCATTAGTGATTGATCTCTGCTCCCCTCCACAGCATGTCTTTTTCCTGGTTCTCTCCCTCAGCCCCAACCAGTCCCAGCAGAAGACTGCCCCTCCCTGAGCCTGGTTCTGCTGGAGGTTTCTTCCTGTTAAAAGGAAGTTTTTCCTTCCCAGTGTCGCCAAGTGCTTGCTCACAGGGGGTCGTTTTGACAGTTGGGGTTTTTCTGTAATTATTGTATGGCTTTACCTTGCAATATGAAGCACCTTGGGGCAACTGTTTGTTGTGATTTGGTGCTATATAAATGAAATTGATTTGATTTGATTTGATTTGACTAACATATGCTAATTGTTATTCGCAAACATTTGCCCTGATGTTGCTAATTGTCGCTAAAAGTCCGCAAATGACGCTAATGCTAGAGGTTTGTTAGCATTCGCGGCTCCATTAGATAGTAGCTGTACAGTAAAACAGGAAGTACCAAGATTTGCAGGGACAATATGAACATACCAGCTCTGCCCCTGACCACATGCCCTTTCTTGACCAATGTGTCCACATGAGCAGAAATGGTCTTGTGATTTAGAGGCCATCAGTACTGAGCCTAAAAATAACAGCGTTGTAGGGTGGAAACTAGCAATGACACCGCCACTGTAACACAGGGCTCTAAGTCTCAGTCACTTGCGATGCATTTGAAATGTTGACGCACCAACCAGTGGCAATAAAACAGAACCTGAATCAGATATGATTCAACTTCATGAAAATTAAATTTGACCAAACTCCAATCTTGGCTGCTTACAACTGCATGGATGTGTGACAACCCCAAAAGACTAAAAATTTGAAACCCAAAGCTATGTGCTGAACACCGTGCCATTTTTCATTTCATGTCCTGGATCCTTACATGTGGATTAGAGAAAAGATTCCCCACTTATTCTTGAAAGTCAGCAATTAGGGATTATTGAGTCATGCTTTAGCACTATTATCTTAAAATTATAAAACGATGCCTGCAAGACATGTAAGATATTAATTGATGGCAGAACCTGTAGTTGTAAGGCTTATAAGTTATACTCGTGCATGCACACACATACTATGTTTTGACCTCCTGGCTTCTATTTCCGTCAGAGAGGGTATCCCCCTTCAGCAGAACCTTAACATCATTCACGGCAGATGACTTGAGGTCCTTATGCGTGCACCTCCTTTGCTATTGTCTTTGAAGCGTCGGGAGGCTTTGGCTGGGCCTGGCCACAGTGATGATTACACTCATAGTTAGTCTGACATGTGCTCTGGTTTGATGGAGACAGGATTTCTGGTTCACTGACAAATAGAATTAGCAGTGCGGTTGCTTGTACCCAGGCCCTTAGTGCTACCTTGTTCCTCTCTTAGTCACTCTGCCATGGAAGATTTTCTGGAAATCTCCACAATGATAAAAGACCATGAGTAAAACCCACAGTGAACATATCTCCATCCGCTTTTCAATACTAGTTTTCAACCTTTCCGAGGGCATTCTGGGGACAAATTGTTAATATACGTCTTTGCTGCTGCCTAACATATTATCAAGCACAAAAATAAACAGAAGTGTCTAAATGTCTCCATGGAAACAGACGTTCCAAAGACCGCCATGAGCAAAAGTAAATTGGCTTGGATGATTTTATTTGAAAGGCTGTGTTTGCTAACTAATATTGACTTGTTGAGATTATCATAACTGGTGTTGCTTAATCAGGATGTGACCACCAGACTATTGCACAAACTGAGTGCAATGCTGTCATGAAGCAACATGACTTGGGTACACTCTGTAAAACTACTGAATAAGACTGTGCTGAACTCTAGATCCATATGGAGCATCGTAGTAGCATACTTAATTTAATTTGTACACACATACATACACAGACACACACACACAGACATGTACAACCCCAATTCCAGTGAAGTTGGGATGTTGTGTAAAATGTAAATAAAAACAGAATACACTGATTTGCAAATCCTCTTCAACCTATATTCAATCGAATACACCACAAAGACAAGATATTTAATGTTCAAACTGATAAACTTTATTGTTTTTGTGCAAATATTTGCTCATTTTGAAATGGATACCTGCAACACGTTTCAAAAAAGCTCGGACAGTGGTATGTTTACCACTGTGTTACATCACCTTTCCTTCTAACATCACTGAGTAAGCGTTTGGGAACTGGGGACACTAATTGTTGAAGCTTTGTAGGTTAAATTAGTTGTTCAACAGTCCGGGGTCTCTGTTGTCGTATTTTGCGCTTCATAATGCGCCACACATTTTCAGTGGGTGACAGGTCTGGACTGCAGGCAGGCCAGTCTAGTACCGACACTCTTTTACTACGAAGCCACGCTGTTGTAACACATGCAGAATGTGGCTTGTCATTGTCTTGCTGAAATAAGCAGGGATGTTGCTGAAAAAAACGTTGCTTGGATGGCAGCATGTGTTGCTCCAAAACCTGGATGTACCTTTCAGCATCAAAGATGTGTAAATTGCCCATGCCATGGGCACTAACACACCCCTATACCATCACAGATGCTAGCTTTTGAACTTTGCGCTGCTAACAATCTGGATGGTCTTTTTCCTCTTTTGTCCAGGGGACATGACGTATCTACTTTGCATCTGTCCATTTCAAATGAGCTCGGGCTCAGAGAAGGCGGTGGCATTTCTGAATGTTGATGTATGGCTTTCACTTTGCATGGTAGAGTTTTAACTTGCACTTGTAGATGTAGCGATGAACTGTGTTAACTGACAATGGTTTTCTGAAGTGTTCCTGAGCCCACACAGTAACATCCTTTACACAATGATGTCAGTTTTTAATGCAGTGCCGCCTAAGGGATCGAAGGTCACAGGCATTCAATGTTGGTTTTCGGCCTTGTCGCTTATGTGTCAAAAGTTCTCCAGATTCTCTGCATCTTCTGATTATATTATGGACTGTAGATGATGGAATCCCTAAATTCTTTGCAATTGAACATTGAGAAACATTGTTCTTAAACTGTTGGACTATTCTTTCATGCAGTTGTTCACAAAGTGGTGATCCTCGTCCCATCTTTGCTTGTGAACAGCTGAGCCTTTTGGGGATGCTTCTTTTATACCCAGTCATGACAATCACCTGCTTCCAATTAACCTGTTCACCTGTGGAATGTTCCAAACAGGTGTTCTTTGAGCATTCATCAACTTTTCCAGTCTTTTGTTGCTCCTGGCCCACCTTTTTTGAAATGTGTTGCAGGCATCCTGCTGAATGTAACTAATAAAGTAACTATGTTTCTGTGTAGACTCTCAGTTGTCCAGGTGGTATCCATAGTAAAGAAGCTTGAATCTTCGACTGGACTGGGTTGCTTGACGCGAGGAAGTTTCGCTTCAAATCGCAGAAGCTTCCTCAGCTAAAATTCTTGCTCTGGAAGTCTGACTTCTGTCTGACTCTTGTAGAGAAGAATAAAACAGAAGCCAACAAAAGCTGGAGTTTTAAACCTAACCAGACCCCTCCTACTGAGAGGCAGACTGCTATAGGCTAATGACTAAACAATAGCTCTAATTAGCAACTATTGTGCTGTAGTTAGCACACCTAAAGACAGGACAGCTGTCCCTCTAATGATGGGATGGATGCCTTTCTGATGGCTCCCTTGATGATGTGAATGACTCATTACCATGAACAAAAGACTGAAACTCCTTTGACCTGAGTACCCCATTGTAAACAGGGGATAAAGTGTGTCTCAGACCCCCTCCCCGGTTAAGGCTGGGTTTCAAACGTTTCACAAAGAATGCCTCCTTGACCCCTCTCTCAAACCATTTCTTCTCTCTGGCTAATATTTTAACTTCCTTGTCCTCAAACGTGTGGTTAGTGTCTTTGAGGTGGAGGTGAACTGCAGACTGAGGTCCACTGGCGCCCTCTCTGCGGTGCTGGTATAGCCTTTTGTGTAAAGGTTGCTTCGTTTCACCTATGTAGTGTTCGTTACAGTTTTCCTGACATCTGATAGAATACACTACATTGCTCTGTTTGTAACTAGGGATCATGTCCTTAGGGTGAACTAATTTCTGTCTCAAGGTGTTAACCGGTTTAAAGTAAACTGGGATTTTGTGTTGTCTGAAGATCCTCTGTAGTTTTTCCCCTACTCCTGCTAAATAAGGGAGAGACACTCCTCTTCTTCTTGTCTCCGTCTCCTGTCTATCTGGTCTCTTTGTTCTCTGGGACTTCTGCACTTTGTCCAGGGACCATCATGGGTACCCACATACTGTGAGGGCTTTCCGGACACGTTGTTGTTCTTTAGCCCTTCCCTCTGCAGTTGTGGGCACCTGTAGGGCTCTGTGTTGAAGCGTCCTGATCACCCCGAGCTTGTGTTCAAGGGGGTGGTTTGAGCTGAAGAGCAGATATTGGTCAGTGTGAGTTGGTTTTCTGTAAACACCTGTCTGGAGCTGCCTGTTCAATCCAATCGTAACATCACAGTCCAGGAAGGCTAAATGGTTGTTTCTGGCATCCTCACGTGTGAACTTGATATTGGCGTCCACCGAGTTGATGTGTTCTGTAAAGTCCTCAACTTGCTGTTGCTTGATTTTGACCCATGTGTCATCAACATATCTGAACCAGTGACTGGGAGAGATGCCCGTGAAAGACGTCAAGGCTGTCTTCTCCACTCGCTCCATGTACAGATTGGCCACAAGGGGGGATACCGGAGACCCCATCGCACAACCATGAATCTGCCTGTAGTAATTCCCCCTAAACAGGAAATACGTGGTGTTGAGACAGATCTCCAAGAGTTGGCAAATGTGGTCTTGTGTGAGTTTGGTCCTTTCAAGTAGAGACACATCCTCCAGCAGTCTCTGCCTCACAGCTGAGACGGCCTCAGCAGTGGGGATGCAGGTGAACAACGATGTCACATCAAATGACACCATAGTTTCATCTGCCTCCAGCTGTAGGCCCTTGATCTTGTTCACAAAATCTTGTGTTCTCCACATGGTGGTCTGAGTTACCCACTAGAGGAGCCAAAATCCACTTGAGGTACTTGGCCAAATCGTACGTGATGGAATCTGTGCTACATACAATAGGCCTGAGTGGCACGTCCTGTTTGTGGATTTTGGGCAGTCCATAGATGCACGGAGTGGCGTCCCCAGGGTACAGTCTGTAGTATGTCTGCCTGTCAATGAGTCCCTCTTTCTCCAGGTTTTGGAGGTAGCTAATGATTTTCTTCTTATAGCCGCTCATGGGGTCTGTCTTCAGACATACGTATGTGTTGGAGTCACTGAGCAAGTTGTTGATCTTGGCCTTGTAGTCCGATGTGTTCAGGACCACCGTGCATCTGCCTTTATCCGCTGGCAGGATAAGGATGCTTTGGTCCTTTTGCAGTGCTGACAAAGCTTTCCGTTCTTCTCCTGTGATGTTGGACGGAGTAGGCTTAGCACTGTTCAGCACTGCTGTGACTCTTAGTCGGAGATCCCCAGCTTCTGACTCTGACAAACTGTTATGTTTAATGGCTGACTCTACTGCAGTGATGTAATCTACTGTCAGAATATGTTTAGGGGTCACTGAGAAATTTAGTCCTTTGGCGAGCACATCCTTTTCTGTCTGTGTAAGAACCCTGTTGGAGAGATTCTTTATCCAATTTTCCCTGTTGTCACCAATTTGTCTGGGTGTATCTTTCAATCAATCAATCAATCAATTTTTTTTATATAGCGCCAAATCACAACAAACAGTTGCCCCAAGGCACTTTATATTGTAAGGTAAGGCCATACAATAATTATGTAAAACCCCAAAGGTCAAAACGACCCCCTGTGAGCAAGCACTTGGCTACAGTGGGAAGGAAAAACTCCCTTTTAACAGGAAGAAACCTCCAGCAGAACCAGGCTCAGGGAGGGGCAGTCTTCTGCTGGGACTGGTTGGGGCTGAGGGAGAGAACCAGGAAAAAGACATGCTGTGGAGGGGAGCAGAGATCGATCACTAATGATTAAATGCAGAGTGGTGCATACAGAGCAAAAAGAGAAAGAAACAGTGCATCATGGGAACCCCCCAGCAGTCTACGTCTATAGCAGCATAACTAAGGGATGGTTCAGGGTCACCTGATCCAGCCCTAACTATAAGCTTTAGCAAAAAGGAAAGTTTTAAGCCTAATCTTAAAAGTAGAGAGGGTGTCTGTCTCCCTGATCTGAATTGGGAGCTGGTTCCACAGGAGAGGAGCCTGAAAGCTGAAGGCTCTGCCTCCCATTCTGCTCTTACAAACCCTAGGAACTACAAGTAAGCCTGCAGTCTGAGAGCGAAGCGCTCTATTGGGGTGATATGGTACTACAAGGTCCCTAAGATAAGATGGGACCTGATTATTCAAAACCTTATAAGTAAGAAGAAGAATTTTAAATTCTATTCTAGAATTAACAGGAAGCCAATGAAGAGAGGCCAATATGGGTGAGATATGCTCTCTCCTTCTAGTCCCCGTCAGTACTCTAGCTGCAGCATTTTGAATTAACTGAAGGCTTTTTAGGGAACTTTTAGGACAACCTGATAATAATGAATTACAATAGTCCAGCCTAGAGGAAATAAATGCATGAATTAGTTTTTCAGCATCACTCTGAGACAAGACCTTTCTGATTTTAGAGATATTGCGTAAATGCAAAAAAGCAGTCCTACATATTTGTTTAATATGCGCTTTGAATGACATATCCTGATCAAAAATGACTCCAAGATTTCTCACAGTATTACTAGAGGTCAGAGTAATGCCATCCAGAGTAAGGATCTGGTTAGACACCATGTTTCTAAGATTTGTGGGGCCAAGTACAATAACTTCAGTTTTATCTGAGTTTAAAAGCAGGAAATTAGAGGTCATCCATGTCTTTATGTCTGTAAGACAATCCTGCAGTTTAGCTAATTGGTGTGTGTCCTCTGGCTTCATGGATAGATAAAGCTGGGTATCATCTGCGTAACAATGAAAATTTAAGCAATACCGTCTAATAATACTGCCTAAGGGAAGCATGTATAAAGTGAATAAAATTGGTCCTAGCACAGAACCTTGTGGAACTGCATAATTAACTTTAGTCTGTGAAGAAGATTCCCCATTTACATGAACAAATTGTAATCTATTAGACAAATATGATTCAAACCACCGCAGCGCAGTACCTTTAATACCTATGGCATGCTCTAATCTCTGTAATAAAATTTTATGGTCAACAGTATCAAAAGCAGCACTGAGGTCTAACAGAACAAGCACAGAGATGAGTCCACTGTCCGAGGCCATAAGAAGATCATTTGTAACCTTCACTAATGCTGTTTCTGTACTATGATGAATTCTAAAACCTGACTGAAACTCTTCAAATAGACCATTCCTCTGCAGATGATCAGTTAGCTGTTTTACAACTACCCTTTCAAGAATTTTTGAGAGAAAAGGAAGGTTGGAGATTGGCCTATAATTAGCTAAGATAGCTGGGTCAAGTGATGGCTTTTTAAGTAATGGTTTAATTACTGCCACCTTAAAAGCCTGTGGTACATAGCCAACTAACAAAGATAGATTGATCATATTTAAGATCGAAGCATTAAATAATGGTAGGGCTTCCTTGAGCAGCCTGGTAGGAATGGGGTCTAATAAACATGTTGATGGTTTGGATGAAGTAACTAATGAGAATAACTCAGACAGAACAATCGGAGAGAAAGAGTCTAACCAAATACCGGCATCACTGAAAGCAGCCAAAGATAACGATACGTCTTTGGGATGGTTATGAGTAATTTTTTCTCTAATAGTTAAAATTTTGTTAGCAAAGAAAGTCATGAAGTCATTACTAGTTAAAGTTAATGGAATACTCAGCTCAATAGAGCTCTGACTCTTTGTCAGCCTGGCTACAGTGCTGAAAAGAAACCTGGGGTTGTTCTTATTTTCTTCAATTAGTGATGAGTAGAAAGATGTCCTAGCTTTACGGAGGGCTTTTTTATAGAGCAACAGACTCTTTTTCCAGGCTAAGTGAAGATCTTCTAAATTAGTGAGACGCCATTTCCTCTCCAACTTACGGGTTATCTGCTTTAAGCTACGAGTTTGTGAGTTATACCACGGAGTCAGACACTTCTGATTTAAAGCTCTCTTTTTCAGAGGAGCTACAGCATCCAAAGTTGTCTTCAATGAGGATGTAAAACTATTGACGAGATACTCTATCTCCCTTACAGAGTTTAGGTAGCTACTCTGCACTGTGTTGGTATATGGCATTAGAGAACATAAAGAAGGAATCATATCCTTAAACCTAGTTACAGCGCTTTCTGAAAGACTTCTAGTGTAATGAAACTTATTCCCCACTGCTGGGTAGTCCATCAGAGTAAATGTAAATGTTATTAAGAAATGATCAGACAGAAGGGAGTTTTCAGGGAATACTGTTAAGTCTTCTATTTCCATACCATAAGTCAGAACAAGATCTAAGATATGATTAAAGTGGTGGGTGGACTCATTTACTTTTTGAGCAAAGCCAATAGAGTCTAATAATAGATTAAATGCAGTGTTGAGGCTGTCATTCTCAGCATCTGTGTGGATGTTAAAATCGCCCACTATAATTATCTTATCTGAGCTAAGCACTAAGTCAGACAAAAGGTCTGAAAATTCACAGAGAAACTCACAGTAACGACCAGGTGGACGATAGATAATAACAAATAAAACTGTTTTTGGGACTTCCAATTTGGATGGACAAGACTAAGAGACAAGCTTTCAAATGAATTAAAGCTCTGTCTGGGTTTTGGATTAATTAATAAGCTGGAATGGAAGATTGCTGCTAATCCTCCACCCCGGCCCGTGCTACGAGCATTCTGACAGTTAGTGTGACTCGGGGGTGTTGACTCATTTAAACTAACATATTCATCCTGCTGTAACCAGGTTTCTGTTAGGCAGAATAAATCAATATGTTGATCAATTATTATATCATTTACCAACAGGGACTTAGAAGAGAGAGACCTAATGTTTAATAGACCACATTTAACTGTTTTAGTCTGTGGTGCAGTTGAAGGTGCTATATTATTTTTTCTTTTTGAATTTTTATGCTTAAATAGATTTTTGCTGGTTATTGGTAGTCTGGGAGCAGGCACCGTCTCTACGGGGATGGGGTAATGAGGGGATGGCAGGGGGAGAGAAGCTGCAGAGAGGTGTGTAAGACTACAACTCTGCTTCCTGGTCCCAACCCTGGATAGTCACGGTTTGGAGGATTTAAGAAAATTGGCCAGATTTCTAGAAATGAGAGCTGCTCCATCCAAAGTAGGATGGATGCCGTCTCTCCTAACAAGACCAGGTTTTCCCCAGAAGCTTTGCCAATTATCTATGAAGCCCACCTCATTTTTTGGACACCACTCAGACAGCCAGCAATTCAGGGAGAACATGCGGCTAAACATGTCACTCCCGGTCCGATTGGGGAGGGGCCCAGAGAAAACTACAGAGTCCGACATTGTTTTTGCAAAGTTACACACCGATTTAATGTTAATTTTAGTGACCTCCGATTGGCGTAACCGGGTGTCATTACTGCCGACGTGAATTACAATCTTACCAAATTTACGCTTAGCCTTAGCCAGCAGTTTCAAATTTCCTTCAATGTCGCCTGCTCTGGCCCCCGGAAGACAATTGACTATGGTTGCTGGTGTCGCTAACTTCACATTTCTCAAAACAGAGTCGCCAATAACCAGAGTTTGATCCTCGGCGGGTGTGTCGTCGAGTGGGGAAAAACGGTTAGAGATGTGAACGGGTTGGCGGTGTACACGGGGCTTCTGTTTAGGGCTACGCTTCCTCCTCACAGTCACCCAGTCAGCCTGCTTTCCCGGCTGCTCGGGATCTGCCAGGGGGGAACTAACGGCGGCTAAGCTACCTTGGTCCGCACCGACTACAGGGGCCTTGCTAGCTGTAGAATTTTCCACGGTGCGGAGCCGAGTCTCCAATTCGCCCAGCCTGGCCTCCAAAGCTACGAATAAGCTACACTTATTACAAGTACCATTACTGCTAAAGGAGGCCGAGGAATAACTAAACATTTCACACCCAGAGCAGAAAAGTGCGGGAGAGACAGGAGAAGCCGCCATGCTAAATCGGCTAAGAGCTAGTAGCTACGCTAAGCTAGCGGATTCCTAAAAACACGCAAAGTGAATAATGTGTAAATAATTTAGAGGTGATTCAGCAGAAGGAGTGCTTTAGTTAAGGCACGTAAAGATTACACTGGGAAACAAATCGTAATCTAGATAACTAGATCAATCTAACTGCGCAGATTAAACAGCTAACAGATACAGCAAAACACCGCTGTGCTCCGGAACAGGAAGTGATACAATACCGCAGTGAGAGCCAACCACCAGTAGAGGCAAGCAAGAGTATCTTTAAAAATACTCCCACTGAAAGTACGCCTTTTCTGCACTAAAAGGTTGTGAAACTTACTGATTTGCCGCTCCTTACTTTTTAAATGCTCAGCCATTTGAATTTTAACTATGAATTTTGTGATCTTATTATGGGCCTCTTCCCCCACTAAGGTTTCTAACATTTTGTGCAGACTATCCAGATTATTTTGGAGGTCTAATATTTTAAAATGAAGCCTTCTAATTCTAAGACCCAAAATCCTCCTAAGGTAACTGTGCTGGATCTTTTCTGCTGTGTGACCTGCTTCCAGTGCCTTTTGCTTCATGCATTTGGGAATAACATTGTTTTGTTTGCATCTCAGGTTGAATCTTAAGTGGTTTCTAAAGTTAGTTATCTTTTTAGCAGTCTTTTCCAGCTTACGTACCAGTGCCAGGGCCTCATGCCCACAGTTGGTCGCAATGTTTCTGTGTAGGCTCTCAGTTGTCCAGGCGGTATCCATAGTAGAGAAGCTTGAATCTTCGACTGGACTGGGTTGCTTGATGCGAGGACGTTTCGCTTCAAATCGCAGAAGCTTCCTCAGCTAAAATTCTTGCTCTGGAAGTCTGACTTCTGTCTGACTCTTGTAGAGAAGAATAAAACAGAAGCCAACAAAAGCTGGAGTTTTAAACGAAAGTTTTGGAGTTTTGAAGCGAAATGTCCTCGCGTCAAGCAACCCAGTACAGTCGAAGATTCAAGCTTCTCTACAATAAAGTAACTAGTAATCTCTCTTGGTTATTTTTAAGATTTAGTACTCAGAAATGTAACTATTAGTTACTTTGCTGATTAGTTATTTTGCTGATTACTCAATCTTAAGAGTAACCAAGTTAGATTACGAGATTAGATTATTTTATTAGATACATTACTTATTAGTTCCAAGTTGTCGGCAGTTGTTAATAAAGTTAAGTAATGAAGTAACTGTATAAAGCAACTAAAAAGTAGCTAAAAAAGTAAGTTTTGTAAGTAACTGTGGCAACACTGGCCATGAGATGTGGTTGGGTAAAACAAACAATGCATTCATTATCATACAGCTTCTGTATGCTCCAAACAGAAGATTTTTGTGCATATGCCTGTAAAACCTATGTCATTTTGTATAATTTAGAAATGCCACATTTTGAAAATATAAAAATGTTAAATATATGTCCATTTCATGAACCCATAAGTATAAATTTTGAAAAAGCCAAATCATTGCTGTTCCATTTGCTACCAAGAACTAAGTTATACATAATTACTGTAACTTATAACTATAACTTGTAACGTCAGTGTGACTCGAATGCTTATAATTTCATAAAATATTTTGTTGAATTACTAAACACATATGCACAAACTGTAGCTAAAATAGTGTTTATTCCATACAAATAAAATACATTAACCAATGCATAAAACATGAAAGTACGGCAAAACTGAGTGTGAATGCTACAAAAACAAGGCTTACAATGTCATGAGAGACTATTGTTAGATTTGACCATCATATCATCACTTGCTTTTCTAAAGGCATGCACCATCTGTTTCAAACACACTTTGGATATATTATTTCTTGTCTGTCTTTTAAGAATAAAGGTAGTTTTTTGTTTTTTTTACTTTTATATATTTGTTAAATTTGTTGACCTGTGTTATGCCAGATGCAACGCTGGAGTGCATTTCAGGCTTAATGTTTTAGCATGCTCTTATTAGAAGCAACATGTTGCTTGCCAGGTTGAAGGTAAACAGAAATATAACTTTAACTCATTCCAAGATTGCTCTTTCTCATTGATCGAACATAATCAATGTGTACAGTATTAACAATGTTGGTACAACGTGACACTGGAGTCTCAGAACCAGAATTCGGAGACAAACACATGGACGTTGATGATGTTCTGGTGGGAGACCCCCTGGTTTGACAGGTTTGTCATTGACAACTTCAGCACAGTATGCAATGGACCAATCAGAGGGTTCACCTGCCGCACAACACCTATAGGAAACAAAGAAATATGAACAACAAAGAGTCAATACCGTCACATCTCTATGATATACTACTATAATCCATGTGGATTACACTGCAGAGAAACATTTGGTCACTGTCTTTGGTTGGTTTTCACAAACATGCCATTTGTGAGATTTGCCATTTCTTCACAATTACAGTACATTCATAATTGATACAGCATATCAGCATACTCTGCAGAACCCTTCAGGATAATGACATGTTCCTCTAAATTGGATTTAAAATGTCACAGTGTGATGATGTTCAGTTCAGTAGACTATTCCGTAGTCATCAAGAAAAAAAAACAACTGGAAAGTCATGCTGGTCAAACACAACTCCTTGACCATGGTGCCAATATTGTTGTGCAGCTCAAGGAGTCCTCAAAGGAAAAATATTGTAGTATCGTGTTTATATTCAGTTTCACAATCTGCACCCAGCTTCTCCAGACAAAAGAATCAAGATGAAATGTCTCACTTAAGCCTATATGATTATACATTAGCACTGCCCTCATGTGGTTCAGAGATGGGTTCATGTTTTTGACTGCAGTTGGAGTGGCAGGTCTGTGCATCACCTGCAGACCTGTATGTAGATTTGACATCATACTGAAACTGAGTAAGAATTTGAAGTTTTTTACTTGTCAAATGTACAGTTTATTTATATCTGTGTGACAACCACTCACATTTTGGGAGTTATTTTGTAGGAATAGCACATTTGCAGTCATTAACTGCCTCACTGCTGTTCAGAGTTAAATGCCTACATCAAAAGGAGTGGAGTCTTTATGACTTCAGCTCATATGTTATGTTATCTGCTTGTGTTGGTTGTATTAATTCTAGGGTGGAGTCTTACTCCAGCCTGTGACTGTTAAAGCAACTTATTTTTCTATTGTGACAAATTACAACATAGTTTGTCGCAATGTGCTTCACAAGGGTGCAGTTTAACTTTACACCCCCCCCCCCCCCCCCCCCAGCAATCATGTAGGCAACAGTGGTAAGGAAAAATACAAAATTTTACTCACAACACCCCATAAAGACATGTAAAGGTTTGTTTTTTTTATTTTACAAATTTATTAAAAATAAAACACTAAGGGCCCCTTCGCACATAGTATGAATAAGTACAACTCAGGGCAACTCACGACAGAACAGCTCGTATGAGTGAACCACGAATAACATCGAGCTGATGGGCAGGTGTGCACTATGCATGCGGAAACACAGTCTGAGCAGCTGCTGTGAAAATAAAAAAATAAAAAAATACATGGGATCCATGGGATTCAAGCCTGCACTTTCCAAAAGCTCTGATTGCCAGTCAGAAACTTTACCACTGAGCTACCATCACTGTCCTGTGAAAGGTGTGGGAAAATGCCTGATATCAAGAAGGACATGGACGTATTAAAAAAATAAAACCACACACCATATAAAAACACCGCATTTTATTGAATCCCTCTTATCAAGCGGGCAATACAAGTATGATTCGTCTGTTCCTCTGTAGAGGACCTATGGTCACAGATGTACAGTGATGAAATGACATGAATGAGAAGCAGTGCGCTCTTATCATGCCCACATCTACTGTCGGCATGTCCAGCCCAGCCCGTGCGCATGTCCTGCTCGACACGAGTGTCTTGTGGACTGCACGCCGCAGGACAGACACTGCATCATGTGGAACAGAGCTCATGCGAGTGGTGTGACATTCAGATTTCCCGCTGCGTGTTATGATCTGACGGTCTGGATCACCTGGGGTAGCCTGTCAATGTGCGCACTCTTGCTGCAGCCCATTGCAACAGCGATATATGTTTTATGTATGTCCACTTGATGACAGCAAGCAGACACATGCGCGTCACAGTGGGCCTGGTTTTGTCTGAAAAATGACACCTGAAATTCACGCCAAAGAGTTCAGTCTTTGTCTCATCAGAGCAGAGTTTGTTTCTCATGGCCTGAGAGTCCTTCAGGTGTCTTTTAGCAAACCTGAGGTGGGCTGCCATGTGCCTTTTGCTAAGGAATGGCTTCCGTCTGGCCACTCTACCATACAGGCCTAATTGATGGATTGATGCAGAGATGGTTATCCTTCTGGAAGCTCCTCCTCTCTCCATAGAGGAATGCTGGAGGTCTGACAGAGTGACCATCAGGTTTTTGGTCACTTCCCTGACTAAAGCCCTTCTCAACTGATTGCTCAGTTTAGACAGGCAGCCAGCTATATGAGGAATCCTGATGCATCTGAACGGCTTCCATTTATGGATGTTGGAGGCCACTGTGCTTATTGGGACCTTCAAAGCAGCAGAAATGTTTCTGTACCCTTCCCCACATTTGTGCTTCGAGACAATCATGTCTCAGAAGCCTACAAACAATTCCTTTGACTTCATGCTTGATTTATGCTCTGACATGCACTATCAACTGTGGGACCTTATATGTAGGCAGGTGTGTGCCTTTCCAAATTCAATTTATTTCATTTATACAGTGCCAGTTCACAATAAAGCTGCCTCAAGGGGCTTCACGTGAGTAAGGGCTAACCTTTTCCAACACCTAGAGCAAGCATACAACCAGCAGTGTCAAGGAAAAACTCCTTCTGATGAGGTTGAGGAAGAAACAAATCAAGTCCAATCAACTGAATTTACCCAACCTGGTCTCATGGCAAGTCGGTCTTAAGCAGCACGAAATATACATTAATCTATTGGTTCGGGATATTGTGACAAAAAGGGCCTCATTTTCGTCACGGCAGCACAAATTCATTCTCATTCATTCCCTGATGGCTGCACGAAATTAAAAGTGAGGTGGGGGGGGGGGTGTCAGGGTGATTATGGTTAGGGTGGGGGGATGGAGTAAGATTAGGTTATGGTTAAGGTTAGGGTTGGGGGTAGGAGTAGGGTTAGGAATAGTGAGTTAAAAAAAGCTCCGTTACGAAAATTTCATTAATTTCGCCACGGGAGCATGAAAGAAAAAAAAAACATTAGACTGGGCTGATTTACCACAGGTGGCCTCCATTTAACATGTAGAAACATCTCAAGGATGATCAGTGGAAACAGAATGCACCTGAGCTCAAGTTTGAGCTTCATGGCAAAGGGTGTGAATGCTTATGTACATGTGATTCATTCTTTTTTTATTTTAAATAAATTTGCAAAAATCTAAAAAATACTGTTTTCACATTGTCATTATGGGTTATTGTGTCTAGAATCTTGAGGAAAAAATGAATTTCATCCGTTTTGGAACAAGGCTGTAACACAATATGGAAGAAGTAGTGCTGTGAATACTTTCTGGATGCACTGTATACACACACACACAGACACACACACACACACGCACACACACACACACCAGCTACTTTATTAGGTTCACGTTGCTTGTACCAGGTTGGACCCCCTTTTGCAATAAGAACTACCTTAATTCTTCATGGCATAGATTCAACAAGGTGTTGGAAACATTCCTCAGAGATTTTGGTCCATATTGACATGATGGTATCATGCAGTCACCCATTTAACTAGTCTACTCACTCTCCTCTGACCACTCACACCAACAAGGCATTTTCGCCCACACAACTGCCTCTCATTGGATATCTCCTCTTTTTTGGACCATTCTCTGTAAAGCCCAGAGATGGTTGTGCGTGAAAATCCCAGTAGATCAGCAGTTTCTGAAATATTCAGAAACGCTTGTCTGGCACCAAAAACTGTGCCACTTTCAAAGTCACTTAAATCTCCTTTCTTTACCATTCTGATGCTCGGGTTGAACTTCAACAAGTCGTCTTCACCACCTCCAGATGCCTAAATGCACTGAATTACTGCCATGTGACTGACTGATTAGCTACTTGTGTTAACAAGAAATTGAACAGGTGTACCTAATAAAAGTCATTTCATTGACTTGAGGAGGCAACGACCATATGCAGTGGTGTGCAGTAATTGTGCATTGGGGTGCTGGTGAAGATTCGCATGTCTCAGCATATCACCCTGCCAAGGCACACAGCTCATTGCTCTAGTAAAAGCACCGTGGAGGTTCACGCATAGGCAGTCTGGAGTATTCGTTGCATAGCGGTACCAGACCGCACACACCATGCAGCCATCTATTTTATTGATTTTATTTGTACAGATGGCTTTGATATTATTTCGGCAGTACATATTGTAATACATAATATCCACATACATAGGGATTGGGCAGTTCAGTTATGTTGATGATGCCAGGCTACAACCTCACTCACTCACTCATCTTCAACCGCTTACACCAATTAAGGGTCACGGGGGGCTGGAGCCTATCCCAGCAGTCACAGTGCGTGACGTGGGGTACACCCTGGACAGGACGCCAGTCCGTTGCAGGGCCACATATAGACAGACACATTCAGGCTATAATCTAAAAAAAATTAAATAAATTGCACATTGATGAGCACAGTGGTCAGTGTGTGTGCAGTTCAGACTCATTGTTTGCTGACCTCTTTGAGTCTCCTCTGGAAATATAATATACATCCATAATCCCATGAAAGGCATACCACACTCTTCAGGAGAACACATTTTTTCAGATGTTAACACATACTTCAGCTTTGTAATGTGTTGTACCACATATGCACACTGTGAGCACATGGCGCTGCATTCAGTACTGCTTGTAATCAACAGTGATGTCAATCAATCAATCAATCAATCAATCAATTTTTTTATATAGCGCCAAATCACAACAAACAGTTGCCCCAAGGCGCTTTATATTGTAAGGCAAGGCCATACAATAATTATGTAAAACCCCAACGGTCAAAACGACCCCCTGTGAGCAAGCACTTGGCTACAGTGGGAAGGAAAAACTCCCTTTTAACAGGAAGAAACCTCCAGCAGAACCAGGCTCAGGGAGGGGCAGTCTTCTGCTGGGACTGGTTGGGGCTGAGGGAGAGAACCAGGAAAAAGACATGCTGTGGAGGGGAGCAGAGATCGATCACTAATGATTAAATGCAGAGTGGTGCATACAGAGCAAAAAGAGAAAGAAACAGTGCATCATGGGAACCCCCCAGCAGTCTACGTCTATAGCAGCATAACTAAGGGATGGTTCAGGGTCACCTGATCCAGCCCTAACTATAAGCTTTAGCAAAAAGGAAAGTTTTAAGCCTAATCTTAAAAGTAGAGAGGGTGTCTGTCTCCCTGATCTGAATTGGGAGCTGGTTCCACAGGAGAGGAGCCTGAAAGCTGAAGGCTCTGCCTCCCATTCTACTCTTACAAACCCTAGGAACTACAAGTAAGCCTGCAGTCTGAGAGCGAAGCGCTCTATTGGGGTGATATGGTACTACGAGGTCCCTAAGATAAGATGGGACCTGATTATTCAAAACCTTATAAGTAAGAAGAAGAATTTTAAATTCTATTCTAGAATTAACAGGAAGCCAATGAAGAGAGGCCAATATGGGTGAGATATGCTCTCTCCTTCTAGTCCCCGTCAGTACTCTAGCTGCAGCATTTTGAATTAACTGAAGGCTTTTTAGGGAACTTTTAGGACAACCTGATAATAATGAATTACAATAGTCCAGCCTAGAGGAAATAAATGCATGAATTAGTTTTTCAGCATCACTCTGAGACAAGACCTTTCTGATTTTAGAGATATTGCGTAAATGCAAAAAGGCAGTCCTACATATTTGTTTAATATGCGCTTTGAATGACATATCCTGATCAAAAATGACTCCAAGATTTCTCACAGTATTACTAGAGGTCAGGGTAATGCCATCCAGAGTAAGGATCTGGTTAGACACCATGTTTCTAAGATTTGTGGGGCCAAGTACAATAACTTCAGTTTTATCTGAGTTTAAAAGCAGGAAATTAGAGGTCATCCATGTCTTTATGTCTGTAAGACAATCCTGCAGTTTAGCTAATTGGTGTGTGTCCTCTGGCTTCATGGATAGATAAAGCTGGGTATCATCTGCGTAACAATGAAAATTTAAGCAATACCGTCTAATAATACTGCCTAAGGGAAGCATGTATAAAGTGAATAAAATTGGTCCTAGCACAGAACCTTGTGGAACTCCATAATTAACTTTAGTCTGTGAAGAAGATTCCCCATTTACATGAACAAATTGTAATCTATTAGACAAATATGATTCAAACCACCGCAGCGCAGTGCCTTTAATACCTATGGCATGCTCTAATCTCTGTAATAAAATTTTATGGTCAACAGTATCAAAAGCAGCACTGAGGTCTAACAGAACAAGCACAGAGATGAGTCCACTGTCCGAGGCCATAAGAAGATCATTTGTAACCTTCACTAATGCTGTTTCTGTACTATGATGAATTCTAAAACCTGACTGAAACTCTTCAAATAGACCATTCCTCTGCAGATGATCAGTTAGCTGTTTTACAACTACCCTTTCAAGAATTTTTGAGAGAAAAGGAAGGTTGGAGATTGGCCTATAATTAGCTAAGATAGCTGGGTCAAGTGATGGCTTTTTAAGTAATGGTTTAATTACTGCCACCTTAAAAGCCTGTGGTACATAGCCAACTAACAAAGATAGATTGATCATATTTAAGATCAAAGCATTAAATAATGGTAGGGCTTCCTTGAGCAGCCTGGTAGGAATGGGGTCTAATAAACATGTTGATGGTTTGGATGAAGTAACTAATGAGAATAACTCATTATGATGTGGTGATAATTGTGTAACACAGAACTGCAGACTGCTGCTGTGGACAATCAGACCCAATTACTTCATATTTAGAATCAGAATGTCACTCTGTGCCAAAAAATCTGCAATAGGAAACTGGCATTATTCTCCTGTCGATCAAAATTGTGATAAAAGGTCTGGGTGGCCCCTGGAAGAATTTCAGATTTCAAAGTCGGCCCCAGGTGTTTGTTGCTATCATGTCTTGTGGTTGTATTACATTGGAGAATGTTGAAATTTAATAAGAGTGCTGAAAATCTAACAAAATATCAGCACTATTCTTTACAATCTGGATTTTGTTTCATTCTATTTTCCACCTTCTCTTCTCCCCATGGACACAGTCTGTCACGCCCAAACAGATGGGCACATAAATATACCACAGCAGTATATTACTGAATGGTCCTGGAATTCATTGGGTGCTCTTTTTAAGTGAACATGTGATTACAGCCGGAAAAAAGTCACTGTTTACATAGGCTGTCAGCGAGCCTCTTTTCAGCCGACGACCGCTGTGACATTTCAGCTTTGGCCTGTCTGAGCAGCCAGAGCGCAATCACCGTCCTCCTGTCACACCTTCAACGGGTCTCCTCGTTCTCTTAGCCTTGTCCGTAAAGGGTTTCAAGTTCCTCACCAAACCACAGTCTGATGACTCAAAGGTTTATTCCAACATGGATCATAATGACAACAGTCCAATCTGAATAATGAAGCTCCTTTGTGTGGTGGCTGCAAAGCAGCAGAAAAAAACGATTAGGTCACATTCGCCATGTGCCACCCGATGCATCCTTTGGGACATTGGTGTTGTCAGATGGTCTCTTACTTTCCTCCCTCTCTTCCTTTCTTGAGGGGGCCTGGTGTTTGTGGCATCATCGTCGTGGGCCACAAGGGTAAATGAGTCCCATGTGTTTGATGGAGGAGAGCAGTTGTAGTCACGCAACACAGGCATGGAGGCATCGGTCCAGGAATCCAACTTTAACTCTGGAAGGGGCAAGCTATAGGAGCTTGAACTGGTGTGTGTCTCTCTCGCTGTGTCACTTTCTCTTGCTCTCTCATCCCTCTCTGTGCTGAGTCTGTGGGCACACAGTAAACTCCAGAAGATTTTGAAGATAAGACCCGGGTGGAGTGTGGAATGGGGCCCACTCTTACCAGGGTTGCTCCCCTTGTTTGGTGTTTTCGTACTCTGTTCCGCAGTGACACCAGATAGAGGCAGGCTGCATTTTTATTATTTATTTTTTGAATGATGATCATTATAGTGTGACAAGTTAGAAAATACCTGCAATCATAATCATACTAAAGACAATAACTGAAGATATTTCAAGTTGGTTAGGATTATTCTTAATTTCTTTCTTTGATCAGTTGCAAGCACCCAAGTGTGTGTTCTGTTGCGTGGTATTTTCTTAATTTGACTGTGGTGTGTTTCATTCACCCTCTCTCTCCTCACAGTGAGGTGATGTTCTCTGGTTAGGTTTTTTCCCCACAGAGCACTCCAGTGGTTTCTCTGTTATTTTTCCACAGCACAGAGCAAGGTCCAGGTGTCCCTTTGGGTTTATTTTCAGTTTTGACGCGTCCCTCGTGTCTTTTTCCTCCTTTTGTGTTTTCTCTCTCATCCTCACAATGATCAAGTTTAATATTAGTTTCCTCATGATTCTGACCTTTGTTGTAATTCTTTGTTGTATAGTGTCTTCATGTACTGGTTCTTTTGTGTGTTAATCCTCAAAGCTATTGTGCCTTCGCATGAGCGCTTTTAATGGACTAGCATCCTTTAAAAAGCATTTTATTTCACGTCCCCTGCCAGATCATTGTGATTCCATCACGCTTTTGCATATCTCTTTGTGTTCCCAGTGAATGGGATCAATCTGTCCACTTGACAGGCAGCAACATATTTGCCTATTGCATAGCACACATCCAGTGTTCAGATATTCACATGTTTTGCCCGTTGTTACATATCTTGACTTAAATGTTTCAATCACCTGAAGGACCCTGTTGCATGTTGGGATTGCCATTGTGTTGCTGAGGGTCCCTTCACACATAGTGCGAATATGTACAACTCAGGGCAACACCCGTCAGAACAGCTCGCATGAGCGCACCACGAAACATCACACTGATGGGCAGGCGTGCACGATGCCGGTGCGATGGTTCATGCACACGGGAACACAATGCCAGCAGCAGTGCAGTGTAACCACATCGCACAGCTGCTGTGAAAATAAAAATAATAAATAAAAAATACATGTCACCCACAGGATTCTAACCCGCACTTGCCAAAAGCTCTGGTTGCCAGTCAGAAACTATACCACTCCACTACCATCGCTGTCCTGTGAAAGGTGCAGGAAACTACATGATATCAGGAAGGACATGGACATATTTAAAAAAAAATAATCAAACCACACACCATATAAAAACATTGCATAATTTGAATCCCTCTTATCAAGCGGGCGATACAAATATGATCCATCTGTTCCTCTGTAGATGATCCATGAGCACAGACATACAGTCATGAAATGACATGAATGCGAAGCAGTTCACTCGTCTTATCATGGCCACATCTGCTGGCGTGTGTCCAGCCTGCCCATGCACGTGTCCTGCCCGATACTCGTCTTGTGGACAGCGCAGGACTGACACCACGTCATGTGGAACAGAGCTCACATGTGTGACGTGACAGTCAGATCGCCCACTGCGTGTTATGATCTGACAGTCCGTTTTAACCTGGGGGCAGCCTGTCAATGGGCGGCAGTCCATTGCCACAGTGATATATGTTTTATTTATGTCCACGCGATGACAGCAAGCAGGCACACGTGCGTCACAGTGGGCAGGTGTTAGCCCATGTCTGTCCAAACACAGTACGTGTTGTTCAGCTGGGATGTACAGAACAACAGATCTCCATAGCCACTTCTGCCGGTGGCCACACCTCCTGTCAGTTCAGCGCACAGACCAAAGCTACACTCATGGGGCATTTAGCAAAATTTGACTGCTAGCATGACAATGATTGTCTGCTGACTGTTGTGTTAATGGGAATGGCCACACATTTTCTAAATGCCATGCGAGCAGTGTTAGATGATCATGCATGTCACCTGGAATTTGGCCGACACCTGCCGTGAGAGGGTTCGAGTGGCTCGCACAGTGCACATTCTGTCTTTCAGCCGTTGGTGTGCGCAAATAGTTGTAACAACAGATGTATGAGGCAGCTGTGATTTTACATGGTTGCACACGATTCCTGCTTCATGCGCACTTTATGTGCAAATCAACCAAATTTGCACTATGAGTGAAGGGGCCCTGACTGTTTGTCTTTGAACCTTGTTAATGCACCCGCTGTGTTCTTTAGAAGACTGTTGCTGGATAACCTGCCTTACTGTGTGCAGAACTTTGGCCTCGACTTCACTGTGAGTAATACTTACTGGATCTGGATCCTGGCACATTACAAGAATAATAAAATTGCTTGTTATTGTTTGAAGATTTAGGTTTATTGATTTTGTTATTGCTTTCGGGATTGGGTTGTTGTGTGGGCCGCTGAAGAGGAGGTACTGCTGGCCCACCAGCAGAGGGCACCCTGCCTGAAGTGCGGGCTTCAGGCACGAGAGGGCGTCAGAGCAACCGGGAGTGACAGCTGTCACTCATCAACAGCACCAGCTGTCACTCATCATCACCACATCACCATAAAAGCCGGGCAGCAACTCCACCTCGCTGCCGAGATATCATCTACTACTTAGGTAATATTCTCTGCTGTATCCAAACTGTGACTTACGTCTGATCTGTTTTGCAGCCGTTTTTTCTGTGGTGCACTCTGCTGGGTTGGCGTGTAGTGAGAGAAGCGACATCTTCGCCTCCATCCATCCAGATAAGTGGTAACAGGAGCTGCTAGTGTGTTCCTACTTCGGAGGTGGAGGTGCTCCCTCCTGGAGGAACTGTATCTGTGTGTGAGGATTTACTGGGTGTGAATCCACACACCCACCATTAACTGTCTCTGCTTCCTGCCAGCAGTACCAGGTCTGACTGCTGGAGATGGTGGTCACCAGGAGATTCAGGACTTGTCAGCTCCGGTGTTCTTCAGATCCGTTGGCGGTGGAAGCCGTGTGGGACCTGCCTCTTCTCTGGACGGATGTCTTCTATCCTCAAGCCTGCCCACACGTCACTTTTTGTATAATTGACTATCATTCTCAAACTGCATTTGTCTGTATTCCGTTGTGCACAATTTGCAACATTAAATTGTTATATTTTGGCTTATCCATTGTCCGTTCATTTATGCCCCCTGTTGTGGGTCCGTGTCACTACACTTTCCCAACAGGATATCTCGGCCAACGTCATGGATCTCGAGGGGCATCAACCATCAGATAAACCACCAATGAAAATGCTAGGTGCACAGGCGCCAGCAGGAGGCGTGTTAGGTGAGCTGCAGCAAATCTTAACCACCTTCACTGCTCGGTTGGACTTGGTAACCGAGCAGAACGTCATACTCAATCGGAGGATGGAGGCTCTCACCGCTCGGGTGGAAGCGCACGCACAGGGCGCTGCTGCAGCGCCTCCTCCTGCTGACCGAGTGCCAAATACAGACATTCCAGTGGTCGTTCAACGAACCCCCCCCCCGTCCCCTGAAGCATATATAAGCCCTCCGGAGCCATACGGAGGTTGTGTCGAGATGTGTGCAGACTTCTTAATGCAGTGTTCACTCATCTTTTCACAGCGTCCTGTCATGTATGCGTCAGATGCAAGCCGGGTGGCTTATGTAATAAATCTGCTTCGAGGAGGGGCACGCGCCTGGGCTACGGCGCTCTGGGAGCAGAATTCACGGCTCCTGGGCTACGGCGCTCTGGGAGCAGAATTCACGGCTCCTAACAACATATGCTGGGTTTGTGCGGGAGTTCAAGCAAGTGTTTGATCACCCCAATAGAGGCGAGACTGTTTCGAACGTGCTGCTGTCAATGAGACAGGGGCGTCGGAGTGCAGCCGAGTATGCAGTCGACTTCCGCATTGCGGCAGTGAGGTCCGGCTGGAATACTGTACCACTCCGCGCCGCCTTCGTAAATGGACTGTCTCTGGTCCTGAAGGAGCATCTGCTGGCTAAGGACGAACCGCGGGATTTTGACGGGCTTATCGACCTGGTTAGACAACCCACTAGAAGAACATCGTCGGGAGCGGGGCGAAGGGCGTGGCCGGGCACGAGCCGTCCCTCTTCCTTCTGGGTCCAACAGGGTGCTGCCGTCCCCACGCTCCACAGCCAGAGAGCTCCGTGTGGCAACAGCTCCCCCTGCTGACGAAGCTATGGACACAAGCAGGGCCAAAGTCAAATCAGATGACAGACAACGGAGGCTGGCCCGCGGCAAAGATCAGCAAAGATCTGGCACTCACTCTCCCCCCGCACAGGCCATACGATTGCGCCATTGATTTGATCCCGGGCGTTGAGTACCCGTCCAGCAGGCTGTACAACCTCTCACGTCCAGAACGCGAATCAAAGGAGACCTACATCCGGGACTCGTTAGCTGCCGGGTTGATCCGGAACTCCACCTCCCCGATGGGTGCAGGTTTCTTTTTTGTGGGCAAGAAGGACGCCGGACTCCGTCCATGCATCGACTACAGAGGGCTGAACGAAATTACGGTTCGCAACCGATACCCGTTACCCCTGTTGGATTCGGTGTTCACGCCCCTGCATGGAGCCCAAATATTCTCTAAATTGGATCTTAGGAATGCGTACCACCTGGTTCAGATCCGGACGGGAGACGAGTGGAAGACGGCATTTAACACCCCCTTAGGTCACTTTGAGTATCTGGTCATGCTGTTCGGCCTCACCAATGCGCCCGCGACGTTCCAAGCCTTGGTTAATGACGTCTTGCGGGACTTCCTGCATCGGTTTGTCTTCGTATATCTAGACGATATACTCATCTTCTCCCCGGATCCTGAGACCCATGTCCAGCATGTACATCAGGTCCTGCAGTGGTTGTTGGAGAACCGGCTGTTTGTAAAGGGCGAGAAGCGCGAGTTCCACCGCACTTCTTTGTCCTTCCTGGGGTTCATAATCTCCTCCAACTCCGTCGCCCCTGATCCGGCCAAGGTTGCGGCGGTGAGAGACTGGCCACAACCAACAAGCCGTAGGAAGCTGCAACAGTTCCTCGGCTTTGCAAATTTCTACAGCAGGTTCATTAAGGATTACAGTCAGGTGGTTAGTCCCTTGACAGCCCAGACCTCCTCCAAAGTTCCCTTCACCTGGTCGGATCGGTGCGAAGCCGCGTTTAGGGAGTTGAAACGCTGGTTCTCTACTGCGCCAGTTCTGGTGCAGCCCGATCCTAATTGCCAGTTTATAGTTGAAGTGGATGCCTCTGACTCAGGGATAGGAGCCGTGCTGTCCCAGAGCAGGGAGTCCGATAAGGTCCCCCACCCCTGTGCCTATTTTTCCCGCAGGTTGACCCCGGCTGAGCGAAACTATGATGTGGGCAATCGAGAACTCCTTGCGGTGAAAGAGGCTCTTGAGGAGTGGAGATACCTGTTGGAGGGAGCTGCGGTTCCATTCACGGTTTTCACGGACCATCGGAACCTGGAGTACATCCAGACCGCCAAGCGTCTGAACCCCAGGCAAGCCCACTGGTCATTGTTCTTCGGGCGTTTTGACTTCCAAATCACCTACCGCCCCGGGACCAAGAGCCAAAGATCCGATGCCTTTTCCTGGGTTCATGAAGAGGAGGTCAAAACCGAGCTGTCAGATCCCACGGAAACCATCATCCCCGAGTCCACTGTCGTGGCCACCCTCACCTGGGATGTGGAGAAGACCGTCCGGGAGGTCCTGGCATGGAACCTGGCCCCGGGAACTGGCCCAAAGGACAAGTTATACGTCCCACCAGAGGCCAGAGCTGCGGTCTTGGACTTCTGTCACTGTTCCAAGCTCTCCTGTCACCCAGGGGTGCAAAGAACTGTGGCAGTGGTCCGACAGCGCTTCTGGTGGGCGTCTATGGAAGCCGACATCTGGGAGTATGTCCAGGCCTGCACCACCTGCGCCAGGGGAAAAACCGACCACCAACAGGCACAGGGACTCCTCCAGCTGTTACCTGTGCCTCACCGCCCCTGGTCCCACATCGGCCTGGACTTCGTCACGGGCCTCCCGCTGTCCCAGGGCATGACCACCATCTTCACGATAGTGGACCGGTTCTCTAAGGCGGCCCACTTCGTGGCCCTCCCAAAGCTCCCGACGGCCCAGGAGACAGCAGACCTCCTGGTCCACCATGTCGTACGTCTGCATAGGATTCCATCTGACGTTGTCACCGACCGTGGTCTGCAGTTCTCCTCGCAAGTCTGCAGGAGTTTCTGTAGGGAACTGGGGGCCACCGTAAGCCTCTCGTCTGGGTACCATCCCCAGATGAACGGACAGGCAGAGCGGACCAACCAGGAGTTGGAGCAGGCTCTCCGCTGTGTGACCTCTGCACACCCGACGGCCTGGAGCAACCATCTGGCCTGGATCGAGTACACTCACAATAGCCAAATTTCATCTGCCACCGGCCTCTCCCCATTTGAGGTATGTTTGGGGTACCAGCCCCCATTGTTTCCGCTCGTGGAGGGAGAGGTCGGGGTGCCCTCGGTCCAGGCCCACCTCAGGAGGTGCCGTCGTGTGTGGCGTACTGCCCGCTCTGCCCTGCTGAAAGCCCGGATGAGGGCCAAGGCCCATGCAGACTGCCGGTGTTCCCCGGCCCCTGTCTACCAGCCCGGGCAGGAGGTTTGGCTATCCTCCAAGGACATCCCACTGCAAGTGGAATCCCACAAACTTCAGGACAGATTTATTGGACCGTTCCCCATCCTCAAAGTCCTCAGTCCGGCCGCAGTGAAGCTGGTAGCTTCAGCTTCACTGCGGATCCATCCTGTCTTTCATGTGTCACGGATCAAGCCCTACCACACTTCACCACTCTGCACCCCCGGACCGGCGCCGCCTCCTGCCCGGATCATCGACGGAGAGCCGGGAGGGGTATGGACCTGAGGAACGTTCCTGGGTGAAGAGGAGCTTCATCCTGGACCCGGCCCTCCTGGCCGACTTCTACACCCGACACCCCGACAAGCCTGGTCGGGCACCAGGAGGCACCCGTTGGGGGGGGTCCTGTTGTGTGGGCCGCTGAAGAGGAGGTACTGCTGGCCCACCACCAGAGGGCGCCCTGCCTGAAGTGCGGGCTTCAGGCACGAGAGGGCGTTGGAGCAACCGGGAGTGACAGCTGTCACTCATCAAAAGCACCAGCTGTCACTCATCATCACCACATCACCATAAAAGCCGGGCAGCAACTCCACCTCGCTGCCGAGATATCATCTACTACTTAGGTAATATTGTCTGCTGTATGCAAACTGTGACTTATGTCTGATCTGTTTTGCAGCCGTTTTTCCTGTGGTGCACTCTGCTGGGTTGGCGTGTAGTGAGAGAAGCGACGTCTTCTCCATCCAGATAAGTGGTAACAGGAGCTGCTAGTGTGTTCCTACTTCGGAGGTGGAGGTGCTCCCTCCCGGAGGAACTGTATCTGTGTGTGAGGATTTACTGGGTGTGTATCCACACACCCACCATTAACTGTCTCTGCTTCCTGCCAGCAGTACCAGGTCTGACAGCTGGAGACGGTGGCCACCTGGAGATTCAGGACTTGTCGGCTCCGGTGTTCTTCAGATCCGTTGGCAGTGGAAGCCGTATGGGACCCGGCTCTTCTCTGGACGGACGTCTTCCATCCTCGAGCCTGCCCACACGTCACTTTTTGTATAATTGACTATCATTCTCAAACTGCATTTGTCTGTATTCCGTTGTGCACAATTTGCAACATTAAATTGTTATATTTTGGCTTATCCATTGTCCATTCATTTACGCCCCCTGTTGTGGGTCCGTGTCACTACACTTTCCCAACATGGGTGCCATTGTTTGTCTGGTTGGGTTTTGTAAATTGGAGTTCAGTGACTAATTTTGCACAATTTTTTGGTATTTGTCATCATGGGTGTGTGTTTGTGTGTATATGTATGCATGTATATATTTATGTATGTATGTGTGTGTGTATATATATATATATATATATATATATATATATATATATATATATATATATATGTATGTGTGTGTGTGTGTGTGTGTGTGTGTAGCTATGTATTCATGAAATTGTGTTTATGTGTGCATGCATGTATATATGTGTGTATATATTTCTTATTTTTATAATATAAGGGGTCAGTATTTATAAGCTTTGCTTCTGTGCTCACCCTTTTGGTCACACTGGTTCATTGTAGAGTTGTTTTCACATGAGTTTTTGTAATTGTTGAATTGTGTGCCCAATAAATTAATTAATTCTTTCATATCTATGTATGACCCAAGCCTGTTCTAAAGTCTGATTGTAATAAATGCTGTTTCACAGTCTGGTCTGTGACACTTGTCCGTGACACTGGTCAGTAACAGATATCACAGATACTGTAATATAGTGAGTAAAATGCCCAACTTAAAAGTCTGAAGT
This sequence comes from Thalassophryne amazonica, assembly GCF_902500255.1. Taxonomy (NCBI): domain Eukaryota; kingdom Metazoa; phylum Chordata; class Actinopteri; order Batrachoidiformes; family Batrachoididae; genus Thalassophryne; species Thalassophryne amazonica. The sequence continues at coordinate 39,207,570 of NC_047110.1, read as the reverse complement.
GATCTTTTTTACTTGTTACACACATATTATATATATATTGGAAGCACCCAGGTGGACAACAGGTCCATCATGAACCATGATAGTCAAAATGAAATGATATACAAATAATGAATGTTTATGAGTTCAATGGTACGAATATTTCATGAGGTGAAAGCTGGAACATACCATTCAACTCAGCTTCGCCTCGTTGAATGGTTGCTTTCACCGAATTAAATATTTGTACCATTGAAAAAATGCCAAAAACATTCATTATTTGTTTTATGTAATGGCTAAAATAGATCATTGTCATTTGATATTTTATTAATTTATAAACAACAGAAAAGGGACTTACATTTTGGTGTTCCACTGTAACGTGTAGTCCAGTGATGCTGTGCACTGACTTCGGACTTCCATAAAAAAACGACTTTGTGTAGTTCCTCAGTCCAGCCAAATATCACATGTTAGCAGCTCTTCATACATCCAGACGGCTTACAGGGGAGTGGATTTTGTGTGTGTGTGTGTGTAGCAGCGTCAGTTAACTCAATCAAGGCATCACGTCGCTGTCCCACGCGCACAACAGGCTCAGTCGAGCTATGTACCTCCTCAGTGCAGCGAAAAAAGTCACGTCAGAAATGAGTCCAGGTTTTCTTTCTCTCTTCCTGCTAACAGACAGCACGGTGGATTTGTTTTGTGTGTGTGTGTGTCTTACAAGAATTAGCAGTGTCAGTTAGCTCAAATGAAGTCTCAGGAGAGTCATGTCCTCCGCGTGCGCACAAGCACCGACCAGGTTGTGTGTGTGCGAGCGCGAACAACAAAAATAAGACTGTATACCTCCTCAGTGCAGCGAAAAAAAATGAGTCCAGCTTTTGTTCTTTCTTCCTGCTAACAACCTCCAGGCAGCACAGTGGATTGGTTTTGTGTGTGTGTGCGCGCGCACGCACATGTGTGCATGTGCGTGCATGAGCATGTGTGGGCATGCACGTACTCATACGCGAGCATGTGTGTGGGCGTGCGTGTGCACAAGTATGCGCGTGTGCACGAGGAAGTGTGCGCGTACATGCGCACATGCACATGAGAGTGCAATGGTATCAAACGTATGGAACCAAATTTGCACTCTAAATGGAACCGAGCTGCACTCTGAATGCAATGCAACACAAATGGGATGAATTAATCCATGTCATGTGACATACAAAGCACCAATCAAATGACAAGAATCCACTCAGCCGTTATATAATGTCAGTTGGAAACACAGATATGTTCTGCACTTTGTGTCAGGTATAACATCGGGCCAAAGGTGTACTTCTGCACCATCATATTTTTACTGTTGTGTTGGAAGATTTACTTCGTCCAAGTCCCAAATGAACACTGGAAACACTTTAAGTATTTAGAATTTACTTGCTACATGTGAATGTCATAATTATGCCGAAGAAGTCAATATTACTACAAATATGTTCTCAAACATATGAGGGCTGTCAATAAAGTAACGGTCCTTTTTATTTTTTTCAAGAACTATATGGATTTCATTCATATGTTTTTACGTCAGACATGCTTGAACCCTCGTGCGCATGCGTGAGTTTTTCCACGCCTGTCGGTGACGTCATTCGCCTGTGAGCACTCCTTGTGGGAGGAGTCGTCCAGCCCCTCGTCGGAATTCCTTTGTCTGAGAAGTTGCTGAGAGACTGGCGCTTTGTTTGATCTAAATTTTTTCTTAACCTGTAAAGACACATCGAAGTGGACACAGTTTGAAAAATTAAGCTGGTTTTCAGTAAAATTTTAACGGCTGATGAGAGATTTTGAGGTGATTCTGTCGCTTTAAGGACTTCCCACGGTGCGAGACGTCGCTCAGCGCTCTCAGCCGCCGTCGTCAGCCTGTTCAAGCTGAAAACCTCCACATTTCAGGTTCTATTGATCCAGGACGTCGTGAGAGAACAGAGAAGTTTCAGAAGAAGTCGGTTTCAGCATTTTATCCGGATATTCCACTGTTAAAGGAGATTTTTTTAATGAAAGACGTGCGGACGGGTCCGCGCGTCGGGACGCAGCCGCCGCGACGCTCCGCCACAGGAAAAACACCTCTGTTGAAAGCCTTAAGGACAAGTTGGAACATGTCCTGCCTGTTAAACAATTTCTCATATACTCACTACACTGAAAGCCATCAAAAGCCGCCTGGATTTTACAAATGGTTATCAACACGGAGGTGTTTTTCCTGTGCCGCCGCACGTCTTTCATTAAAAAAATCTCCTTTAACAGTGAAATATCCAGATAAAATGCTGAAACCGACTTCTTCTGAAACTCCTCTGTTCTCTCACGACGTCCTGGATCAATAGAGCCTGAAATGTGGAGGTTTTCAGCTTGAAACAGGCTGACGACGGCGGCTGAGAGCGCTGAGCGACGTCTCGCACCGTGGGAAGTCCTTAAAGCGACAGAATCACCTCAAAATCTCTCATCAGCCGTTAAAATTTTCACTGGAAACCAGCTTAATTTTTCGAACTGTGTCCACTTCGATGTGTCTCACAGGTTTAGAAAAAATTTTGATCAAACAACGCGCCAGTCTCTCAGCAACTTCTCAGAAAAGGAATTCCGATGAGGGGCTGGACGACTCCTCCCACAAGGAGTGCTCACAGGCGAATGACGTCACCGACAGGCGTGGAAAAACTCACGCATGCGCACGAGGGTTCAAGCATGTCTGACGTAAAAACATATGAATGAAATCCATATAGTTTTTGAAAAAAATAAAAAGGACCGTTACTTTATTGACAGCCCTCGTATTTGTACAGTATTTATTTTATCTGATTTTTCTCAAGTGCAAAAAAACAAATGTGTAGTGAAGCAAATAAGTATTTGATCTACTGTTGATTTTTCATGTTTTCCCACCCACACTGAATGGAGAGGTCTGTAATTTTTATCGTAGGTACACTTCAACTCTGTGAGATAGAATCTAAAAAATATAATCAGAAAATCACATTGTATGATTTTTAAATGATTCACTTGGATTTTATTGCATGAAATAAACGATTGATCACCTACCAACCAACAAGAATTCTGGCTCACAGACCTGTTAATTTTTCTTTAAGAAGCCCTCTTATTCTGCACTCTTCACCTGTATTAACTGCACCTGTTTGAACTTGTTACCTGTATAAAAGACACCTGTCCACACACTCAATCAATCACACTCCAACATATCAACCATGGTCAAGACCAAAGACCTGACTTAAGGACACTAGGGACAAAATTGTAGACCTCCACAAGGCTGGTATGGGCTACAGGACAACAGGCAAGCAGCTTGGTGGGAAGACAACAAATGTTGGCGTAATTATTAGAAAATGGAAGAAACACAAGATGACAGTCAATTTTCTTCGATCTGGGGCTCTATGCAACATCTCGCCTCATGGGGTAAGGATGATTCTGAGAAAACTCAGAACTACACAGGAGGACCTGGTCAATGACCTGAAGAGAGCTGGAACCACAGTAGCAAAGATTACATTAGCAACACACTACGCCATCATAGTTTAAAAACCTGCAGGGCAGCAAGGTCCCCCTGCTCAAGCTAGCACATGTCCAGGCCTGTTTGAAGTTTGCCAGTGACCATCTGGATCAGGGGTGGGCAACTTGTTCCAGAAAGTGCCAAGAGGGTTCAGGTTTTCTTTGCAGCCACTGACTCCACCAGGTGATTTCACTGATTAAGTGATTCCATCTGCTCAAAGTAATATGAATCAGTGAAATCACCCAGTGGAGTCATTGGCTGCAAAGAAAACCTGCACCTTCTTGGCACTTTCTGGAAAAAGTTGCCCATCCCTGATCTGGATGATCCAGTGGAGGCACAGGAGAAGATAATGTAGTCAGATGAGACCAAAAATTAGTTTTTTTGGTATCAACTCCATTCGCCGTGTTGGAGGATAAGAACAACCCCAAGAACACCGTCCCATCTGTGAAGCATGGGGGTGGAAACATCATTTTTGGGGTGCTTTTCTGCAAAGGGAACAGGATGTCTGCACCGCATTGAAGGGAGGATGGATGGGGTCATGTATCAAGACTTTGGCAACCTCCTTCCCCTCAGTAAGAGCACTGAAGATGAGTCATGGTTGGGTCTTTCAGCATATGAATGTAACAATGTACATAGACATCCTGGATGAAAACCTGCTCCAGACCACTCTCGACCTCAGGCTGGGGCAACGATCTGTCATTCATCAGGACAAAGCCCCTAAACACACAGCCAAGATATCAAAGGAGTGGCTTCAGGACAACTCTGTGAATGTCTTTAAGTGGCCCAGCCAGAGCCCAGACCTGAATCCAATTGAACATCTTAGAAGAGATGTGAAAATGTGCAACGAGACTCCCCATCCAACCAGATGGAACTTGAAAGGTGCTGCAAAGAGGAATGGGCAAAACTGCCCAAAGATAGGTACGACGAGCTTGTGGCATCATATTCAAGAAGACCTCAGGCTGTAACTTGAAGCTGTAATTGCTGCCAAAGGTAGGCATCAACAAAGTATTGAGCAAAGGGTGTGAATACTTATGCACATGTGATTTCTTAATTTTTTTTATTTTTAATAAATTTGCAGAAAAAAAAAACCTTTTTTCATGTTGTCATTATGGGTGTTGTGAGCAGAATTTTGATGGGAAAATAAATTTACTCCATTTTGGAATAAAGCTGTAAAATGTGGAAAAAAATTGTGATTACTGTGATTACTTTCCAGATGCACTGCAAGTATGATCTGTATTACATTGTATGTTAAGTATTATAATATGACCATTACAGAATTGGACATATTATGGCCAAAACATTTGAATTTGTCCAGATTTTGTACTCTAAATCAGAGCTGCCCAAATCAGTCCCTGTCCACCCCTGGCTAATTAAGTCTGATAGGTGTGCTCAGTCAGTGAGGAGCTGGGAGACAGCAGAGGTACAAAATCAGGGGTGAGTACAGCAGGCAGACATGGAAACATGCAGGACTTTTGCCCTTCAGAATCAGGTTTGGGAAGCTCAGTTCTAAATTTTGATGCAGAAATTTACTGCCACCTATTGGTACTGTGAAGACCATTACATGTATCAGCCCTTACAGGTTGTTTGAAGCATCGAGTTGATGATATCACTCAGATCAAATTAATCTTGTCATGGTATTGTTCTGCAAACTTGATACTACTGTTGTTGTTGTCGTTCATTTGGCTGCTCCTGGTTTGTTCGGGGTCGCCATAGCGGATACAGCCAGATCTGCATTGGCATTTGGCACAAGTTTTATGCCGGATGCCCTTCCTGACGCAACTCCAGTGGAACCTGGAGAAACACACACACACACAGCCGCTGGTGTTCCAAAGAGGTCTCACGTCCAAGTTCTAACCAGGTCCCACACTGCTTAGTTTCTGAGATCTGACGGGATCAAGCTCACACAGAGCAGATCGGCTGCGCAAACTTGATACTAATTTATCTGTAAAATTCTGACATGATGACTTTGTTTCCATAAAGCTATAGGGCCACTAAGCTTTTTATTAAGATTTAAGGCAAATTTATTTAATAGCCTTTAACTAGGGATTCATAATATGACATTACCAAGACGATCAAAATTCACATCATCTTGAAAAAATATTATAAAAAGTTCTCCTGAAGGGAAAATTTTCAAAAGAGCATTTGGTCTTGAACTACTTACGGCAGCGACAGTTGAGACCATGGTTGAGACTGAAAGTGATGTCATAGATCATGTGGGGTTTCCCCAGACTTGTGCAAAGCATTAAGGGAAGCACATGGTGGTTGTAGTCATTCAGAGTATAGGGGCACAGTGATGTGTGCTGGCTCATCTCTCGCTGGCTCCTTCTTCATCATTGTGGAAAACGCTTTGACACCGTGGCATTTATGTGTAAATCTAAACAGTTTCTTATATATTATGTAAGAACTGGAGAGAAATAAACACTTCTAAAATGAAAAACATTGTTTTTGTAACCTGGTAACACCTCTGGAGCTTTTTTTTAAACTCACATTTGATAATCTGTGTGCTTTCCCTGTGTGCTGCTATACAACGCTACTGGAACCTCAACTTCCCTGAGGGAGTCTTCCCAAGGGATTAATAAAGTTCTGTCTAATCTCTAATCTAATCTAATTTACAAGATATGTATTACAAGGATATCAGCATCACACATCGCATAAAGTTAAGTTAGGGTCTTTTCAAAAGATCACGCATGTGCACACACATGTCCTTCTGCAGACAGTGTTAAAAAGAAAATATTCATTATGGAATTCCTCTCAGATAAACATGTTCTCTTGATTTACAAGACGTTTCAAAAATAAACCAACATCATAATGCTTGGATTTCAGGAAAAACTAAATTTTGTCCCTTTAGTGAAATATGGGTGGCCCTCAAGCTTTAACCTTCCCATCAAAAGCACTGTATCTTCCTCTAGGAAGGGAAAGCACCAACAGCAGGGCCTCAATGATCACAGTGACCCTGAGGTAAAACCACAGCAGCATCCTCATCTTTATCATGTCTGAAAAGCAAAATTCACAATAGTTTGACTATGGCTCCCATCCAGCCTTAGATTTACAGTATATAAACAAACATGGTGAGGAGTGTAAAGTCCTAACACGGACAATTTGTCCCATTGATTATGTCTTGTTATCTGGAGTTTGGTCTACCGAAGCATGAGAGCAAAAACCCTTGTGATGTTCAAGTCTTTCAATCCCACTGAGGCATCTGCCGCAGGGTGTAAAGGTGGCTCCGCTGGCTTGAACATAGACAAACAAACAAACAGCTGGGCAGTCTTGTTTGTTCACCCAAAACATTCCAGCACACCATACTGTTGATGGTTAAGTGGAAAACAGCCGTAAATAAGTGCAACTTAGCAGAAGAGACGCTACCACAAAACAAAGTGAAGCAAATGCCAAGAGACATTTGTCATCCAACATGGCCATGAGGGCTGCAACATTGAAGGGTTACATGTAAACAGTGCAATTTCTGGGTTTTTTGGTTTCTACAACTCAGCGAGGAAGTGTATGACAAAATCCAAAATGAACGGGGTTTAACACCAGAGACAAATGAAAAGTATGCACTGGCCTTACCACAGTATTGTATAATGACATGCTGGTTGTGGTGCTCTGCATGCTCATTGCAGTGAAACCACTGGAGACTGTCCAGGTGGTGCACACAGTTACACTATAAAAAGAAGATGTTGGAGGGCATTCTTCACCATCATAAGGTTTACAGCTGAGCATTGCAATGACTGTCATATCACTGCTGAAACCATAAATGTTACATATTTTTTTAATCCAGCAGTAGCATGGGTGCACTGTGAAATCTGTCTGCAGAAATCCCTGTGAAAGCCAGCGCAACAACCAGAGAGATTGCTGCATAGCTCACAGGCTACTCCACTACAAAGCAAGAAATGTCATTTTGGATAAACCATCATCAGCACATACATTTACTGCATTCAGATTAACTCAAGCAATTAAATAATACTCCCCTCAGGGATCAAATGTCGTCTTTATGGTCTGCACACTTAAACTTGGAGGGTTCCTTGAACCAAAAGGCCAGTGCATGCAGTCTGATATTTTAAAGGTCAGTTACCAGTCAAATGGTTTCACTCATTGCATATTTAGATGGTATTTAAAAGTAGCATGAGAGAATCGATTACTTTCCTTGGACTGCTGTTCTAGAATTTGTGGACCAGAGAGCTAAAATAAAATAGGACATTTTATTCGCCACAACCCTTGCATTACATTGAAATTTATTTTGAACTCCAAAACCCTTTTTTCAAGCAGTAATAATTCAAAGGCAAGTGGAGAGGGTGGAAGAAGGTGGCAGGAGTGATTTGTGACCAAATAACATCACCAAGTGTGAAGGGGAAAGTCGACAAGACAGTACTGAGACCAGCTATGTTGTACGGCTTAGAGACGGAGGTGCTAACAAAAAGACAGAGCTGAAGATGCTGTGATTCTCTTTGGGAATGACAAGAATGGGCAGGATTAGGAATTAACATATCAGAGGGACAGGACAGGTGGGATGGTTTGGAGACAAGGTCAGTGAGGTGAGACTGAGATGGTTTGGATATGTACAGAGAAGGGACCCAGGTTACATAGGGAGAAGGATGATGAGGTTGGAGCCACCAGGCAGGAGGAAAAGAGGGAGGCCAAAGAGGAGGTTTATGGATGTGCTCAGAGTGGACATGCAAGTGGTTGGTGTGACAGAGGGAGCTACAGAGGACAGGGTGAGATGGACACGATTGATCTGCTGTGGCGACACCTAACGGGAACAGCCGAAAGAAGAAGAAGAATGAATTCAAAGACAGTTGTTGCCAACATAGCTGATACAACTGCCCCACCTGAGACGTGTTCATTTTGTTACACACCAGTCAATTCCTTAACCTACAGAGATGATGCCTGAGTGATGTAAAAAAGCCTCAGCTGACAACTAGTCAAACAAACAGAAGAAGCAGGAATACTCTCCCTTGTGCACAAGGAAAGCATTCATTTTCTACACCCGCTTATTCCAATTCAGTTTCCTGGGCGGGGAAGGGGGGTTGAATGGAGCCTATCCAAGCCATTATTGGCTGAGAGGGGAGGTACACCATGGATAAGCTTCCAGTCTCTCACTGGGTCAAAGCATATTGACAGACAAAACTCATTCACACTCTCACTCAAACCTACACTATGGTCCATTTACCAGTCACCAATCTACCTAACCTGCATGTCTTTGGAAGTAGGAGAAAGCTGGAGCACCCACAGGGAACCCACACAAACTTGCAAACACCACACAGAAAGGACCAGATAAGACACATATCTGGGACCCTTGTCACTGTGAGGCAACAGTGCTAACCACTAAACCACCATATTTGTTTATTGGATTCAGATTTGATAGCCAGTTGCCTGAAAGAGACAACACAATACATAAAAAAAGAAAAAAAAAAGGAAACTTATTTCTCTTCATTCTTGGGTACATTTCAGGATGGCTCGTCCCTACAACTCCAACAAAACCTCTGGTGCTGAAATGCATTGCCTTAGCTGACCTACTTAAACCCTACGTACTGTCCCGCACTCTGCATTCTCAGGGTGCAGGACTACTTCCTGCATTCCTGTGGAATGATCTCCATGCATTAATAAAACAGTCAGATTGTGTAGAGACTTTCAAGTCCAGACTTAAGAAGCACTTATTTTCCCTTTCGTATGGCTAGCATACTGGCATAGTATGATACTATGCTTTTTACCCTTTTAAAATCATTTTATTGGTAAACAGAGTGGGCCACGGCCTCAACATTATCTAAAGTCTGGGTCTTTTAGTGAAGCTTGGGGCTAGTGGCCAATGATCACCTTTGCATTTCTTCTGTTTTTCTTGTTGCTAAATGCTGATAAATTATACTGTATTTGTTGTCTTTCTGCCACCTGTTTTTTCTCTCGGTTTAAGGTACTGCTCCATCCAGAGATGGGAGTGAGTGTTCTTCTTCTGCAGGCCTCCCGTCTTATGCACCAGCATGGACTCCCAAAATCTCCCAAAATTTCCTGTATAATGTCCTGTATTGTATATTGTGTCGATAACATGGCCCAAGTAGAGGGTCACCCCTTTGAGTCTGGTCTGCTTGTGGTTTCTTCCTCAATAAATGAATAAATAAATAAAACATCCTGCAACAACAATGAGTGTTCAGGCATGAACAGTAACAGTCTCAGACCTAACTACTTCTGCACCCTGTACAACAAAAGGAATTAACAAAGGATGAAAAAGGCTGTGAGACTAACACCTGTTAACGTTCAATAATAACTTGTGATTTTATATTACTAGTGCAGTGCCCATGGGAAGTTTGTATTCCTATTGAAAATTGGGAGTTTAAGTATAGGATTTCATATTATTTTTAAAAATTCAGTTGTATTATCAATTATATTAAAATAAAATGATTCCTATTAAACAGGTTATTGGAAGACAGTCAGATAAAATTAAACAGAACATTTAAAATATTTGAAACAGCAAATCAGTATCCCACCTCCTGAATAGTTTATTTAAACTTGAACTCACAGCAAATATAACATTGTATTCAGCTTATGTACTTAATGAAACATTGTACAAATTGTGGGAAAATATAAGATTTTATTCAGTTTATGTACTTACTAAAATTTGTACAAATAGTGGAACATTTGTTGGTGTTATCAAAAAACAGATTTTGGTTAACGTCTCCTCAGTGTTGTCAAGTTCAACTCAGTCACAAAAACACTGACAGCATGCGTTTCACAGTAAAAGTATTTGCTGGTATGCTGTCATTATGAAACGGTTTGAGCAACATGAACTATCTGATGTTGTTTAACTTTCCGTATGAATGTTACAATGTTAATCAAAATAAAGGTTTCAAAGTAAAGGTTTTGAAAATGAATCCCCCAAATTTTCATAATAAAGGATGCACATCATAGTACCATGTGCAAGCCATATCCGAAAGCCGAGGCCAATCTGATAAACAGTCAGAGAGATACAGTTGTATGCAAAGGTTTGGGTACCCCTGATGATTTTCATGATTTTCCTTTAGAATCATCGGTTGTTTGGATCAGCAATTTCAGTTAAATATATCATATAGCAGACAAACACAGTGACATTTGAGAAGTTAAATGAAGTTTACAGGATTTACAGAAAGTGTGCAATAACTCTTTAAACAAAATTAGGCAGGTGCAAAATTTGTGTACCCCAATGGAAAAAATACATCAATATTTAGTAGATCCTCCTTTTGTAGAAATAACAGCCTCTAAACACTTCCTATAGCTTCCAATGAGAGTCTGGATTTGGGTTGAAGGTATTTTGGATCATTATTCTTTACAAACCATCTCAGGTTTGTTGTTTCCAAGCATGGGCAGCACGCTTAAAACCACACCACAGATTTTTAATAATATTATTCAAGTCTGGGGACTGAGATGGCCATTCCAGAATGTTATACTTGTTCCTCTGCATGAATGCCTTAGTAGATTTGGAGCAGTGCTTAGGGTCATTGTCTTGTTGAAAGATCCAGCCGCGGCGCAACTTCAACTTTGTCAATGATTCATGAACATTGTTCTGAAGACTCTGCTGATATTGACTGGAATCCATGTGACCCTCAACTTTAACAAGATTCCCAGTACCTGCACTGGCCACACAGCCACACAGCATGATGGAACCACCTCCAAGTTTTACTGTAGCTAGCAAGCATTTTTCTTGGAATGCTATGTTCTTTTTCAGCCATGCATACCACCCCTTGTTATGTCCAAATAACTCAATTTTAGATTCAGTCCACAGCACCTTATTTCAAAATGAAGCTGGCTTGTCCAAATGTGCTTTAGCATACCTCAAGTGACTCTGTTTGTGGTGTGTATGCAGAAAAGTCTTCATCTGCATTACAGCATCATACAGTAAGTATCTCTTTATGTAAAGTGCACTGTGGAGTTGAACAATGCACAGAGACACTATCTGCAGCAAGATCATGTAGTAGGTCTGTGGGTTGACTATGACTGTTCTCACCATCCTTCGCTTCAGCTTATGTGAGATTTTTCTTGGCCTGCCACTTCGGGCCTTAACTAGTACTGTGCCTGTGGTCTTCCATTTCCTCACTATGTTCCTCACAGTGGAAATTGACAGCTGAAATCTCTGAGATACCTTTTTGTATCCTTCCCCTAAACCAGGGGTGGGCAACGAGGGCCGAGACAGTGCAGGTTTTCCTTGCAACCAGTCACCTCAGCAGGTGGGTGCTGATGAGATTCTCCTCTGAACATAAACACCTGATAGTCAATGAAATCACCTGCTGAGACACCAGATCTTTAATGAAATCACCTGCTGAGGTGATTGGTAGAAAGGAAAACCTGCAGTGTTTTGGCCCTTCATGGCACATGATTGCCCACCCCTGCCCTAAACCATGATGTTGAACAGTTTTTGTTTTCAAGTCATTTGAGAGTTGTTTAGAGGCTCCCATGTTGCCACTTATTAGAAGAGATGCAAAATAGGGAAACATTTGCAAATGGCCACCTTAAATAGCCTTTCTCATGATTGGATTCACCTGTGTAAGGAGGTCAAGGGTCAGTGAGCTTACTAAACCATTTTGTGTTCCAATAATTAGTGCTAAATGTATTCAAATCAATAAAATGACAAGGGTGCCCAAATTTATGCACCTGCCTAATTTTGTTTTAAAAATTATTGCACACTTTCTGTAAATACTAGAAACTTCATTACACTTCTCAAATATCAGTGTGTTCATCTGTTATATGATTTATTTAACTGAAATTTCTGATACAGACTTATAAAGGAAAATCATGAAAATTATCAGGGGTGCCCAAACTTTTGCATACAACTGTATGCAAGCCACATACACACAGAGAGAGAGACGTTTTAAGCATGCATGTCTTTTAATTTACATTTAAGATACACATTTTAACAGACAAAACAACTTTGTTGATTAAAAATGTCCTTAATTTTGCAAACTGAGCTTTTGTCTGTCAAAATATTACTTTTCAATGACAACTAGGAAGGCGTGATAAGGACTATAAATTAAACAAATCATCCAGCCACAGAGGAAAAGTGTATTTCATAAATTATTGAGGCTTTTTTAATGTGAGACCTGTATGACTCATTTTGGCTGTGCACAAGGTAAACGCACATTTGTCTGTCTGTGCAAATTTGCCGTATCTGTGTTAGTGTCTCCCCATCAGGATGTTGATGTCGGAGGACCACCCGAGGGAAGCGTTGTGTGGGTGGATAAGACCCTGTTGGAATTAGCCACACTAATCTTACATGGAACAAACGAGGATTCCTTTGGTGGTCCTGCTGCTGCCATGCCATGATTTATCCAAATGACTGCCTCTCAAACTTCAGGAGGAGCTGGCTCCTTATCTCCTCTGCTGTCCTCAGCTCCACCAGCTCCTCAGCAGTCACAGCTCACAGTGAAGGCTCACATTCCACAAGCCGCTGTGGAAGCCTTCATTGACTTCCTGTTTCATTCATCTTACTGTGTGCCTGACCTGCTGCCAACACCATGCCACTGGCAGGCCTAAAGGTAAGTATTCAATGCGAGGGGTATATGTGTGTCGTAGAGCAAATTTTTACCCGAGTTGAGAAAATGAATGGTATTTAGCTGTGAAGTCTTATTTTCTCCAGAACTACTGAAGATTGGTTTGATTCATGAAAAGAAAGTATTGTGTAATCTGCTATTAGATGTATGCCCGCGTATGCCAGTGTTTTTAATGCGGTCGGCATACGCAGGCGAAATCGTCAAGATGTGACAGGGCCATCATATAGCAGCATTTTAGAGCACATACAGTGTCTGAGCCATGGGCCAACAATCTGCCAAATCTGGATCTCTGTAAGTTGAAAAAAATGCATTTTTCGAGAATCAATTGTACAACACATGGGCTCGTTTTTTATATAATTTGTAATATGTTTTAAAGGTACATAGTTTGGATATAAATATTGAGTTCATTCATTTTCTATACCCACTTACTCCAATTAAGGGTGAAGGGGCCTGGAGCCTATCCCAACAGTCATAGGGTATGAGGCGGGGTACACCCTTCACAGGACGCCAGTCTATAGCAGGCCACACACAAACACATTCTCCACAGCTACGATCAATGTTTATAGTTTCTAATTCACCTAACCTGCCTGTCATTGGATGTGAGAGGAGCCTCTTCAACCACAGACTGCTCCTTCCCAAGTGGAGGACCAACAGACTGAAAAACTCCTTTGTCCCTCAGGCCATCAGACTGTACAACTCCTCACTCAGGGGGAGGAGGAGTAACAGGAAGACAGAGGTCAGGAATGAGAGGAACGGTAGTAGCCAGTAAACCAGTATTGACCAGTGTGTCTGTTTTTCTTTTTTACTTTCACTTTTGATATTCTATGTGCTTCTTACCCTGTGTGCTGCTATACAATGCTGCTGAAACCTCAATTTTCTTGAGGGAGTTTTGCCAAGGGATCAGTAACGTTTTTTCTAATCTAACGTGAAAGTGCTTAAAGTCAAAAAGCATAGTCCCCAAATGAGGATGTAATCAAGACAATTTGTTTGCGCTATATATTAGCTATGCATATCATCATCATCTATTTACACATCATATATTTACACTATTTTTCTCAATCATAATTTTCCATCACTGGTGTTGCATTTGTAGTATTCACCAACATATGTGTGGTGAGATGCCGAGGGGTAAGATTATGAATTCTCTCAATATTTGTGGATCAAGATGTGTGGACCACATCTAGCTCTTGGGCCTTCCTTGGGCAACTGAAGGTATGAATACGTCATGTGACACACAGAATGCTTCATGAACTGGTCAGTGCTGATTAATCCTCCAACATGATATATAGTGTGTGAAGAATTTAACCAGGGATTCCAGCAGTGATTCATTAGAGGCAAAAACACCACCAATCTGCTTGACACCACACACAGCAGAAACTCCCCCAGACATAGTCCATATTTCCAGTGCGGACCACAGAGTCAGTGTTTTCAAACACTTTTTCGTCCACCTGTTGACTGTTGAAGTCATCATCCCATCATGTACCCTGTTCAATCACAATCAGATGACAGCATCAGCATGAGAGGTGCATTCCTCCACTGTTTGTGTTTCCAGTTTTGTGCACGATGTGTCAGAAATGTTGGGAGGATGGCATGCATCTCTTCGGTTGATCTGGCTACCTGAAAGGGTTTTGTGTGGTCATGGCTCCTCTGTTGTGGTTGTCATGGGATTGTGTAAGTGTTTGAGTGGCTGTGATTGTGTTTTCCAAGTGCTGAGGGCCACTGTGTTTGCACAGATGCATAACACTGTCAGAGTTGTCATCCACATGTGACGGCACTGGGAAAGTCAGTGATGGATGATGAGAAGCAAGGACAGAGCACTGCAGCTCTTACACTGCTTGGTCTGTTGTCAAGAAGTATGCATATGTCTGTGTATGTGTGCAGCCAGAGTGAAAGAAGGTATAAACTATTGAGCATGTAAAAAGAACATAAAAGTACAGACCAATAGTATAAGCTGACTAGCTGGGATACCCGGCCCTGCCCGGGTTAACCTGTTTTAGATATAAGCTAAATGCCAATCATTTTAATCAAAACAATTGCCCAACATTTGTTGTTGTAATGCTGATGTCTTATAAATATAATAGTTAATGGGCTAAAGTTTGTCCAGCAGAACTATAAGAGTTGGACTCTCCAAACAAAGTGGAAATACTTGGTTAAAAGACAAACACATTTGAAGTCCATCATGCAGACTTTGTTTTGCAATCAAATTTATAACAAAATTACACACAAAAGGTAGGTAACAGTAAATGTAAATATCAATGAATCAAAATTGAGGTAGTGGCGTATTTCACTGTTTTTACATTGCAATTTTACAAACATAAAATGAATGTATTCAGAGAGGAGGGCAAACTGGGTTGTACAGGACAGTCAGGTGTTTAACAGATGAGAACATAAAGTAGCTGAAGGAAGGGATTAAATAAACAGAGATGGCCAACACATATACAGGGCTGGAAATTTGAATCTGCCTGGTCATACCCACAGCTGGCTATTTTGGGGGTAATTTTCAGTTCAACTTTTAAAAAAAATGGCACCAGTTTGTTCCCCATGTCATGATGATTAGTTTTTAGGGCTACATATTATAGTTTGGGAGTTTATCCTGGACAGACAGAAAGAAAGACAGAAGTGGCAGCATGAAAAGCACATGGTACAACACTGTAAGGTCTTACATAAATGGCTATTTTGGGGGGAATTTTCAGTTCAACTTTTAAAAAATTGTACATTTGTTCCCCATGCCATGAGGATTCAGAATATACGAGGTCTGTCAATAAAGTATAGGTCCTTTTTATTTTTTTCAAAAACTATATGGATTTCATTCATATAGTTAAAGACAGACATGCTTGACCCCTCGTGCGCATGCGTGAGTTTTTCCACGCCTGTCAGTGACGTCATTCGCCTGTGAGCACTCCTTGTGGGAGGAGTCGTCCAGCCCCTCGTCAGAATTCCTTTGTCTGAGAAGTTGCTGAGAGACTGGCGCTTTGTTTGATCAAAATTTTTTCTAAACCTGTGAGACACATCGAAGTGGACATGGTTCGAAAAATTAAGTTGGTTTTCGGTGAAAATTTTAACAGCTGATGAGAGATTTTGAGGTGATACTGTCGCTTTAAGGACTTCCCACGGTGCGAGACGTCGCGCAGCACTCTCAGGCGCCGTTGTCAGCCTGTTTCAAGCTGAAAACCTCCACATTTCAGGCTCTATTGATCCAGGACGTCGTGAGAGAACAGAGAAGTTTCAGAAGAAGTTGGTTTCAGCATTTTATCCAGATATTCCACTGTTAAAGGAGATTTTTTTTAATGAAAGACGTGCGGACGGATTGCAGCGTCGGCTCGCAGCCGCTGCGACACTCCGCCACAGGAAAAACACCTCCGTTGGAAGCCTTAAGGACAAGTTGGAACATGTCCAGCTGTTAAACAATTTCTCATATACTCAATCCACTGAAAGCCATCAAAAGCCGCCTGGATTTTACAAATGGTTATCAACACGGAGGTGTTTTTCCTGTGCCGCCGCACCGCGCCGGCTGCGTCCTGACGCGCGGACCCGTCCGCACGTCTTTCATTAAAAAAATCTCCTTTAACAGTGGAATATCCGGATAAAATGCTGAAACCGACTTCTTCTGAAACTTCTCTGTTCTCTCACGATGTCTTGGATCAATAGAGCCTGAAATGTGGAGGTTTTCAGCTTGAAACAGGCTGACGACGGCGCCTGGGACCGCTGCGCGACGTCTCGCTCCGTGGGAAGTCCTTAAAGCGACAGTATCACCTCAAAATCTCTCATCAGCTGTTAAAATTTTCACCGAAAACCAGCTTAATTTTTCGAACCGTGTCCACTTCGATGTGCCTCACAGGTTTAGAAAAAATTTTGATCAAACAAAGCGCCAGTCTCTCAGCAACTTCTCAGACAAAGGAATTCCGACGAGGGGCTGGACGACTCCTCCCACAAGGAGTGCTCACAGGTGAATGACGTCACCGACAGGCGTGGAAAAACTCACGCATGCGCACGAGGGTTCAAGCATGTCTGACGTAAAAACATATGAATGAAATCCATATAGTTTTTGAAAAAAATAAAAAGGACCTATACTTTATTGACAGCCCTCGTATATAGTTTTTAGGGCTACATATTACAGTTTGTGACTTTGTTGCACATGGTACAACACTGTATGGTCTTACATAAATGGCTATTTTGGGGGTAACTTTCAGTTCAACTTTTTAAAACATGGTACCAGTTTGTTCCCCATGTCATGAGGAGTCAGAATATATATAATTTGTAGGGCTACATATTATAGTTTGGACTCCCCAAACTAAGTGGGAATACTTGGTTAAAAGACAAACACATTTGAAGTCCATCATGCAGACTTTGTTTTGCAATCAAATTTATAACAAAATTACACACAAAAGGTAGGTAACAGTAAATGTAAATATAAATGAATCAAAATTGAGGTAGTGGTCACTGTTTTTACATTGCAATTTTACAAACATAAAATGAATGTATTCAGAGAGGAGGGCAAACTGGGTTGTACAGGACAGTCAAGTGTTTAACAGATGAGAACATAAAGTAGCTGAAGGAAGGGATTAAATAAACAGAGATGGCCCACACATATACAGGGCTGGAAATGTGAATCTGCCTGGTCATACCCACAGCCTCAACCTAAGCATGTTGTTGTTTTGCTGAGTGTGCTGTAGAAAGGGATTAAATAAACAGAGATGGCCAACACATATACGAGGTCTGTCCAAAAAGTATCAGACCTTTTTATTTTTTGCAAAAACCATATGGATTTGAATCACGTGTGATTGCATCAGCCAAGCTTGAACTTTCGTGCGCATGCGTGAGCTTTCTCACGCCTGTCGGTTGCGTCATTCGCCTGTGAGCAGGCTTTGTGTGAGCAGTGGTCCACCCCTTTCATCGGATTTTTATTGCGAATAAATGTCTGAACGATTTGGAGCTTTGCTGCATCAAATTTTTCCAGAAACTGTGAGAGACCTCCAGCTGGACACCATTCGGAAAATTTAGATGGCTTTCAGCGACGATTTTATGGGGATTACACAGATTAAGGAGTGCTCCAGCCGGTTTAATGACCGCCCATAGCATCTGAGAGCGACAGGCTCAAACCCCGCTCAAACAACCAGATCATTTCCAACGTGAAGGCTTTGTTGATCCGGGACGTCGTCTAACTTTCACAAAAAAGGCAGAAGGCGTGGACATCAGCACTTTTTCGGCACATTCTCCTGTTACAGGAGTTTTTTCATGGAAAGAGAAGCGGATGATTGCGCCACCATGCCGCTCATGCCGCGGGACAAAACCACCTCCGTGTTGGTCTCACAGGATGGCTTTCAGGTGCCTTTCAGACGGCTTCCGTTGGAAGCCTTAAGGACAGGTTGGAACATGCCCTGCTGTTAAACAATTTCTCAGATACTCACTCAACTGGAAGCCACCAAAAGCCGCCTGGATTTTACAAATGGTTATCAACACGGAGGTGTTTTTCCTGTGGTGGGTGCGCCGCGCCGGCTGCAAGCCGACGCACCAATCCGTCCGCACATCTTTCATTAAAAAAATCTCCTTTAACAGTGGAATGTCCGGATAAACTGCTGATTCCGACCTCTTCTGAAAGTTCTCTGTTCTCTCACGACGTCCTGGGTCAACAGAGGCTTAAATTTGAAGGTTTTCAGCTTGAAACAGGATGACGACGTCGCCTCGGAGCGCTGCGTGACGTCCCGTTCCATGGGAAATCCTTACAGCGATAGAAACAATCCAAAATCTCTCATCAGCCGTTAAAATTTACACCGAAAACCAGCTGAATTTCTCGAATGGTCTCCACTCGGATGTGCCTCACAGTTCTTGAAAAAATTTTGATCAAGCACAGCGCCAGTCTCTCAGCAACTTCTCAGACAATGAAAATCCGATGAGGGGGCTGGACCACTCCTTCCACAAGGCATGCTCACAGGCGAATGACATCACCGACAGGTGTGAAAAAACTCACGCATGCGCACGAGGGTTCAAGCTTGGCTGATGTAATCACATGTGATTCAAATCCATATAGTTTTTAAAAAAAATAAAACTGTCGGTTTCTTTTCTAATAGACCTTGTATGCGTTCAGTCTCCCCCCACCTGATTTCACTCACTGTGTGCTCTGATAGGCATGAGCTTTAATGTGATATTAGGTTATTGCAAGGGAACGCAAAAACTATTGCGTGGTAATACAATAATATTGCAAGGGAACGCAAAAGGTGTTGCGAGGGAATGCAATAATCTGGGCCAAAAAAAATTAACCATGTCCCCAGGCGGGCTCCGTACATTTGCAAAAAAAAAAAAAAAAAAGCCAAGTTGTAATTAAATGGCCATCTGATATAACCGGTGTCAAAGTAAATAGAACAGTGTCATCTCCTGGTGCCCAGACGCTCAGTACTTACTGCCATGAACACTACTGGCCAGTAGATGGCAGTAGAGACCGTGAAAACTTGCCAAAACAAATTTCCAGATAATCCGTGTCTGCTACGTTTAAGATGCGTGGAATTTAATAAACGCAAATTGAATTTCAGACATCTTATATGTATTACTCTGGAACAAAGATGACAGTGTTTGACATAAGCAAGACGTTAAAGAGCAAATAGGAATCGATTGCAGTGATTCCAATTGAAAATAATGGAGAAGCAACCTGGGCGTCTTCTGTCATTTTTACATAAAACAAACACAATAACAATGTCTATAAACCCATAGAATATATTCACAAGGGTTTTAGGCACAATATACAAAGAGTTTAATGCTGTTGTCTATGTGGAGCCTGATCAGAGCATCTCAAATGCATTTCTTCTGTCGTGAATGTAATGAGGGTACCCATAATGCACCTCGACACAGCATGCCCACACTAAAACCTTCGAAATTAGTGCATTACTTTAAAACTAAAACATATAGCTGATATTTGCACTTTATAAAACTTCAGATGTGACGTTAATTTAAATAAGTTGTCCGAAATTAGTTTGGTTAAAATTTTAACCATAAGTTAAAACTGCATGCCTCTGGATGACTTGGGTGATATTGCCAGCATATCAGTATGGTGTTAAAAGAAATTAATTTTTTTCTTTTCTGTGACTAGCTTTCCTTTGCCTGCAGATGATAGAGCGGTTTCTTGTGGAACCAGCTCTCCTCTGTTTGCAGAGGATATAACTACACATCTACTATAAAACATTTAACAGGTCGGTACTCAACTGATTATGGACCTCATAAATGTTTGTAACTGTTAAGCTTTGTTTACCACGTTAGCAGTCTAAAAATTATCGGACCAAAATTTATCGGAAGATAATTGATCCAATGATGGTTTTCAAAGTTATCTGAAAAACTAATCCGATAATGAAAACATTATCTTCCATAATTAGTGGTCAGCGGATTAGCGGAACTGTGCACACCACTGGTAATGCACCGTGTTGGGTTGCAATCCACCAATGAACTTGAAAGAAGAAGAAGCAAGAAAGTCCAATAACAAAACATTTCTCATCTGGGGAGCAGTGTGAGCGGATCCAGTGAGTTGGGGATGGCGGAAGGATCACCTGAGCCAGAAACGAAGGTGATCCATCCTCCATCCCCAACAAACTGGATCCGCTCACACTGCTCCCCAGACGAGGGATGGTTTGTTTTTATACCTCCAGAAAACTGTATTTTTTCAAAAATGGTATGTTAAACAAGATTATTCATCTTTAAAATGTTTTATTTTGTGAGCAGATGACAAATTTATATTACGCGTCACCTGGAAATGACCTTTGACACCATCATGTGACCCGAAAATAGTGCATACAGCCAACAAAGATGGCTGAAGGAAAATTGTTCCACACAACATGGATGCACGACAATGGAAACAGGGGTACTGGATTCATTAGAAATCTAGTCAATCTGTGAGGTATAAATCTTTGGGTGTTTATTATATCATATTTTTGGGGACTGCGTGGTGGTTCTCCTAACGGTTTACTTTATTGTGGACATTAAAAGTTTTTATTTATGTCCATGTAAGGGCAGTAAGCAGACACACATGCGTCACAGTGGGCAGTTGTTAGTTCATGTCTGTCCAAACACAGTACCTGTTGTCCAGCTGGGATGTCCAGATCCACAGATCTCCACAGCTGCTTCTGTCTGCGGACACCTCCTGTCAGTTTAGCGCACACACCAAAGCCACACTCGTGGGGAACTTAGACAAATTTCACTGCCAGCACGACAATGATTGTCTGCAGACTGTTGCCATGTTACTGCTACAAATGGCACACATTTTCTAAGTGCCATGCGAGCGGTGTTAGATGTTCATGCGTGTCACCTAGAATTTAGCCGACACCTGCCATGATATGGTTCGATGGGTTCACCCAACACACACTTTGTCTTTCAGCCGCTGGTGTGCGCAAATAGTTGTAGCAACAGGTGTATGAGGCATTTGAGGCAGCTACAATTTTACATGTTTTGCACACGATTCCTGCTTTATGTGCACTTTGACCAAACTTCGCACTATGTGTGAAGAGGCCCTAATGTATGAGTTCATCAGCAGTAAATCAGCAGGAAAGCAGAGAAAATACGAAGGTGATTGCCGGCAACTAGCCCTATAGCTTCACTAACAGACCCTGAATTTAGATGAAATTGAGGCAGAGACCTGTTCTGTTACTAATAAAATGAATTTCAAAGGATAGGGTAGGACAGAGTTTATGACTTACCCTTGACAGGACACGAGTTCATTGCAGGTTACTTCCTCAGCTAAGGCTGGTAAAAATTTAAAGCTGAATTGGAGTGTCATGTCCACGGATATAGACAGGCAGCCGGGAGCAAACACATAGAATCAAGTCCCCACTCTATATATTCATATTCCAATCCAATCCCACAGGTAGCTGTGGTTATTGTGTTATAGATAATTAGCTGGTGTTAGTTAAACACTTAGGTGGCACTGTGAATTAAACTCAGGTTGTGATTTATGACTCGATCCTTTACAGTAACAAGGAGAAAAGTCCAAGCCCATCTGTTTTTGGAGGATTCCTCCATTGTTCCTCCGTCTCGTACTTGTTCCTAATCTTCTTTTATCCTTTCAGAAACACTAAACTGGGGGCCTCACAGTCTGTTACGCCTCACATCTCACTAAACTGCAATCCACCACTGGAGACGCTGGAGATACTGGAAACCTCCTCAAGTGACACGTCAGCGAGCCTCATACAGTAGTTATGCAACAGCTGAAACTGTGAGCTAAGACACAAGAAGTGTAAGCCGCTACATAAAACTATGAGGGCCTACATCGACATGGCTGCACAGACGAGCACATCATAATCCGCAATGGTGATAACATGCACAAACTGCATCCAACAAGCATCCAGTGTGTTTTGGGGGAGAAGTGGATCCTCACAAACAGACCTTTCATGTGGTTGTCCATTTAAGTGTTCTAATGCTTAGCGAGACACTGAGGCCAAGCGTGGGGAAATGGAACAATACATTTAACCACATGAAGCAAAGCGCCCTGGATTACTTCTGCACATATTTTCTTTCTCTCTTTCAGTCACTCATTTTGTCTGTTTTTTTTTTTTTCTGCACACATACATTCTTACCCCTGTAAACGAGCACTGCTATAAAAGCAGTTGGCTTTATATCCTTTGACATGCACTCAGAGACACAGAGAGGATGACACATACAACATCCAGTATATTGAACTATCAGGCTTATCGCACATGCACCACAACACATTCCAACAAAAACATACAGTTGTATTACAGTCTAGTATAATTATAACTGTTTTTACAGGGAAATATGTGAATTATTACTGGTAATAAAAGCTTTTTCTCCCACATTCTTGTCTGGATTATACAAGTGTTTTATACACACACATCTGTTTCTGTAGATGTATGAGAGGACCTTTTATGTGCATCTGCAAACCAGCAAGTCACACATGGTGCACTGTTTGCTCATAGTCTCAGCCAGGTGGACACACTGACGGGACATCTCTTCGTGTATCCATCACCACATCATTTTCAATGTGATTCACATGGTAGAATTTTTTGTTGTTGTAAAATACTTCGCACCTCTCTGCAGTTTTTCCCTCTATGTAATAAGGTGGTTGAGAAAGACCACAACATTTCCAAATCAAGACAACCATAACAAATGCAGAAAACACTAAATATGAAGAACATGTACACCTGCATCAATTCCCCAGCAGGCATTTGCATAAAAACATCTTGCAGTTTATGTTATTTCAAAGTAATTAGTTACATTACAATATTACTGTCTCTGAATTGTAATGTGTTACACAACTCCTGCATTACTTTGGAGTTACTTTCACCAAAATAACTGCAGAAGTAAGGACTTGGCATTCTGAAATGCTAAAATCTATTTATTAAAAGCCAAGTAGCTTCTGTGTAGGTCTGTGCATGTGTGCAACTTCGATCATGGAGAAACCAGGGAGAGCTGACATTTGCCTTTAGGTATGCTTATGTAGTTTGGGTCAGTACAGCCTGTGGATGCCCACAGGCAATGTGCTAGTATAATTTAATGCACCTCATTATACATCCAGTGGAGGGGAATGTGGTGTAGCATAATGACTGTAGGCCCTTAAGGCTACTAACAACAATATAAGTAATATAACTGGTGCAATGAAGGCTCAAGGTGCAGTACAAGTAACAATTACAGCCAGAATACCAAAGGATCAAAGTCTGGTAAAAGTATGATAGAGATGGTGTGAATATTTAAAGCCTAGGCCAATTCGGTATTTTAACATTTCCCATAATCCCCTTGGTGGCCTCCTGCGCTTCCCAGGATGCACCACGACACCAGCAGAGTTCCGCCGTTTCACAGCGCATGTAAACAATGGTAAAGCGAGGATGTGGATGGCATTGAT
This sequence comes from Thalassophryne amazonica, assembly GCF_902500255.1. Lineage (NCBI taxonomy): Eukaryota > Metazoa > Chordata > Actinopteri > Batrachoidiformes > Batrachoididae > Thalassophryne > Thalassophryne amazonica. The sequence continues at coordinate 39,183,770 of NC_047110.1, read as the reverse complement.
CCAGCAAGTTCACGGGCAATTATGATGATGACACGTTCTTCCAAGTTGATAGGGTTATCTAGAGGATGTATTATTGGCCATACATCACGAGGTTTGTTTACACTGTGAGTGCTGAGCTCCTGAAACCGACCTCTTGTGCGAGTCATGGATCGTGTGATGGCGCGAGATTCACAACTGTGAAACAGCGAATTCATATTAAACAAAATCGAGCTAGAACTCACTATAATGTAACCTACAACCTAATGATATGGCAAGATGCACAATCTTTGTCCTTTTCATTTCCATTCTTTTATTCTCTTTTAATTCAAGACGTTCACAGCACAAAGCTGGCATGCTGTGCATAACTTATGCTTGATCAAGAGTTATAAAGTGCACTTGGAGGATTATTCCTCAGCCTCAAGGGATAGCGCTCAGTCACTTTAGTCCAGTGTTGTCCAAACAAATCCAGAAAATGTCAAGAGAGTGCAAGTTTTCTGTGCAACCGCTGACTTCAGCAGGTGATTTCACTAATTGACATCACTTTGAGCAGATGGGATGAGTTCATCAGTGAAATCACCACCACTGATTTAGTCCAACTTCACAAAAATTAACATAAAGGTGAAACATACCCTGCAACTGTGAGGAAATAAAACACAGGCTAAACACAGAAACCTACATGCCATTATATATATATATATATATATATATATATATATATATAAATAAAATTTTAATCACGATTAATCGCATGATTTTCCACGATAAATCATGATTAATCGCATTGTTATATGCAAAAATACAAAAATGAATTAAAAAGTAGTGTACAGCACAATTTTATTTTAAATAAAGCATGGGTGGCGCCAAAGTGGCACCAAGGGGGCACTAGAGCTCCCCCTGGATTTGTCATAGCACCCCCACAGCACCCAAAGAAAATTATTCCTCATTTATTATTTTAATTTAATTTCATCCAATGTTTTTAAGGCCTTGTCCTATACAATCTTTTTGTCATTTTCAAAAAGTGTTCCATTCAAGAAATGTCAAGATTTAAGGCCTAAAAAGAATTTTCTTTGGCACCACTATAACTTTATTTATTAGCCTTGAAGCAGGGAATTCATAATATGACATCACCAATACGATCAAAATTCACACTGTCGAGAAAAAAAAATATTAAAAAAATTCCCCCTGAAGAGAAAGTTTTCTAAAGAACAGACGGCCTTGAGCTACTTATGGCAGTAACGGATGAGACCATGATTGAGACAAAAGTGATGTCAAAGATCACGTGGGGGCTTATCCAGACTTGTGCAAAGCACTATGGGAAGCACATGGTGACAACCACTCAGAGTGGAGAGGTACAGTGATGTCACTAGCTGGTCTCTCTGGCTCCTAATCCAACACGGTGGAAAATGCTCTGAAACTAAGGTGTTTATATGTAAATCTAAGATGTTTGTCATATACTTTGTAAAAGCTAGTGAGAAATAAACACTTCTAAAATGAAAAACACTGTTTTTGTACCTTGATAACACCTTTGGTGTGATTTTCAAGATATTACAAGATATTTCATGAATGTCAAGGTCAGGCATTGTATCAAGGTAACCTCCAGTCTTTTAAAGCTCACGCATGCGCACATGCATGTCCTCCTGCAGATGGCATTAAATTAAAAAAAAAAAAAGTTCTTTTCATTAAAGTGAGCTGTAATTTTGCAAAACATTTCTAAAATAAACCCACATTATAATACTTGGATTTCAAGAGAAATTTACCTTTACCTTTAACTACCTTTAAATGAATTTGTTGTTATATATCATGTGCATGGGTTGGTTTCTCTTTTGAATTTATTTAAATATTTGTTGTAATTTTATGTTTTTGTTTAAATTGTACAGCACTTTGTAATTTTTCGTGAAAGTGCTTTATAAAAAAACTAATGTGTTGCCCGTGGGGGTGCACAGGCTCTAGATTGGGTAATCTAAAGTGCACTCATGGTGCACTCAGGAACATTTGGGACATTCGGCCAGGGTTAGACGTGGCAGAAACATGCCGAACATCCTCTCGAAAGTGATCAGAATGTCACAAATGCCGTTTTCATGCCATCCATTGTTTAGAATTCAGTCAGATTGCAGTCAGACGGCACTTCGACCACCGTTCGATATTTTTCCACTTTGACTGTGCCCAATGTTTTCAACATTCAGGGCGGCCACACGACTGTGCCTGACTGTGCCCTACTGTTTGAACTGCACTCAGAATGCTGTCCGAAAGCTGTGAGTGCACCTCAACACCTCCCGAATATTGGGTTGAATTTTCATTCGGCAGCATTCTGCCTCATTCGGGCTCTAGTGTGACGGGGTATGAGACTGTCTGGTTACCAGGGGCTGATTAATGGTGATATCAATGTCCATTGTTCACTGTTGCTACCTAATATCCCTAGTTTCTCCAGAAATATTAGTCCATTCAGTTTTGGTGGTGTTCATCTGTGACCCAAAATACATAAGCATACCAAACAGCAAATGTCAGCTCTCCCCAGTTTTTCTGTGATCAAAGCCATACACATGCACACAAGCATACACGTACACAGACGCCACTTGCTTTTAATATATAGAAGTATTATTAGTAGTAGTAGTCGTAGTAGTTATTGTGCGATTGTGCTTGCAAGTGTTTTTTTTTATTTGCAAGAATTTCGTATGTCATTACTTTATGTAGAATTGATGCAGGTGTTTTTTGTGTGTGTTTTCTACATTTGCTCCTGTTTCTTCATTTGAAAGTGTTGTGATCTCTGTTGCCCATCATTATATAGCCCTTCTTATCTCATTTCTGTGTCGCTTCATGTTACATTTGTATTGTGTGCTGATGATATGCAGGTCTGTGTCCGGACTGTAGCAGACATTGACACGGCCAAACTGAAGAGCTCAAAATACGTCAGGCAACAATCCTTTGAAACTGGATCAGTGAATATATGAAGTCTGTTCATTTATATGTCTCAGACTGTTGGAGTCAAGAGCTTTTCATTTACACACGAACCCCCCAGTTTGGTTGGTGGTGGTGTTGGGGGTATGTCTAGTTTAATCTTATTTTAAAACTTTCCATTACTGGTTAATCATCCTGACACATCACTGCTGTGTTTTGTTACTTTGCTTGTTATACAAATGTATTAATTTTTTTAACTTTTTTTTTTTTTGCTTTTGTTTGATTAAAATCCAATTACACACCTGTGGCTTTTTTCATCATAAAAAAAACTAACATTTGATTTGATTATCATGAAAAGTATAAGCTGCCCTTCCATTACCACCCTCCTTGCATCTCAGCTGTGAACTTAAAAGAAAAGCACCTGGACAGGGCCAACAATGTGTCATCCTCAAGTTCACAGCACCCTCATCGCCCTGGGTGCAACGCTCAGTTCAGCGCTCACACAGGCGTGCAGTAGCACTGGACCGCCAGCAGGATAAATGACGGGAAGTGTTATTGTTACACATGGTTGGAGATCACTTTTGATGCCCCTACTTTCACTTTATACGTACATGCTGGTGGCTGCAGTGAAACAGGTAGTTTTGACGAACTGCTTGTCAGCGGTGATCACTCATGCAGACGGGTGTGTGCATGTGAAAAAGTGCATGGCAGGTTTATGCAGTATTTTTGTAACTTCTGGCCAACATGAATTATTGTGGAAAGTAATGATCTGTTTGTGGATAAGCACAGCCACGGATAAGTGAATTAAATGCAACCACAAGACTGTGAAAAGTAATGCCAAATACTTGGTAAGAGAGAACCAGTCCTTGGTCTGTCTCAAACAGCCATTCAGGGGACAGCGTTCTGAAGACAGAGACACTGAGAGCTTCCATGACGATGATGACAGCTACATGTTGCTGCCACGTTGCAAAGACCATGGTTGATGTGTCAGATATGAAACTCCTTATGGAAGGTCTTTTTTATGCTCTTTGTCTGTTCTCAAACTCACATATGCACATTATTAAAATAAAGAAGAAAGACACAAATACATTTTTCAAAATGTAAAAGCTGGTCAGAAAACCTTCTACTTTGTCAGACACAAAATGTCATTTCCAGGACTGGAGCGAGGAATACATTTGTAGTGGACCCAATGTACACTGTTTGACACCACTGTGCTGTTTCAAGCATTTTCAAAACAAACAAAAAATCTTGCTTTAAAGTAACTGCTTTACTCACGCCACTGCCTTATGCCCCTATTCCACACGGACTCACTCTACCACGATCACCCATGATTCAAAAAAGTGCAAAAATGGGATGAAACAGCTTAATCAGGTTTGCCTTCTAACAGGCTGGATTATAAAGTGCAGACATGGCAACACACCCAAAAACAAAAGAAAAGGAGCTGCGCCCTCAGCCAGAACTGCAACAAATACTGATTCAGCTTAAAATTTTTACCTTGATGGAGCACGATAAAACAAGTTTCAAGGCATAGTCACTACGAATATCCCGTTTCAAGAAGTTTGAACATGATTGAAGTTATTGCTGTTGTATTGAAGTATTTTTTTTCCTTTTCTTTTTATTATTATGTTGATTATGCACCAATAACACCAGGTCAAATTCCTTGTATGCGAGAACTTACTTGGCAATAAATTTGATTCTGATTGTGACTGAATACTGTATACTATCAATGATTTCAAGAATTGGAATGAAATTTGTGAACAGTTCAAAAATTGGAAGAGTAAAATTAGGTTATGGTTAAGGTTAGGGTCGGGGGTAGGAGTAGGGTTAGGAATAGTGAGTAAAAAAAAGGCACGAAAATTTGACTCATTTCATCATGGGAGCACAAAAAAAACGTGAGACTGGGCTGTTTTATGCTAGTTGTCTCTTCTCCCTGGATTCAAAAAAGGGGAGAACCAAGGCAAGCTTGAACATGGGAGGGTCCAGGAGCAGTAGGTGTGGGGGTGGGGAGGGAAAAGCTTTCAGTGCCAGATGGGATGTGGAAAAGATTGGCATTTGGAGGACGTGTTGAAAGAATGAGGCACTCAATTGCTTCACCTCAGGGAACTTTGGTGGATGCTCCTTGTCCAGTAAATGATTGCACGTAATTCATTTTCTTACAGGAAACCTCTTACATCTGTCACCTACCGCCTGCCACTTAAATAGTAACACACCATCTTGAAGAACACATAGCTCTGAAAACCAATGACAGATGAGATGATACACTGGTGTAACTGATGTTACACAAAACACATCCATGATTAATTAACACACAAATGATACTAAATACAACCCATGTACCTTGCACCCTGCTCTGCACTAAGATTACACTCTGCGCAAATATCAAAGCATAGTTGGATATACTCCTAATGCACCTGTACTATGCACTTTAGACCTTGCATTGCTGATTTTCAAGATAAGGCCATTAGCATTTCAGGGCTTCAAAATTGGCTTATTTTCTGAAGTAATGGTTTATTTTACTGTTTGAAGTATTTAGAAACAATGAAGTGTCCCTTAGCGTTTGTAACATTTCAAACCAAAATCATTTTGTGAAGCATTTCAGTGTTTCAGTGAATTGTTTCAACCAGCCTTGTTTCCACAATAACCGTGTGTGGAATATTTCAGGAGGGGTTTGAACTTGAAGACCACCCCATAGCCATGCCTGTGGTCTTTCCATTCAGGCCACAAGATTGGCGAAATTAAGAATTAAGCTGTTGTTGTCAAACGTCGACATTTGAAATCCCCAGTACTTACCCACATACATTCCGTGCTCTATCCTCTTGACAATGTCAAAGGCGTTCTCCACGTTACCCTCCAAGATGTCAAACTTGACATCATAATTGTTGAAGTGATAGTTGGCGTAGGCCGGCACCGTGGTACGCAGAAAAACAATCTCTGTCGGAAGATAGCAAAGTAAAAATGTTTGACGATCCATCATAATCACATTGTGCCAACACTTCCTTATCCCCTCCGAGATAAAGACAATCATGTATTTGTTTATTGTTCACTGAAAGGTTCACAGGAAGGATGAGACTTTTCAGTGCTGCTGTTCAAAACCACTGTGAGTCCTTTACGCCTCGACTTGCGGCTTATGAGAAACGACAAGAGCTTAACTCGCCACGAAGCTGAACACGAGTGTGTCTGAAACGTGCACTCCTCACTAGTCGATGCTTGTCAGCTGTCACTGACTGTGAGTGATTACGCTGGTTATTCATATGCAACCAGCATGGCATTCACAATGTGGTGCGAGCTAGCCAAGCCTTGACTCAACATAGTGGAAGAGCTAACTGGGGTCAGGGGTGCTCACATGGATTCTGTCAACTATTTGGTGGCAACAAGGTGAGATAACATTCAGCTGCACTACCTTTTATAATGATTTTAATTTTGCAAAATCCTTTGCCAGCCTGACAAAAAAAAAGATAGGCGTGCACGTATTGCCTGTGCGTGTGTGCTTTGCTGAATATCTCAGGAATCACGAAGTGTACAGTGTTGATTTCTGTCTTAAATTATTTACATTCCAAATCAAGAAAAGCTGAGATGATATGGAAAATGTACCCCCCCCCCACCCCCCACCCCCCGCAATGATTCTTAGATAAACTTTGACATCTGTTTCAGTGTTTCATTGCAGACTGTATGATCTTATGGTATTTCATGTTTTGTGGAGTCAACTTCATTTCATTTGTTAATATGCATCCATTCCTGCAACACTTTCCAAAAAAACGTTGGGGTGGGACAATTTAGGGCTGGTAATGGTATTAAAAAATATATGCTATTTCAAACATCCTTTGAGGAGCAAAACCAGTCTGTCAATGGATATGTGAACAAATGATTGAAATTAGTTATAAACAATATTCCTCAAAGAAAGATTGGAAGGGATTTGCATTTCTCCCTCCACGGTGAATATCATTAAACAATTCAAAGAATATGAAGGAATTTCAGTCCATAAACATCAAGGCTGCAAGCCTAAAGGCAGCTTGACACTTGCACAAATTTGATCCCCACACTGCCACACAATTCGTCGTGCCAATGCGTTCCGCTTTGACCTGCTGAATGTCACGCTGTATATGACGTCTATTAGAAAAGAAACTGACCTTTTTATTTTTTCAAAAACTATATTTTATTTGAATCACGTGTGATTGCGTCAGACAAGCTTGAACCCTCGTGCGCATGCATGAGTTTTTCCACGCCTGTCGGTTGCGTCATTCGCCTGTGAGCAAGCTTTGAGTGAGGAGTGGTCCAGCCCCCTCGGCGGATTTTCATTGTCAGGAAATGGCGGAATGATCTGGGCTTTTTTTCCATCAGAATTTTTTCAGAAACTGTTACAGACTGGCAGCTGGAAACCATTCTTATCTGGCTTTCGGTAAAAATGTTACGGGCTTCACAGAGAATAAGGAGTGTTACTACAGCTTTAAGGACGGCTTTAAGGACGGCTTTAAGGACGGCTTTAAGGACGCTCGGCGCGCCGTGCTCCATGCCGCCATTGAGAGCCACCGGATCATTTCTAAACGGATGGCTCTGTGGAACCGGGACCATCGTGTGCACTTTCTCTAGTTATCACAAGAGCTGGACATCAACCATTTTCCGTCAGATTTCACTTTTAACAAGAGATTTTGTCATGGAAAGCCGAGCGGAGGCTTCACGCGTCAAGACCGATTTGCTGATGGAGCGAGACAAAGGAACACCTCCGTTTTGGTCTCACAGGACGGCTTTGAGATGGCATTCAGACAGCTGTCGGTGTTTTTTCCATCGAGTGATTATCCGAGAAATTGTGGATGTGCCTGGACATGCCAGAACATGTCCCGTGAGGCTTCATCACGGCGTTGCTGTGCGCCATGCGGCACCGCCGCGACGCGCAAAGCCTCCACTCCTCTTTCCATGACAAAAACTCCTGTAACAGTGGAATGTGCCATTCATTTCCAAACTGGACGCTGCATTTTATCCGGGACGTCGTCTGACTAGCACAGGAATTGTGAAAAGACGTGGACATCAGCACTTTTTCGGCACATTGAGACAGATGTGCGGAGGAATTCCGCGCGTCGCGGCGGTGCCGCATGGCGCAAAGCAATGCCATGATGAAGCCTCACGGGACATGTTCTGGCATGTCCAGGCACATCCACAATTCTCAGATAATCACTCGATGGAAAAACCACCGACAGCTGTCTGAACGCCATCTCAAAGCCATCCTGTGAGACCAAAACGGAGGTGTTCTTTTGTCTCGCTCCATCAGCAAATCGATCGTGACGCGCGAAGCCTCCGCTCGGCTTTCCATGACAAAATCTCTTGTTAAAAGTGAAATCTGCCGGAAAATGGTTGATGTCCAGCTCTTGTGATAACCAGAGAAAGTGCACACGACGGTCCCGGCTCCACAGAGCCATCCGTTTAGAAATGATCCGGTGGTTTGTGGCTCTCAATGGCGGCACAGAGCACGGCATGCCGAGCGTCCTTCAAGCCGTCCTTAAAGCTGTAGTAACACTCCTTATTCTCTGTGAAGCCCGTAACATTTTCACCGAAAGCCAGATAAATTTTTCGAATGGTTTCCAGCTGCCAGTCTCTAACAGTTTCTGAAAAAATTCTGATGGAAAAAAGCCCAAATCATTCCGCCCTTTCCTGACAATGAAAATCCGCCGAGGGGGCTGGACCACTCCTCACTCAAAGCCTGCTCACAGGCGAATGACGCAACCAACAGGCATGGAAAAACTCACGCATGCGCACGAGGGTTCAAGCTTGTCTGACGCAATCACATGTGATTCAAATCCATATGGTTTTTGAAAAAAATAATAAGGTCGGATACTTTTCTAATAGACCTCGTAAAATAATCTGTAAAACTTTACTTGAAGGTATCTTCATAATAGTGACATGACGCTGTCATAACTGTAACGTGACACAGTCATGACGGTGTCATAAACGTTATGTCAATGCCATAAGCATTTATGACTGCTGTCATTAAGTGTCATTCAGTTTTTGTAATGACAAGTTGACAAGTTTGCATACAACCGAAGACCAAAAAGGCAAAAGACAACTTCTTGTGATGTCATTTTGATTAAAGTCAAGTTGTTATAATCAACATAACCCCCCCAAAAAATGACATAATGTTTATGACACGTTCATGATTGTGTCATGTAACAGTTATGACAGTGGTATGTGACTATTATGATGATACCTTCAAGTAAAGTGTTACCAAATAATCATTTCATGTGCTCTTAGAACTTGGCTGATGAAACCATTCTCTCATCGCTCTCACGATCACAAAGAAATTATCTACAACTGCAGGTTGTCTCGTGCGCATCAGGCGTTGCAGAAGGCAGTTGGACTCTTGTCTCAAAGGTAACTATTTATAATATATATTGTAATGTTTTGGTAAAACAGTAGCATTTTCATTCCTTCTTATGAGTTTGATAATGTATCTGTAAAATTATGTTTATTATGGATGTAACATCTCGTCATAATCATTCAGATGCCACATTGACATGCAGTGTTTTCGAATAGGTTATGCAATGTTCACAAATAGTTTACGGAATTAATGCGTGCCAGATGTTTTGAACACTTCAAAATTTTCTTTGCACAATGGCACGGAGGCGTGCACAGTTCACACACAGTTAACAACAGTTTACGAGGAGCTTATTCATTGACCCACAAGATTGTGTGCCAGTCCGGGGATCAAATTTGTGCAGCTGTCAAGGTGCCTTAAGCTGAACTGCCATCATCTCCAGTCCTTCAGATGCCACTGCATCAATAGCTGATATAACCACATGGACAAGGGATTACGTTGGGAAACCTTTGTCAAGCACTACAATAGAGATGTGCGTTCAAAAATGTCACCAAAAACTTAACTGTGCAAAAAAGAAGCCTTATGTTAACCTTGCCCAGAAGTGGCGTTGACTCCTCTGGTTACACACCTTAAGATTTGTTTGCAGGAAGAATGGGACAAAATAATGCCTGAAATATTTCATTGCTTGGTATCCTCACTGCCAAAACATTGTTTAAATGTTGTGAGAAGCAATGGAAAATGCTTTCACTTTTCAATTTTTTTGAATTGTGTTGCAGGCCTTAAATTCTGGAATGGATGTATAGTCAAAAATTAAATATTGTGGGCCTCACAAAACATAAAATATCTTGGACTCATATTATCATCAATGAAATACAAGTCAAAGTAAATGTAACAATCATTGCATTTATAATAATAATAATACTAATGAGAATTATTATTATTAATTTGGATTTTTCCATATTTCAATCCAACTTTTTTCTGATTTGGGGTTGTAGGTTATTCACAAGAGACAACTTTCTATTTGCCAGTGATCTCAAACCTGGTCCCCAAGTACCATCTGACACACCTGACATATTTTCAACATCTCCCTGTAGTGCAGCAGATAAGTGAATATTTACTGAGGGATCCATCAAATGGTGATGCAAGCACCAAATTTGGCACACATACTCCTTAGACATTACTCTTTTAAAAATGACGGGTACCCACGTGAACTTTCAATAGGCGGCCAAGAAGGGATCAATTGAAGTATTACACAAGGGTCAAAATTTAAAAATGCTCCAATCATATTGAAAGGTATTCCATATTATTTGTCTGATCATAAAGATTCCAAAAAGGTATAGTTTGGACTATCTGTGAATGAATGTTCCGGAGTTATGGGTAAAAACAGCAAGAACAGTGACAAAGGTCAATTTCAAATTGTACAGGGGTCAAAACTTAAAGTTGCTCCAATTTTGGTAAAACGTGATGCAAATTATTAGTTGGGTGAATACGGTTTTAAAAAGGAATAGTTTGCATCATGTATCATGCTTAGTTATCATGTTACAGGGTAGCATATGTCACATGTCATAGAATCCAATGGATGCTGATATTGTTTAACCTTTACTTTGCAAACCAAGCATGCAACACAGTCAAAACTATTCCATTTATTAATCCTATTAGCTCAACCAGTAATTTGCACCACTTTTTACCAAAATTGGAGCAACTTTAACTTTTGACCCCTGTACAAACTGAAATTGACCTTTCTCAGTGTTCTTGCTGTTTTTACCCCATAACTCCAGACCATTCATTCACAGATAGTTCAAACTATACATTTTTGGAATCTTTATGATCAGACAAATAATATGGAATACCTTTCAATATGATTGGAGCATTTTTAAATTTTGACCCCTGTGTAATACTTCAATTGACCCCTTCTTGGCCGCCTATTGAAAGTTCACGTGGGTACCCGGCATTTTTAAAAGAGTAATGTCTAAGGAGTATGTGTGCCAAATTTGGTGCTTGCATCACCATTTGAAGCATTTTTTCAGTTATCCGCTGCACTACTGCTGTGCTGTGAGATGATTAGCTCATTCAGGTGTCTGTTAGTACTTGACAGGCAACACACCATGTTCTGACCTCCCTCACTATTAACCCTCATTCATAACCAGTGATCTTATTTTAGGCATAAATTATTCAACCCCCCCATTTACTATAACCTAGAATAAAAACAAAATCCTGAAAATGAGGAGAAATTCCTCTTTCTTTTTTAGGACCTTAATGAAATGACCCCTTGTTGTGTTTCAGTAACCACTCAGACTGGAGAGAAGACCTTGAGCTGAAATTACTCAGGGGCAACATGTCTGTGTTTCATCACATGAATAAGATATACAAGATATTCCTGTTTTCAAAGCACTATCTCACATGTATTGCATCTAGGAGCTTCTTTCTTCTGCCTTGCTCAAGAACCCAGAAGCAGGAATGACTACCAACCCCTTAATTAGGGGGTAATTCGCTCTACCAACTGCACCACAGTAAACTGAGCTCTAAATGGACTGGAAACAGATAAGTGTAAAACCACTTTTGGCAAAACCGGAGTGTTGCTGCCAAAGTCAAATTTCTTGGAGTAAATACACAATGGGAATGTGGCTCAGATGGAAGAACTACATGTCCTCCACTAAAAGGAATAGTGGTTGAATTCTTGTTTGTGTGCTTGAATGTAAGAGAAGAAAAATGACCACCTGAATGTGAGGCATCACTAGAAAGTGCTGTAAAAATGTGACATATACACTCAATAAAAATATAAATGCAACACTTTCATTTTTAATCCTAGTTTTGATGTGATGAAGTGAAAGACCGAATACTTCTATGCACACAAAAAAGTGCATGATGCTCACAAATTTTGCTCACAAACTTGTGACAATGAGCATTAGCAAGCAATTCACATTTGTCAAGAAGAGAAAACAGCCACCTGACAGATGCTGATTTAGAAGCATGATTATTGCACAGGTGTGCCTCACTTTTCACAATAAAAGCCTACTTTAAAATGTGGAGTTTTGTCACATGGCAAGGTTAGAGTTGGCTCAGATTACTTTGAAGTGTCCTCAGTTAGTTAATATTATATGGACATTTTTGTAAATAGTAACTAATCCACTGAATTACAAAAATGTTTTACATAATCTGAGTACTTCTGGATAATGTCAAAATTAATTTTTGAAAACAATACACCATACAAAAAAGAACACCTCCACACATATTCTCTTTTTGTTTATCTCATAAAATTGTATAAATTCAATTCTAAATTAAAATAAAATCACTTAAAACATGTCTCTTTCAGTCATCTGAAAATTATGTCTTTGATTCCCAAAACAAATTACACTTCATTCTTCATTTACTCACTGTCTATGGTCTTGTGGTGCACATTCATAAACACAAAATGATGGCAATATTGTCAAAAGCTGTGGCTGTTTGACTCGTCCATCTTGTGGAGATTTTCTTTTACTTGAAATATTGCAATTAGAGTGTCAACCCTGGCTATTGGCTAAAGATTGACATCTAGTGGCTACACAGGTAGAGCTACTTCTAGGTCACTTCCAGTTGATAAATTAATAGTACTGCATCATTGAAGAAGGATTAATTATTTTCAAATTGCAGTATTTTAAACATCAAAATGTAATCCAGTAATCCCTGATTATGTAATTATAATTTAATTTCATATTTTTTTATATTGTCTGATTATAGTGATTTATATTTTGCAATCTTATTCTGTTCCCCATTAATTACCCACCCTGACCATCACGCGCCATATGACAGGTTTTGAGGGAGCACGCAACTGGCATGGTGACTACAGGAACGTCCACCAAAGCTGTTATAGGTGAAAATGTTCCTTTCACTACCATAAGCCACCTCCAGTGTATTATTCAATGCTATTCAACCACATGTAACCAGTGCAGCCCAGTCTTCCTCACCTAATAAAGATCTTTTTCAAGATCATTTGCACATTTTAGGGTGGTCTTTTATTGTGATCAGCTCAAGAGACATCTATGCAATAATCAAGTTATTTAATCAGCATCTTGAAATGCACCACCTGCCCTGCAGATGGTTTATCTTGGCAAAGCTGTTACACAGATTGTAATAAATCTATGAACAAAATTTCAGGAACATAACCATTCTGTGTGCATTGAAAAAGTCTTTTACTTCAACTCGTGAAAAAATGGAGCGAAAACAAATATGCTGGATTTATATTTTTGACAGCTATAAAATAATTTTTAGATTTGAACTAATATGGAAGTAGAATTTAGTTATGACAAGAGAATTACAAAAAAAAACAGTTAGACTGGCTTAAGCATTTTTGAATGAAAAAGGTTGCTGATCTTTTTAAAATAAATTTTACTCCACTTTTTTGTGCAACATAATAATTGACATTGACCAATCTCACAATTAATTCTTGTTGAAATCTGAATGATAAAAAAGTAGAAATAAGGGTTTTTTTTACCCATTGAGGACAACCAACTTGATTATTATTAATCATTTTCTTATTTTTTTGCAAAATTCGTGTGCCTGATAGGTTTTTTGCACCCCTGTTTATAAAAGCTGAAGATGAAGGTGTACGTACCCTCTGGCCTTGTGAACTCTCTAAAGGTGGGTAAGGAGATGACGGTGTGGGACACTGTGTGGATTGGGCTCAGGATGCAGGCGACGTCATTGGGCTGGCAGGACTTTATGCAGCGAATAGTGTCAGAGCGTTGAACTCTTGGCACTCTGGAGGAGAGAACACACCCACACAAGAAAAGAAAACACAAACACACACATGGCCTCTGACCTTTAGGTAATGTCTATATAAAGACTTCAGAGTCAACCGCCTTTGGTTTGCAAAGCTCACAATAACAGGGCATTGCTGGGAGCAGCCCACTGCGTAATCAAGAACTCAGTGGGACAAAACTCCAACAACCCTTAAACAAACATTATCTGAACTGCATATAGTCACAGTGAACATCAAAAACAAATGAAGTCTGTGTGGTTTGGAAGAATAATAAACCAACAATGGTTGGCGCTCATGCCAAAGCCAACGCGTGCAGCTTTCACACCCGTTGATGCTTTACTGATGCACTATTTTAAGATGTGTGGGAAATAAATTACTCCACTTGCAAAGAATGATCCACAACCTGTTCAGGAAAATATTTGGATTTGCTGAGCATCCCCTGCTTCACATCAGATAATCTCTTGAAGAGGATTTATGGGGCAAGGGAGTCATTCTAAAAGACTCCTAAATTGTAAGCAACATGACTAGACAACTCCCCAGCCGCTCCCCCGGGCTGTTCTCATCCTATTATTTAGAGCTTTGTTTATTCCACAGTCTAATCAGTGACAGGTCGGAGGGAAGGGAGCCCATCCCGGCTCCTAAAACTAACGCCACCTGAAGTATCACTATTCACCACCTGTCTGCAATGTAAGACTTTGAGAGAGATTTTTAAGGCATTAACTGCCTCATAAATCAGAAAGGTTGTCTTTGAAACAACAATCCACTCATGACGGAGCAATTGAAATGTAGCAAGCTCCCAACATACAAAGGAGACAAGTCAGCTTGGAGTTATATTAGGTTATAAAAACAACCACGTTGCCATGTATAGGTCCACTTAATGTGCGTGGCCCCCATATACCCATGTTGTGAGTCATGGGTCGTGGATCTTTGGTGCTCCTCAGGGGATCTATGGGCTGAAGCCCAAAGCCTATGGCTTGGATTGCAGGGCTTCTTTCATGGAGAGCGAGTAGAGAAGCCCCTGACAAAAAGTCAAGCCGTCACTGGGTAGGGGCTTGTAATTAGCAATTAGCGGGTGGGTCCAAGTTTTGCTTTGGCACAGACCAAACCCACAAAATGTTCTCCGAGTTTATAATACCACGGCCCGAGCTGCAGAAAGACCCAAGCGGGGCTCTGGAGGACGAAGCAAAAGCTCTGTTGGCACAGAGAGTAGATTTATGAGAAGATAATGACCCGGGGGCGAACTGCCCCCTTTGGGTACTTCAAAGCAAGATCAGCAAGTGGAGCTAATTACAATGTGTGCATTAATGTATTTAAACCCAAGCATGCCTACGTGTGTATGTGCTCATCTGTGCATATGTGTATTTTGCATGCAAACATGACTGAAAGCATACACATGGGCGTGTGGGTGTGCACGTCTTCTTAACTCCCCCATGCCTCACGTGGGCGAGCCCAGGAGGAAAACCCCAATACTTTCAGACCAGAAAGAAAAACAGACTTTTTGGATGAAAGTCCTTTGGTCAAGCATAGGGTCTTTTTTTTTTTTTTTTTTGGTAATTATTATTTATAGTCGGCACATTTATTATTTATAGTCGGCACATTGATAACGCCCCAACATAAACACGGCAGGGCATCATTCATTCTGTGCGCGGTGATGTTGCTGCACCACAAATTGTTCAGACCACCGGCCAGAGCCCAGAGCCCCATAACTCAATGTCAAAGGGGAGGAAAAACCTCCTGCACGACACTGTTCTTATTTTAAGGATATCCCCACCAGGGACCAAGTGCATCCTTACGGGCCTGACAGCTCAGGACAGGAGGAACCTAGGACATCTGAATTTACAGTTATTATAAGCCACAGCTCTGGGCAGCAGCCTCACAGCACGTCAAACTATTTATACTCCATCCTGCTGGTGCACATTTCTTTCTCCTTTTGCCACTGCATCCCATCGTGTGTCACTTACTCAGCCTTCGTTTGGATTATCTGTCTGCTTTGGGGTTTACACCCGCAGTACGCAGTGGAAATCTGTGTATTTCACATTAAGCTGAAAATGTAACAGGAGCTGCAGAGACGTGCATGAAAATAAGTGCCACAGAAAGACACATACGCAGCCCGATATAACTGACACTTGGGAAGTAGGAGTGCTGCTCTTCATGCAATGCATTAAAGAGACGATGTTGACTTCTTTTTTCATGAGAATTTGAGGTTTTTCACATAAGTTGCTAAAAAGATTTGACTTAAAGCTACAGTGTATATGATTTAGTGTCATCTAGTGGCGAGGATGCAGACTGCATCATGCCTTTGACAGTCAGTTTTGATTCCCTTCACATTTTTACTTCTTTAATAACAGGGATTCATGCTCCATTATCTGCTCAGTCTTCCAGCCTTTCTGCAGAATGCAAACTTTGAAGTAATTATGTGAACACTGTGGCGCAACATGGTGGCCTCCATGAGGGGACCTACTCCCATATTGATACGATGGACTCATTCGAAGCTTATGAAAACACATTGCTTTATTGTTACAGTAAAGTTACACACTAATGAACACATAGTTGTGAATGATATATTTCATTCATGCTAATAAACACCCTGAAATCCTACACACTGCAGCTTTAATGTTAAAGTTGTAAAATCAGATGACGCTTTATGTGTTTAAAATATTACTGATGCAAGTTAAAGGGACACAACTTTACAATTACTAATATACAAAACAGCAAATCATCATTTTCAGCCTGATGGCTTTTTTATTTTGAATTGTGAAAATGGTCTTCCATCATCAAAAAGTGGCAAAGGGGGTTGTGGTGGGATTTTGAGTGCTGATGATTTGCACTTGATCAATTACACAAAACTTTCAAAAACTTGTCAGTCTTTTCTGCAGCAAGTAAAACTACTACAAAAGATGTACTTTGACTATTTTTTTTTTTTTTTTTTTGGAATACAGCTTACCTCTTTTTTACATTTTAATCACAGAATGTGTCTGACATGAATCTATGCACATACTGAGTTTTACATGTGATATCATTTGGTAAGGTTACTGCATAAATACAAATATATATAAATAGTAGTAATAATAAAGTCTTCGTGCCACTGTCTGCACTTTGGCTTTGCAGTATTTCACTCGGTCCTGCCATGCCGCAGCATCATGATGTGGATTTGACTTGAACATGTGTTATTTCTATTTCAGTTTTAATAGAAAACCTTTCATCCAGCACATAAACCATAAAATACTGCAAAATGTCAGATTTTATCATGCAATGATCATCAAATTACAGTCAGTTGTAGGCAGACTTTGGTCATCACCCCTTTATGATTTACCCAGACACAGTGTGCCACCTAGCGGCCTTAAAAAAGCATTATCACCAAGATGATAGCACAGTAACTGCTGGATAATTTATCTTTAAAACGGATAACGCACAAATGATTACAGTGATTTGTAAAAATGAGAATTTCTCCTGATTTTTGTGTTGACATTTGCTTACACGCCTTTGAAACCTGCATTATTTTAACACATAAGCAGTCTATGTAGTACTGGACAGCAGTGAATAAAAACTATAGGCATTTTCTTATGATGAGCATGCATGAACAATGTGTTAAAAATGAACCAACATCTCAAAGCTTGCGGTATCTGTTTTTGCATGTCACTGTATTTATTCTAGCAGGGGACTGTAAGGTACTCTGGGCTCCTCCTGGGTAACAAACACTTTCACTTTAGCCACGTATGTGCTGTACATGCCGTGGCGACGCAGCCACATCTCCAAATACAGCTCAAAGTTCTGCGGTTGGCTGATGAGCTGTGCGACTGACAGCGTGCCACCGGTGGGCACTCGCTCCATCTGGAAGAAACCACCCTCGTTGCCGGACGTGATGGCAACTTGGATGTCGTCGCCAGGTGTGATGTGGGAGAGCCCCATGCGGAAGATGTTGGTGGAGACGGGGATGTTGGTGGGGAAGGTGAGGTAGTAGTGAGTTATTCTCAATGGCATGGACAGGCACTCAGACTCATTGCAAAGCAAGCGTTCACATCGACTGTGAAGACAGAAGGGTGGAGACAGAACAGCACAGGCACGGGGGGGGAGACACAGACTAGGTGTGAGTTTATTGTGCCGTGCATGGCATGCAGTGAAGGGAACTTCAAACACATTACAGGCAAATCACGGTGCCATCTGTGTGGTCATGCAACGTGTGTGCAGTCTCTGCTCTGTGTGTGTGTCCATATGCATTTTAATAGTCTGTTAATAACCAAACAAACATGCTGCAACCAAATCTCCTGTGAAGGGTCTGATCATACGGGACATGCAGAGACTTGCTCACATGACATATGAAATCTGTTTAAAAGGCCTGGAAATGTCTGCTGTTTCATTCGTCGGCTACATGTGCAGAACTTGGTTCTCTGTGTGCAAACGCGGTTTTCTGATGTGTTTATGGCTTTTATTTATTTCTCATTAATGTAATCGCAGAAGATCCACTGAAAAATTAGTTTGCTCCTCTCTAAGCTGAGACCACAGGCCTGTCTGTGAATGAATTACCATGTCACATTGCAGACATAGCAAGGATACTCACGTCTCTCCAGATTTGCGATAGTTTGGTGGGCAATCGAAGGAAAGGCATCGAAATCCTCCCTGCACATTAAAGCAGCTCTGGTTCACTGTGCATGTGTGTGTCGCAGTCACACATTCATCAACATCTGGCAGACAGAGAGAACATAAAATGTGACCAACACATTTGCATAATGAACAGACGTTGTACACAAAGTGATTCTTCCAACTAAATACTTTTTCAGATATCTAAGAAAAATGATCTGTGCCTGTCGCTTTCAATAGGAAAAAAAACACTGCTACCCACACCCCCACTTCCTACAGAGAGGAAACATCTCCAGCATTCTCCAGTAGACTGTGTGGAGGCGTGACACAGGGGAAGCCCAACTTAGTGGGCCTGCGACAAAGCAGGTATTCAGAAATAGATTTCTGTTACATACAATAGTGTTCAGAATAATACTTGTAGTAGTGCTATGTGACTAAAAAGATTAATCCAGGTTTTGAGTATATTTCTTATTGTTACATGGGAAACAAGGTACCAGTAGATTCAGTAGATTCTCACAAATCCAACAAGACCAAGCATTCATGATATGCACACTCTTAAGGCTATGAAATTGGGCTATTAGTAAAAAAAAGTAGAAAAGGGGGTGTTCACAATAACAGTAGCATCTGCTGTTGACGCTACAAACTCAAAACTATTATATTCAAACTGCTTTTTTTATCAATCCTGTGAACCACTAAACTAGTACTTAGTTGTATAACCACAGTTTTTCATGATTTCTTCACATCTGCGAGGCATTCATTTTGTTGGTTTGGAACCAAGATTTTTCTCGTTTACTAGTGTGCTTGGGGTCATTGTCTTGTTGAAACACCCATTTCAAGGGCATGTCCTCTTCAGCATAAGGCAACATGACCTCTTCAAGTATTTTGACATATCCAAACCCGCATACCAGATATATAGGCCCAATACCATAGTAGGAGAAACATGCCCATATCATGATGCTTGCACCACCATGCTTCACTGTCTTCACTGTGAACTGTGGCTTGAATTCAGAGTTTGGAGGTCATCTCACAAACTGTCTGTGGCCCTTGGACCCAAAAAGAACAATTTTACTCTCATCAGTCCACAAAATATTCCTCCATTTCTCTTTAGGCCAGCTGATGTGTTCTTTGGCAAATTGTAACCTCTTCTGCACGTCTTTTATTTAACAGAGGGACTTTGCGGGGGATTCTTGCAAATAAATTAGCTTCACACAGGCGTCTTCTAACTGTCACAGCACTTACAGGTAACTCCAGACTGTCTTTGATCATCCTGGAGCTGATCAATGGGTGAGCCTTTGCCATTCTGGTTATTCTTCTATCCATTTTGATGGTTGTTTTCCATTTTCTTCCACGTGTCTCTTGTTTTTTTGTCCATTTTGAAGCATTGGAGATCATTGAAGATGAACAACCTATAATTTGTTGCACCTGCGTATAAGTTTTCCCCTCTCCAATCAACTTTTTAATCAAACTACACTGTTCTTCTGAACAATGTCTTGAACGTCCCATTTTCCTCAGGCTTTCAAAGAGAAAAGCATGTTCAACAGGTGCTGGCTTCATCCTTAAAGAGGATTCACACCTGTTTGTTCCACAAAATTGACAAACGCACTGACTGAATGCCACACCACTATTATTGTGAACACCCCCTTTTCTACTTTTTTTTTATTAATAGCCCAATTTCATAGCCTTAAGAGTGTGCATATCATGAATGCTTTGTCTTGTTGGATTTGTGAGAATCTACTGAATATACTGGTACCTTGTTTCCTATGTAACAATAACAAATATACTCAAAACCTGGATTAATCTTTTTAGTCACATAGCACTACTATTATTCTGAACACTACTGTATGTCATAGAAGTCTTGAGCAAGTTATTTCAGGATTTAGGTTATTACGAGAGCATTTGTATATGCATAGTCACAGAATGGTGGCACCTGGAGGATGTCTGACATGAAACTTCCAATATATTTAACTGTTCAAAATAGACAAAAAAAAAATTTGCATGACATAGACCCTTGATAATTATGAGTGGCTCCTTAGGGGAGGATTTAAAAGAAACTCCCAAAAATGTGAATAATTTAGATTTCTTAAGATTTTGCTCTTTTAGCAATTCACAAACTATTTCACCCTTAAAACTTCATCCCAATGGGTTTTACCCATGCCATGCCATGATGAAAAATGAAGCCAACTCATAAGTGCCAAATTCTTGAATATTTCTTCAATGGCAACTTGAGGCTAGCTCAAAAAAGTCAATTCCCATTAGAGCCCCATGTTAAAATGTCCAAAATTAAAGCAGAAATAAGCATGTTCATAGTTCGGTACAAAAAAGGTGTGTCCTCGACAGCTTGTTTACCCATTCATAACAACTGTATGGAGACTCAGTTGATCACTTTAAAATAGTTTAAATCATAAGGTTATGAATAATTAAGGGTAAGGTCACTTGGAGTGACAGAATGCTGGGTACAGAGGCTGGTTGCAGTGGATGCAAGCTGCTATGGACATCATCATATTTGTTTTTCTGAGCATTTAATCACAAATATCTGATATAATGGCTTGCTTGGCATTTAATGGAACATGTAAGTCAATGCTCCAGTATGTCCACTGAGTTCAATTTTAGTATTATTTAATTTATTTAGCAAATATTAACATATGCATGGATGTATCTATGCATGTATGTATCTATTTATGAAACAGTAAAAAATTTTTGTCATGTCGTTGTTTAAAATGAACATGTCTTGAGTTTACCCTGACAACTGCGTCCGTTGGGGGCCAAATTGTAACCATTATCAGGACAGGAACAGTGGAAGCTGCCAGGGGTGTTGTGACACCGGTAAGAGCAAATATGACCTCCAGTGGGCAAAGCACACTCATCGATATCTGCAAAGTGACAAATAACAATTACCAGGAAGCTCAAATCAGCATACAACCCCAATTCCAATAAAGTTGGGACGTTGTGTGAAATGTAATAAAAACAGAATACAATGATTTGCAAATCCTCTTCAACCTATATTCAATTGTAGACACCACAAAGACAAGATATTTTATGTTCAAACTGATAAACTTTATTGTTTTTGTGCAAATATTTGCTCATTTTGAAATGGATGCCTGCAACACATTTCAAAAAAGCTGGGACAGTGGTATGTTTACCACTGTGTTACATCACCTTTCCTTCTAACAACACTCAGTAAGGATTTGGGAACTGAGGACACTAACTGTTGAAGCTTTGAAGGTGGAATTCTTTCCCATTCTTGCTTGATATACGACTTCAGGTGTTCAACAGTCCGGAGTCTCCGTTGTCGTATTTTGCGCTTCATAATGTGCCACACATTTTCAATGGGCAACAGGTCTGGACTGCAAGCAGGCCAGTCTAGTAGCCGCACTCTTTTACTACGAAGCCACGCTGTTGTAACACGTGCAGAATGTGGCTTGGCATTGTCTTGATGAAATAAGCAGGGACGTCCTTGAAAGACGTTGTTTGGATGGCAGCATGTGTTGCTCTAAAACCTGGATGTACCTTTCAGTATTGATGGTGTCATCACAGATGTGTAAGTTGTCCGTGCCATGGGCACTAACACACCCCCATACCATCACAGATGCTGGCTATTGAACTTTGCGCTGGTAACAATCTGGATGGTCTTTTTCCTCTTTTGTCCAGAGGACACAATGGCCATGATTTCCACAAATAATAAAAAATGTGGACTCATCAGACCACAGCACACTTTTACACTTTGCGTCTGTCCATTTCAAATGAGCTTGGGCCCAGAGAAGGCAGCGGCGTTTCTGGATGTTGTTGATGTATGGCTTTTGCTTTGCATGGTAGAGTTTTAACTTGCACTTGCAGATGTAGCAACAAACTGTGTTAACTGACAATGGTTTTCTAAAGTGTTCCTGAGCCCACGCGGTAAGATCCTTTACACAATGATGTCGTTTTTAATGCAGTGTTGCCTGAGGGATCAAAGGTCACGGGCATTCAATGTTGGTTTTCATCAACTTTCCCAGTCTTTTGTCGCCCCTGTCCCAGCTTTTTTTTTAAATGTGTTGCAGGCATCAATTTCAAAATGTGCAGATATTTGCACAAAAACATAAAGTCTATCAGTTTGAACATTAAATATCTTGTCTTTGTGGTGTATTCAACTGAATATAGGTTGAAGAGGATTTGCAAATCTATTCACTTTTTATTTACATTTCACATGTGCAAGCCTGTCAATAGCATTATATAGCATATTGCTCAAAGGCATAATAATAATGAATAATAATGAATTTACAATAACAAACATGGATCATTTAATCTTTGTAATGTACAGCTTTTTGAGAGTATTTCTTTGATAGTAGCTTTTGAAAAAAATGCCATTTTACCTTCACAAGTCATGCCATCAATGTCACTGAGCTGGTAACCGCGACGGCAGTAACACTGATAGGAGCCGTACACATTGGCACACTCTTGACTGCATGGGTTGCTGTCACACTCATTTTCATCTACACACAAAAAAAAATACAAGCTTACTGGACCTTATTAACTTTACTGTAGTAATTATTATATTTGTAGTATTATCAATGCAGACAAATTCAGTGCTTCCTCCTATATGTTGCAGCAGCAATAGTTGCATGCAGTGCTCCAGCTGTTTTCACATTACATCATTAATTGGTGAAGAGGCTAAAAGAAATGAAACTTCTCACTCTAAATCTCTGAGGAACAAGCCTTTGAGCCCTACTGCCCACCATCTGCAAAACAACACCTGGCACAGGAGGTGTCATTGCTAATACTTGCACAAGTGTAATTTCCATGCCTAGCATTCATGTGCTTTAAATACTTGTGATCATCTCCACGCCCAACGCAGCATTAGTGGATTGTTACTGCGAGGCAGAAGAAAGAGATTGTGTGACTGTGATGTGTGATTGTGCCACAAACCACCAAAAACCTGATCTAACATTTAAAGTTTTGCAGCTGGTTACAGCCTAGTATTCAGATTTGCCTTAGGTAGGCAGGCTCATGATACAGGCACACTCTGCTTCCACACACAGAGAAGCACAATGAAGCATTAAACAACAGCAAACAGCTTTCACACAAAACTTTAATTACTGTGTCATAATTTTAGGTGGAGCTGGCTAATGGATGGTGCAGGTGTGTGTGTGTGTGTGGTTTGGGGGGTGCTTTCTGCACTTGGTAGAACATGGATGAGATTAGCTGTAGGAGGTGCTGCAGGAGGCATAGTAATGCTTCACGTCAGGAAGCTGTGGTGGGTGACTGCTGCTCCGGCTCACATGGTTTGTCAGTTTGCACACTGAATCATTTCCTTGCCAGAGAACCTCTTGTTTCTTAAAAACATGTGAAATTTCAGTTTCTTGTCAAAAGGCACATGGCGGACTCAAGCCTAGGTTTTCTTGTGCAAGTACTAAACACCCTGCACTGACTTGCCTTTTACATATGAGATTCAAAAACACCACAATCTTAGTTTACTCACTTGTGTTTTAATGAGTCAAAGCGAAATCAAAAGGAACATTTTGTTTGAATCAGTTGGTGATATACTGATACCCCAATTGACACAGCTCATGATGTCTTCCTTTTGTTACTTACTCTGGAACAATGGAGAGTGTTCAAAATGCTCAAGGGCACTGTTTTAAGTTTTAACTTCAACAATTTGTCGAACCAAAGAAACATTTGAGCACTATCCTCAGCCACACATTCTATCTACAGTGTAATTCTGGTTTTAATTTTGTGTTCTGTTGCTTATTCCACGTAGAATTAACCCAATCTGGATATGTTTCTCCTTGCACCTGTGTCCAGAAAAACTACATATGAGTTTTAACCAAATGGTGCCTCCAGAAAGTATTCACAGCACTGCACTTTCCCACATTTTTTTTATGTTACAGCCTTATTCAAAAATGGATAAAATTATTTTTTTCCTAAAAATACACACAATACCCCATAATGACAGTACTGCATATTTATTGAAGAATAAAAAAATAAATAAATAAACCACATGTACATAAGTATTCACAGCCTTTGTCATGTAGCTCAGGTGCATCCTGTTTCCACTAATCATCCTTGAGATGTTTCACCAGCTTAACTGGAGACCACCTAGGGTAAATTCAGTTGATTGCCCATGATTTGGAAAGGCACACATCTGTCAACACCCACAGTTGACCGTCCATGTTAGAGCACAAACCAAGCATGAAATCAAAGGAATCGTCTAGACCTCCTAGACTTGATTGTCTCGAGGCACAAATCTGGGGAAAGGCACAGAAACATTTCTGCTGCTTTGAAGGTCCCAATGAGCACAGTTGCCTCCATCATCCGTAAATGGAAGAAGCTGGGATCCAGCAGGACTCGTCCTAAAGCTGGCCACCCTGAGCGATTGGGGAAGAAGGGCCTTAGTCAGTGATATGACCAAGAACCTAATGGTCACTCTGTGAGAGCTCCAGCATTCCTCTATGGAGAGAGGAGAACCTTCCAGAAGGACAACCATCTCTGCAACAATCCACCAATTAGGCCTGTATGGTAGAGTGGCCACACAGAAGCCACTCATTACTAAAAGGCACATGGCAGCGCGCCTGGAGTTTGACAAAGGGCACCTGAAGGACTCTCAGACCATGAGAAAAAAAAGTAGATTCTCACAAATCCAACAAGACCAAGCATTCATGAAATGCACACTCTTAAGGCTATGAAATTGGGCTATTAGTAAAAAAAAAAAGTAGAAAAGGGGGTGTTCACAATAATAGTAGCATCTGCTGTTGACGCTACAAACTCAAAACTATTATGTTCAAACTGCTTTTTTCGCAATCCTGTGAATCACTAAACTAGTATTTAGTTGTATAACCACAGTTTTTCATGATTTCTTCACATCTGCAAGGCATGGAGTCAACCAACTTATGGCACCTTTCAGCTGTTATTCCACTCCAAGATTCTTTAACAACATTCCACAATTCATTCACATTTCTTGGTTTTGCTTCAGAAACAGCTTTTTTGATGTCACCCCACAAGTTCTCAATTGGATTTACGTTCAGGGATTGGGCAGGCCACTCCAAAACATTAATTTTGTTGGTTTGGAACCAAGATTTTGCTCATTTACTAGTGTGCCTGGGGTCATTGTCTTGTTGAAACACCCATTTCAAGGGCATGTCCTCTTCAGCATAAGGCAACATGACCTCTTCAAGTATTTTGACATATCCAAACTGATCCATGATACCTGGTATGCGATATATAGGCCCAACACCATAGTAGGAGAAACATGCCCATATCATGATGCTTGCACCACCATGCTTCACTGTCTTCACTGTGAACTGTGGCTTGAATTCAGAGTTTGGGGGTCGTCTCACAAACTGTCTGTGGCCCTTGGACCCAAAAAGAACAATTTTACTCTCATCAGTCCACAAAATATTCCTCCATTTCTCTTTAGGCCAGTTGATATGTTCTTTGGCAAATTGTAAGCTCTTCTGCACATGTCTTTTATTTAACAGAGGGACTTTGTGGGGGATTCTTGCAAATAAATTAGCTTCACACAGGCGTCTTCTAACTGTCACAGCAGTTACAGGTAACTCCAGACTGTCTTTGATCATCCCGGAGCTGATCAATGGGTGAGCCTTTGCCATTCTGGTTATTCTTCTATCCATTTTGATGGTTGTTTTCCGTTTTCTTCCACGCGTCTCTGGTTTTTTTTGTCCATTTAAAGCATTGGAGATCATTGCAGATGAACATCCTATAAATTTTTGAACCTGCGTATAGGTTTTCCCCTCTCCAATCAACGTTTTAATCAAACTACGCTGTTCTTCTGAACAATGTCTTGAACGTCCCATTTTCCTCAGGCTTTCAAAGAGAAAAGCATGTTCAACAGGTGCTGGCTTCATCCAAAATAGGGGACACCTGATTCACACCTGTTTGTTCCACAAAATTGACGAACTCACTGACTGAATGCCACACTACTATTATTGTGAACACCCCCTTTTCTACTTTTTTTTTTTACTAATAGCCCATTTTCATAGCCTTAAGAGTGTGCATATCATGAATGCTTGGTCTTGTTGGATTTGTGAGAATCTACTGAATCTACTGGTACCTTGTTTCCCATGTAACAATATACTCAAAACCTGGATTAATGTTTTTAGTCACATAGCACTACTATCATTCTGAACACTACTGTATATCTGACCTGACTTGAAGAGGTGTTCCAACCAAGCAGGGAAATGATAAAATAGAGATGAGTCCAATTTCCTGTGGTGTTAGTTCTCATTCGCTGTTGATAAGAAGGATGTTTTATATTAAGTTTCCAAATTGACAGCTTTCTGAAAGGAGTGTGTCTGGCATGCCGAGATGCACAGACATAAATTATTCAGGCAGACCTTTATATGCGGATGTGGGGTGATGTAATTACCAGAAATCCTCATTATTTTGCTGCTTTCAAATGTGCCATACACTGAATGCATGCATCCTCTTTTTTAGCAGCTTCTACTTTCTGTAAAACAATCAGGTTGCATTAACCGCTGTGTAAAAGGAATTTTCCACTGTTTATGTCTTTGGTTCATCTACACTGTAACTGCTGCCAAAGGTGCATCAACAAAGTATTGAGCAAAGGGTGTGAATACTTACGTACATGTGATTTCTTAGTTTTTTATGTTTAATAAATTTGCAAAAATTTCAAAAACCTTTTTTAGGTTGTCATTATGGAGTGTTGTGAGTAGAATTTTGAGGGAAAAAAATAAATTGACTCCATTTTGACATAAGGCCATAACATAAAATGTGGAAAAAGTGAAGTGCTGTGAATGCTTTCCGGATGCATTGTGGCTCTTTATCATTTGACAATTTACCCCTCCTCTACTCATGATCAATAACCTCTTAACTGATGTTCGTGACTGCCGTTACCTCCACTAACCATCCAAAGAATGGCAGTAAATCTCTGAGATATTACAACAGTAAAAAAAAAAAAAAGTTGTGTTTTTGATTAATCTGGTGCATCAAAACTCCCCAGATGCTACAGGGTTTATACTCATTATGGACCTGATTTACTAAACCACATTTGTCATTATGAATATGCAATTTGGGGTTTGTACACATGAGTGCAAAACTTAAGGGAGAGAACAAGCAAATAGGTGAGGTTTGCACACGTGATATGATTTATGGCCCCTTCACACATAGTGCAAAGTTTGGACGGCGTTTGGATGAAAACGGCGAAACAGTGTGAAACAGTTCGAAATTAGCAAACGAAACATCGTGCACGAAACATCGGGTTGACAGGCAGGCGTGCACGAACCCAGTGCAAGAGTTCATGCACGCGGTGGTGTCTTTCGAACAGGAACAACACCAGGTGCAGCACATCGCGCCGCTTACATGGAATAAATAAAAAAAATAAAAACCACCCCTTTGACTCCGGTCTGCTTGAGGTTTCTTCCTCAAATCATCAGAGGGAGTTTTTCCTTACCACTGTTGCCTGTGTGCTTGTGTGAAGTATCTTGAGGCAACTTTGTTGTGATTTGGCGCAATACAAATTAAATAAATTGAAACTGAAATTGAATTGAATCCCCTACTTGATCTCTTACTCAAGGGTCACGACGCAGACAAAGGGTTGGATTTGGACAGTTGAAGGAACATGGCGCACACACACCTGCAGCATTTTGTTGTGAACCAGCAGCCCAGTCTCACGTTTTTTTTTTTTCGTGCTCCCGTGATGAAATGAGTCAAATTTTCGTGACTGGGTTTTTTTTAAACTCACTATTCCTAACCCTACTCCTACCCCCAACACTAACCTTAACCATAACCTAATCTTTCCCCCCACCCTAACCATAACCACCCCGACCCCCCCGTTTCACTTTTAATTTTGTGCAGCCATCACGGAATGAATTAGAATGAATATGTGCTGCTGTGACGAAAATGAGGCGCTTTTCGTCACACTATCATGAACCAATAGATTAATGGATATTTCATGCTGCTTAATCACGACTTGCCGTGAGACCAGTTTGGAACCAGTGGCAGGGTGGTCATAACCCCATCTGACTGGACCTTAACAGAAAAATTCCTCTTTCAAGATAAAGGTTAATCACATTAGCTATTTTTTTGGGGGGGGAGGGGTTAGTCTGGAATGCTTAGCATTTTTTAATCATAAAGTATTTAAAATTTGAAATTTTTCATGATTTTTTTAGAATGTTTGTTCAGGATTATTTTTTTAACCATGCCTAAACATTTAAACACTACTCTGTGTGTGTGTGTGTGTGTGTGTGTGTGTGTGTGTGTGTGTGTGTGTGTGTGTGTGTGTGTGTGTGTGTGTGTGTGTGTGTGTGTGTGTGTGTGTGTGTGTGTGTGTGTGTGTGTGTGTATATATATATATATATATTCCAAGTTTAATTGCTTTTGGATTTATGCCTTACCGTCACAGTTCCTTCCATCTGCAGCTAGTTTGAAGCCTGTCGTACAGCTACATTTGTAGGATCCAAGTGTGTTCTCACATTTATGGGCACACAGGCGGCCAGGATAGTGTCGGCATTCATTAATATCTAAAAGACATGGTCAAAATATACCGCATTCAGATGATGATGAACTATCCATGTTTCTATCTAGCAGATCAGTATTACAAGTCGATTTATTATCAACACATGAGAATGTGCTACCTTCACAAGTCCGACTGATGCTGTTGAAGATGTACCCGGCTTCACACTCACAGCGGTAGGAGCCCACCATGTTGATACAAGTATGGCCTGAACAGACTTTATCAGGTTCTTGACACTCATCAATGTCTGTCAACAGAGAGCATTATGGTACGTACACTCAACAAAAATACACTCAACAAAAATATAAACGCAACACTTTTGGTTTTGCTCCCATTTTGTATGAGATGAACTCAAAGATCTAAATCTTTTTCCACATACACAATATCACCATTTCTCTCAAATATTGTTCACAAACCAGTCTAAATCTGTGATAGTGAGCACTTCTCCTTTGCTGAGATAATCCATCCCACCTCACAGGTGTGCCATATCAAGATGCTGATTAGACACCATGATTAGTGCACAGGTGTGCCTTAGACTGCCCACAATAAAAGGCCACTCTGAAAGGTGCAGTTTTATCACACAGCACAATGCCACAGATGTCGCAAGATTTGAGGGAGCGTGCAATTGGCATGCTGACAGCAGGAATGTCAACCAGAGCTGTTGCTCGTGTATTGAATGTTCATGTCTCTACCATAAGCCGTCTCCAAAGTCGTTTCAGAGAATTTGGCAGTACATCCAACCAGCCTCACAACCGCAGACCACATGTAACCACACCAGCCCAGGACCTCCACATCCAGCATGTTCACCTCCAAGATCGTCTGAGACCAGCCACCCGGACAGCTGCTGAAACAATCGGTTTGCATAACCAAAGAATTTCTGCACAAACTGTCAGAAACCGTCTCAGGGAAGCTCATCTGCATGCTCGTCGTCCTCATTGGGGTCTCGACCTGACTCCAGTTCGTCGTCGTAACCGACTTGAGTGGGCAAATGCTCACATTCGCTGGCATTTGGCACGTTGGAGAGGTGTTCTCTTCACGGATGATGCGAAGGAGATGTGTTGTACTGCATGAGGCAAATGGTGGTCACACCAGATACTGACTGGTATCCCCCCCAATAAAACAAAACTGCACCTTTCAGAGTGGCCTTTTATTGTGGGCAGTCTAAGGCACACCTGTGCACTAATCATGGTGTCTAATCAGCATGTTGATATGGCACACCTGTGAGGTGGGATGGATTATCTCAGCAAAGGAGAAGTGCTCACTATCACAGATTTCGACTGGTTTGTGAACAATATTTGAGGGAAATGGTGATATTGTGTATGTGGAAAAAGTTTTAGATCTTTGAGTTCATCTCATACAAAATTGGAGCAAAACCAAAAGTGTTGCGTTTATATTTTTGTTGAGTATATAAACGCAACACTTTTGGTTTTGCTCCCATTTTGTATGAGATGAACTCAAAGATCTAAAACTTTTTCCACATACACAATATCACCATTTCTCTCAAATATTGTTCACAAACCAGTCTAAATCTGTGATAGTGAGCACTTCTCCTTTGCTGAGATAATCCATCCCACCTCACAGGTGTGCCATATCAACATGCTGATTAGACACCATGATTAGTGCACAGGTGTGCCTTAGACTGCCCACAATAAAAGGCCACTCTGAAAGGTGCAGTTTTATCACACAGCACAATGCCACAGATGTCGCAAGATTTGAGGGAGCGTGCAGTTGGCATGCTGACAGCAGGAATGTCAACCAGAGCTGTTGCTCGTGTATTGAATGTTCATGTCTCTACCATAAGCTGTCTCCAAAGTCGTTTCAGAGAATTTGGCAGTACATCCAACCAGCCTCACAACCGCAGACCACGTGTAACCACACCAGCCAAGGACCTCCACATCCAGCATGTTCACCTCAAAGATCGTCTGAGACCAGCCACTCGGACAGCTGCTGAAACAATCGGTTTGCATAACCAAAGAATTCCTGCACAAACTGTCAGAAACGTCTCAGGGAAGCTCATCTGCATGCTCGTCGTCCTCATCAGGGTCTCGACCTGACTCCAGTTCGTCGTCGTAACCGACTTGAGTGGGCAAATGCTCACATTCGCTGGCGTTTGGCACGTTGGAGAGGTGTTCTCTTCACAGATGATGCGAAGGAGATGTGTTGCACTGCATGAGGCAAATGGTGGTCACACCAGATACTGACTGGTATCCCCCCCAATAAAACAAAACTGCACCTTTCAGAGTGGCCTTTTATTGTGGGCAGTCTAAGGCACACCTGTGCACTAATCATGGTGTCTAATCAGCATCTTGGTATGGCACACCTGTGAGGTGGGATGGATTATCTCAGCAAAGGAGAAGTGCTCACTATCACAGATTTCGACTGGTTTGTGAACAATATTTGAGGGAAATGGTGATATTGTGTATGTGGAAAAAGTTTTAGATCTTTGAGTTCATCTCATACAAAATGGGAGCAAAACCAAAAGTGTTGCATTTCTATTTTTGTTGAGTATATATTGTGGAGGACTGAAGGATAGTATTTATCTGAGATCAGGGAGCGTCATGTCATACCAACACAGCGTGTGCCATCATCATTGAGGTGGTACCCTCGACCACAGTTTATAGAGTTCCTCCGGCAGAAGTAGGACCCTACGGTGTTGATACAAATCTGTCCTCTGTGGCAGGGGCTTGTCTGGGTAATGCATTCATTTATATCTGGAACACAGATGATGGGATAAACCATAAAAGAGGTCATGCTGAGAATGAGAGGTCTTAACATGTCTTCCCAGTTTGTAACTGAACTGAAAGTCTCCCTAAAGTTTCCTACATGAAGGCTCATAAATTACCATATTTCTTGGAATATATTTCTTTTCACGGAAATATATCCAGGGAAAAAAGGTTGTTGAATACCCATAAAAGGTGTGCTTCCATGGAATGAAGCAAACCACCTCTTTTCTTAAAGTCACAAGAGGGCTGCATGATAGAGACATACTGCTGTTCCTGAAGTCAGTGGCTCAACTGAGATGTTGGTGCAAACTTTAGGTTTATGGTGATAAATACAGCAGACTCATAAAGCAACTCTCAAGCAGCCACAAAATACAGTGTGATAACTTCTACCCTATAGAATGGTAACGCAGTTGGACAGAATTAGGCCATAAATATGTACACCAGGGTTCAATTCTCAGTCATGTTGCCAGTCTGTCACTGGAGCAGATATGTACAGTTTTGTTATATAGAAAGATATCTTTCCAAAAGTGTGTCTTATCACATAACGACGACAAGTCACGAATGCTACGAAGTATACATTCTTGGCCGCTGATCATGAATGTGATGATTCGGGGCAGAGGCATCAGGTGTCCTCAGGAACTGCTGCAACCTGTTACCACGCGTTACGATTAATGGCACGTGTTGCTGGAGAATTATCAGGAACCATTATGCACGGTCAAGAATAATGTTCCGCGTTAAATAACAACATGAAAATTATATGAGCGTACACAGTAAATGGAACTGCAAAATATAAGTAAACAATGGAATCGTTCAACTTGAGCATCATGTCTTTGTGCAGGGTAAGACCAGAGGGCTTCATTTACATCAGGACATCCTCCAAGCCAACAGGAGAAAAAAAATCCTGTGGCGTGCCAAAGTCAGCCAAGCAATATTCCGCACCTGTGTCACCGCAGGACAATTCCATGGCCTCAAGGAGATTTGTCTTGGTATAGAGTTTTCGGTCATGTACCCTCCAGCACCATCAACAATAAAACTCTTCTAGTGGATTGGGAATGACAGAGTATGATGGAAAGCATACATTTATGAATGGCTGGTTGATGTTAAACCACATGTGTATCAGGGCACCACGATGAAAAATGATATTGGCCTACACTACGATTCAGATATAATGATCTGCCCGTTCATGATCCTTTGGCTCCAGCTCTAACAAAACATCCAGAAGACCACACACAAATGTTATGCTAGGTGACTACAGAAATTGTTACACTGCCACCTAGTTGGCCAAGGACTTTGACAATGGTCAGTTGGCCAGTTGTGTTGTGGTCAGTCCTTCTCTTCTTTGTCAGAAGAAAACCAGATTCATCTGGGGAATAAAAAATGTATTCATGGGGTCTTTCCAAGGAATCCAATTAAAGCACTCCTTGTTTGTAAAAATAGATAAGGTTTTGTAAATTCTGCAGAATGACCCATACTGTAGAGTGTATGGACTCCTGATATACATACACTGCTGTACACATACTATAGCTTGACAGTACTTGTATCCTTGTGTAAACGGTCAGCACTGAATGTACACTTACTTGCACATACTGAAATCACTGATCATTGACCCTTTCTGATTTGTGCTCAAAGGGAAATGTACAAGGAAATGAACACTGGATTGGTTCGCAGCTGAGTGTGAAGCGGCTGAAATGAGGATTAGCACCTCTACGAGGTCTGTGATAAAACTAACGTACCTTTTAATTTTTTTCAAAAACTATATGGATTTGAATCACGTGCGATTACATCAGACAACCTTGAACCCTCGTGCGCATGCGTGAGTTTTTTCACGCCTGTCGGTTACGTCATTCGCCTGTGGGCTGGCTTTTATGTGAGGAGTGGTCCACCCCTCCCGTCGGAATCTCTTTGTCTGAGAACTTCCTGAGAGACTGACGCTTTGCTTGATCAAAATTTTTTCCAAAACTGTGAGGCACATCGAAGTGGACATCATTCGAGAAATTCAGCTGGTTTTCTGTGAAAATTTTAACGGCTGATGAGAGATTATGGACTGTTGCTGTCGCTTTAAGGACTGCCCACAGAGCGGGACGTCGCGACGTGCCCTGAGCCACCGCTGTCTGCCTGTTTCGAGCTGAAAGCTTCCAAATTTAAGCCTCTGTTGACCCAGGACGTCATGAGAGAACAGAGAACTTTCAGAAGAGGTCGGGATCAGCAGTTTATCCGGACATTCCACTGTTAAAGGAGATTTTATTAATGAAAGACGTGCAGACGGGTTCGCGCGTCGGGACGCAGTCGGCGCGGTGCGGTGGCACAGGAAAAACACCTCTGTGTTGATAACCATTTGTAAAAACCAGGCGGCTTTTGATGGTTTTCAGTTGAGTGAGTATCTGAGAAACTGTTTAACAGCTGGACATGTTCCAACTTGTCCTTAAGGCTTCCAACGGAGGTGTTTTTCCTGTGGCGGCGCACGGCGCCGGCTGTGTCCCGACGCGCAGACCTGTCCGCACTTTCTTTCATTACAAACTCTCCTTTAACAGTGGAATGTCCGGATAAACTGCTGATCCCGACCTCTTCTGAAAGTTCTCTGTTCTCTCACGACGTCCTGGGTCAACAGAGGCTTAAATTTGGAAGCTTTCAGCTCGAAACAGGCAGACAGCGGCGGCTGAGGGCGCGTTGCGACATCCCGCTCCATGGGCAGTCCTTAAAGCGACAGCAATAGTCCATAATCTCTCATCAGCTGTTAAAATTTTCACAGAAAACCAGCTGAATTTCTCAAATGATGTCCACTTCGATGTGCCTCACAGTTTTTGAAAAAATTTTGATCAAGCAAAGCGTCAGTCTCTCAGGAAGTTCTCAGACAAAGAGATTCCGACGGGAGGGGTGGACCACTCCTCACTCAAAGCCAGCCCACAGGCGAATGACGTAACCGACAGGCGTGAAAAAATTCTCGCATGCCCACGAGGGTTCAAGCTTGTCTGATGTAATCGCACGTGATTCAAATCCATATAGTTTTTGAAAAAAATAAAAAGGTGCAATACTTTTCTAACAGACCTCGTAAATCTGAGGCCATGGTTCTCAGCAAGAAACTGATGGATTACCTACTTCGGGTAGGGAATGAGGTCTTGCCCCAAGTCAAGGAGTTCAAGTACCTCAGGGTGTTGTTCATGAGTGACGGGACAATGGAGTGTGAGATTGGCCAGAGAATCAGCGCAGGAGAGACGGTGTTGCATTCGGTCTACCGTACCGTACCACCTTTTTTGCAGCCCAATTTCAATTAAATCCTTCATAGTGACAGAGAACTTTAATCCCTGCATATTTGAATCTAATAGCCAACTGGCCCCTGTGTGTGTGTATGCGTGTGTATGGTTTTGATCATGGTGAAATGGGGGAGAGCTGACATTTGCCATTTGTATTTTGCCATATGTATTTTTGGGTCAAGGATCAATGTCGCAAAACCGGAAAGTTGATAGGACTCATATTTTTCAAGAAATTAGGGATATTAGGTAACAACAGTGAACAATGGACATTGATAATTAAATTCTGGATTTTCTATATATTAAAAACCAAGTGACCTCTGTGTACATGTATGCATACATGCGGTGTGTGCATGTGTGCGTGATTTTATTTAGTAAGTACATAATATAATTGTAAATACATTAAAAATACATGGATGATGCAAGAAAGTGAAAGCACTTTTTCCATTGTGGTCCATTTAAAAATCATATGACAAAATAGAAGTAATAATAAAATAAAATAAAACAATAATAATAATAATAATAATAATAATAATAATAGTGTGTAACATTATGATAACAAGAACCTAAACAATTTACAAATACATTAAGACAATAAAATAACATTAAAAAACTACTTAATTAACAGGAAATAAAAGAGTTGAGTTCTTCCTCTAAAATTGTTGAGGTCTAAGGTCTAAGGTTCTATAAACATTCCGGACACACACACACCATTCCAACTCATTGTAGAAACTTAGCATAATTTATTACCACCCCTAAAAAAATTCAGTTACCAATTTTATAAACTGCCCAACTTAGACCCTGTGCATTCCCATGGCCAACACACTAGTATTTGAATATAAAACAATGTTTAAATTATTTTAATGAAAAAAATAGCACATGAAGGGAAAAATACAAATCTGAAACCATAACACAGTATTTTCTTCTGTTTACATTTGCACCAGTATTCCTTCATTGCATTGAATTTGATTAATGCTCTGGCCATAGGATTAGCATTGCCAGTTTTTTGTTTTTTGTGTAGTCTATTGAAATGTGAGATTTTGGAAGGTCGATGCTGCAGCTGTTTTTTCAATGTATATAATCACACACAAATATGCAATATCACAGCTGCATTAATAATCCTATTCCACAAAACAAACTCCCTGTTTCATCCCAAATAGCAAATTGGAAGCATCATAGTAACTCCTTGATCCATCTTTTGTCAAGTCTTGAACAAGCTTGGTATATATAGTAGTTACGAGCATCATCTGCACCACTTTTGAAATCGGGGGTGAAATTTTTGAGGCGTTCAAAAATGTCATCCTGATTCACCAAATCAGCATCATTACGTGGTCACTTCTGGGTGTTCATAGTCTTAACCGCTTCAGTGACATTCATACATCTTTACACAGGGTAGTCCCAGTGAGTACATCTCTTGGAACTGGTTTGTGTTCCATCGGGGGAAATTTTGAAGCAAAAAAGCAATTGTTGCTCTTCTCACTGAGAATGCAGCAAGGCACAACTTTAGAATTGTTTTCAAGCAGGTCACCAGGTAATGCACTTTATAAGCCAGCTTGTTGCCAGATCTGCACTTATAATACAGCCCGATAGGAGGCATGCCGGATTTTGCACTTTTTCTGGATTGTCAGGGATTGTAATAGAATGGTGCCCCTGTGGAATAAGGGAATTTCAGAGGAGGAATAAAATGCTCTCCAAAAATCTCCAAGTCCAAAAATTGGAAGCTAGAGCTTTATTGTGTTCATCTGGACAAAACTAAATTCTTGAAGACTTACCTATGAAGTTACCAAAACTATACATTTGAAACAACTTGTTGATGTAGTACTAACAATTATACTACAGTACTGACAAATGTACACTTATATGGATCACAGTACTCACCAATGCAGTTACCCAGAGCATCCTGGATAAAGCCGGCACTACACCTGACCCTGGGAAGACAACGGAATGACCCCTGGGTGTTTTGACACTCAAAGTCTGGGACACAGTTATGGATACCAGTCTCACATTCATCAATATCTGACAGAAAAACACACAGAGCAGAGTAGTTATTGAACATTTCATTCAACACCAAACATGAATCAAATGCTGAGTGTGCACAGACAGCATTTATGTGCGTCTCTCAACAGCACAGGGTAGTATCGCTGACCTTTGCAATGGTTGGTGTCAGTGAGTTCGTAGCCAGTCCCACAGCTGGTCTCTCTCTGGCAACGGAAAGAGCCAAGAGTATTGATGCAACGCTCTCCTGTCCGACAGTTACTGCTCCCCAGCAGACACTCGTTGATGTCTGAGAAAGTACAGGAGAGGAAATGACAACACTGCCAGCTGCTGGTAATATATGTTATTACTTCTGCCAAGGAGGCCAGGTTCACACAAATGCAAGACCACTATTTATCATCAGGATTACTTAAAAACAAACAACATTGGGCATAGTGGCCACCAGAACTCTGATTAGCAATAAGGCTTGATAAACAAAAGGCCTATTTTACATATTATATTATTTTACATTTTATAAATGTTAATTATGGGGGTTGGAACATGGCTGTTGGCCACCATTATTGGGCACTTTTCACATTCCTTATGTAAACCTGTGTTTCCCATTTTTTGAACTGTTAATATACTTTTTAAGTCAGTATATGTGCCATACAGCTTCATGACAGCTTCTCTCTTTGTATAAGTTAAGGTGCAGCTGTAGGTTCCGCCCTACATGCATAAGGAAAGAAAGAAAAAAAACACCTATTAGACAGGACAAGAAGCATCTAGCGACGAGTTCTGGCTGCACCTGAGCACGGTTCTTTTTCTTTTTTTGGCTGCTCCCTTGAGGGGTCACCACAGCAGATTCAGCTGCTCCCATGAGGGGTTGCCACAGAAGATAAATCGTTTCCATCTCACCGTGTCCTCTGTAACTTCCTCTGTCACACCAGCCATCTGCATGTCCTCCCTCAGCACATCCATAAACTTCCTCTTTGGCCTCCTCTCCTCCTGCCTGATGGCTCCATTCTCAGCATCCTTCTCCCTATATACCAGAGGTCTCAAACCAATTCCAGAAAGGGCCAAGAGGGTGCCCCAACCCCAGGCCTGGCTCCAGGGTGGGGCCCCGGCTCCGCCATACCGGGTGACGTCTCGGTCCTTGATTTTTTACTGGTCATGAAGGTTCTGAATTGCCCTTAGTCTGACCCGTCACCTCGGACCTGTTTGCCTTGGGAGACCCTACAAGGGGCACAAAGCCCCCGACAACATAGCTCCTAGGATCATCCGGGTACGCAAACTCCCCCACCATGATAAGGTGGCAGCTAGAGGGGGAGCAGTACTTTTTTTTTCAGTACTTTTTTCAGTACTTTTCCAGTTGTCCAAAATAGCTTCTCCTCCACCCAGTGCCTCTCTCACCAGCTTACTGAATTTCACAGTTTTCCTCCTTCAGCTTCCACCATCTGATCTGTTGTTGAGCTCTCACTCTCTTCTTCTTCTTTACCACCTCTAATGTCATCCTAGAAACCACCATCCTATGCTATCTAGCTGCACTTTCTCCTGCCACCACCTTATAGTCTCCAGTTTCTTTTATCTAGCATCTCCTACAAAGAATGTAGTCCACCTGTGTGCACCTTCCTCCGCTCTTATATGTCAGCCTGTGCTCCTTCCTTTTCTTAAGGGCACCTTCACACATAGTACGAATAAGTACAAATCAGGGCGAATCACAGCGGAACAGCTCGTATGAGCGAACCACGAAAACATCAAGCTTACGGGCAGGTGCGAATGAACTCACTGTGAGCACACAGGGGGAACACAGTGGGCCTTATGTATCAATGTTGCATACGGTGATATTTGAGCGTATATGGGGTGTACGCCAAAACGGCTGCGCTACTTGGCATTTATCAATGTGGTCGTTGGCGTACGCTGCGCTGAAAATATACACCAGGTCGAGAGGTGGCGTAAATTATACACCAAAATGAACCAGCGCTGGAATCCACATAAAAATGAAGATGATCAACATGATAAACAGTGCCATTATACAAATCAATGCATATGTTACATAAATAACACTTTCCTGATTATACTACATAATAATCAATACAAATCCCGCTGTTGCTACAGCGCTGACAGAAAGGAAAGCGCTGCTCGCCTTTTTCTCCAGACGTCGAGCCTGGAGCCAGAGCAGCGCTGAGCTTAACTTCATGTGGTGTGATCATTTTAGACAATGAAATTGATAATAACAACTGTAGTTTCGTCATTCCCTTAATTCGCCCATGCTGCAACCAGGTTTTGTCGTCTCCATTCGGTTGTCACAATAAAATAAATACAGAAATAATTTAAAAAATAAAGAAATCTGACAGATTAGGCGTGTCTTATTAATTGAGAGAGCAAATATCCACATGTCAAGAAATATTGACATGTGAAAAGAGAATACAGTGGTCCCTCGCTATAACACCGTTCACCTGTCGTGGCCTCGGAGTCTCGCGGAGTATTTAGTCCAATTTTGCATGCCTTTTTTTTTTTTTTACAGTGTTCTGTGTTCTGCGTATCTGTTTATAAGAATCTTGTTGCCCAGAAGAGAAAAGAGCACCAACAACTACTCATAACTGTGTTTGTCACTCGGAAACAGACACCTGCTGCAGCGAGATGTGAGTGGGAAAAGGCGCGGCGTCAGGACGCAGAGTCCTGATCTGTGAAATACTGGTGAGTCACTATTAATAATTTCTTATGTGTCCGACCTCGTTCGTTGATCGTTAAAATTAATTCGTTAGTTCTAAATGCCATCATAATTATTTATAGGAAAACGTTCTATTTTTATTTCTCAAACAAATGTTTGGGCCTGAAAACAGTTTGGTATTATTTTCCTACTAAGGTTTGAACTTTGAGAGTGTTTACACATGACAGAAAAGTGAGAAAATGTTCATGCCTGATTGAGAAAGTGTATAAACTGTGTAGTGAGGGGTTTTACAGCTTTGAAACGTCTATAATAATTGTAAAAAATAACGCTGACTACGTCGCGGTTTCGCGTATTACGGGCTATTTTTTAGAACTAACTCCAGCGATTAATGAGGGACCACTGTAACACTTTATTGATTATATACTACAAAACAATTGATACGACAGCTGCTTTTGATACTCTATTGGCACGCGTCGTGATTGGTGGAGTTCTTTTTCATTGCCGTCTTCCCGGCTTCCATGTTGTAAAATGAGGGTGTGTCTGAAGCGGAGTCTGAATATTCATGGGCGTGTTTATTATAATTACGATCGTTTCCGCCCGCTGCATTTATCAAGATCACGTCAGGCGTACGCCAGAAATGGGCAGGTGCGCACTGCTTGATACATGTCACGGTGACTTTGGTGTATTTCAAGTTTACGCCGTAAATTTACGCCACAAGTGCGCAACATTGATACATGAGGCCCAGTGTGAGCAGCTGGAGCATGTGTAACCACATTGTGCCGCTGCTGTGAGAAAAAAAAGAAAATTACACGCCACCCACAGGATTCAAACCTGAAATTTACAAAGGCTCTGATTGCCAGCCTGAAACTTTACCATTGTGCTACCATCGCTGGCCTGTAAATGGTGCGGAAAAATGTCTGAAATCAACAAGGACATGGACGAGGTGCGCTGTGTGCGGCCGCTGCAGCCCGGCAAAAGGCGAAAGATTTTTTATGTATTTCCACATGAGGACACCAGGCAGAGACATGCGCCTCATACAGGAATGTTGTAAGTTCATGTCCTTCAAAACACAGTGCGTGTTCTCCAGCTGGGACGTCCAGGAGTAGAGATCACAACAGCAGTGGCTGTGGGCGGACACGGCCCCGTCCGTTCAGTGACCAGTTCAACATGTCACTCTATGTTATGTGGTCACTCATTTTCATTATTTATTATGTAATTGCGCATGTAGGTATTGTCGGAATTATTTATATTACTGTCCTGGCGGTGGTTTCTGTGTTTTTAATGTGTGCACTGAGTCGTCATCCAGCTGTCAGTGTGCTGCGATCAGCTGACAGTCCCCTCCCCGTGCTGTGTGCACTCAGACTTGGCTGTCCGGCCCACATGTGATCAGATGTGTAAATACATATAAGCATTTTATGCAAGTGTGCCCCCCACCCCCCAGCACACCACATGTGTTGGAGGTAGTGGGGAGGGTGGGCACAACACACGTGCCCCCCCCCCCACTACCCAGTAGTAGCCCAATTTCCACCAGCACCCTGTTGGGCAACAGTGCTGGTGGTGGTCGTTGTTAACCTGGACCTCAACCGATCCAGTATGAAAATTCGATTTGTACTCGGCATGGTGATTTTGACTTGTTTTATGCCAGATGCCCTTCCTGATGCAACCCTACTCAATTATCTGGGCTTGGGACCAGCACTCAGCATATACTGGCTGCACACCCCATGTGGCTGAGTTGTCTGACCACAGTTGATTGATTGACTGATTTCTATTCATATAAAATGTAAACATGTGTAAAATAATACAGTAAAAAATGTATTAAATAGACATGGATAGATAAATGTACTGGGTAACACAAAAAAGCATAAGTGCTTGTTTCCATTGTGGCCCAACAATGTCAAACTCAGGAGTGGTGGAATCATGAATTGAACTTTGATTTCATTCACAACTTCAGGATGTCAAGGGCATGGACAGGTATTTACATGGAGATATTTGCACACTGACTGCCACCTGTGCAGATTTGTGACAATTGTCAATCAAGAGTGACATCAAAGCCGCATGAGTTCTGATATGACCCTTCAGACTGAGGTCGCATTGCAAAAAGTCGATTCAGGACAATACACATACGTGGCCCAAAAGGAAACTGTAAAAAAAAAAAAACTAAAGAAATCTGATTCCATGTGACTTGTGCTGTTCACGCTGTCATGAAAAAATCAGATATGAGTCACATATGAGCACAAAATCAGATTTGGGCCATATCTGACCTGAAGTCTGAATATAGTTTTAGTTTTATGGACACTTTGCAGACCCAGTCACTGGCTCACTGACTTGCTGATTCACAGACTGATGCCATTAATCCCATGCTTTCCATGCAAATTGCAGGGGGAGAAAGAGATTTTTTTCCCTCCCCTTTCTTTGTGAGTTCAAGTCAAGTTATAACATGCTAAACCATAAAACAAATACAAGATTCTCATAAGGAAACAAGCTGCTTACCATAACAGTTCTTTCTGTCTGGTTTCAGTTTATAGCCGCTGAAGCAGGCACATGTTCCGTTACCCAAACACTGCTGAGCACAACTCCCTGAAAATAATAATTAATGACTGTAATCAAAAGATCATATCAGTTCACATTCACAGACTGTTGTTTATCAGAATCAAAATTACATGGCTTTTATTAATCCAGAAGGAACTTGCTTAATGTTTTATAATACTGTACCTTTGCACTGATCATTCAATAAAGGATTATCTTCTTTATCATCAGAGGATTTCTGGTTATTTATAGCTGGGTAAGAGAAAATCACAAGATATGAGACCTTCCAATGTTTTAAGGAGTGACAAATAAGTGATCTGTCAATTACTCCACTGATTATACAGACAAGTCAGTGGGTTAGCTTGTCATTATGCACGGCAAATTTAGTCATTCTGAAGCTGTAACCAGGAAAATGTGTGGCACTGAGTTAAAGAAGTGAAATGGTGTCAAAGTTGAAGTTACAGCATGTAAAATAAGTATTGAACAAGTCACCATTTTTTTTTTCAGAAAATATATTTCTAAAGGTGCTATTGACATGAATTTTCACCAGATGATGGAAACAACCCAAGTAATCCACACATGCAAAGAAACCAAAACAAATAAGTACAGATAATAAATTATGAGTAATAAAATGGAATGACACAGGGAAATTTATTACAGAAATTATAAAAGCCTTTGTTGGTAATGACAGTTACCAGTTACCGTTGCGGCCACTGGACACACAAGGTCCACACTGTCCCAAGGTCCTTACAGACACTATCTCCTTATGCTATAAGCCAATGTGAGTCTCTATGACGAGACTGTGCAATCACTTATATTTAAGAGATTTATCTGACGTTTTGTTAATTTGACAGAAATGTGCATGTGCACTGTTTATCTGACCCTGATTTGTTTTTGTTTTGTTTTTTGCTCTGTATACAAAATAAATAAATAGATAGATAAATAATTCTGAAACATTGTTAAAGTATTTTGGCACACATTTAATTCTGCAATTGTCACTGAAATTTTTCATGTAAAAAATTTTGAGATTATATTTGCAAAGATAAATATAAATGAGACATAAATGTTCAGAATCAATAAAAGAAACTTGGATTCTTGTGCCCTGTTGTTTTTAATGATGTATTTAGGAGAGAATGGGTGGTGGGCGGGTGGAAATAAGTTTTATTTGACATTTATTTATATATACATTTCTTTCATATAATGTCTATGATCAGCACTCTGAATTCCTATCAGCTGCAAAGATTATGTCATATTGAGTCATACTGTCGCAGCAAAAACTAAAAGTAATAACCACAAGGGAAATACAGAAAAAAGGGAAAACAAACAACAACAAAAAAACAGAAAAAACTAATAAAAAATTCAAAAGGAGAGAGAAAACAAAAGCAGCCACCACGAGAAAAAAAAGAAAAAAAAATGGAAAATAAAGAACAAGAAAAAGAAAAGACAAAGAAAAGAAATAAATATGGTAAAAATAAGACAGAAAACAAGGGGGGAAAAAAAATCAAAGGAATAACCACATGAATCCAGTAGGGGGAGCACAGACCTAAGGGTGACCACAGATCAACTGTGCAGCCGACATACATTTCCTGAAATATTAAACCTTAAATTAACGCTTTATCCCTCTTTTATTCAAATTACAATTCATCACAGTGAGGCACATTTTTACTCATTTTTTTTTCTTTTTGTCTCAGGTGAGGCTCATAACTAACTTTGCTACAGATGGAAAAACCTAAATATTTAGTCTGCTGCATTCCACTCATGCAACCCACGTCAAGAGTGTCTTACCTACTGTCGGCAAGGTCTGGTTGTCTGACGTTCCATCCGTGCAGCAGGTCCGGGACACGAGACCACACTGGTAGCCCACAGACAGGCTGTGATCACACGGCAAGCCCTGCTCCCGTGTTTCCTTACCCAGGAGACAGCAGTCACAGCACACCTGAGGAATAAAATACAACAGAAACTTCCATATTCACAAATCTAATTACTCCAATAACAAATCATTTCAAAGCCAGACTCCCTACTCAGCTCCTAGTGAACTTCTACATAAGCACAATAGAGTGCATCCTCTGCTAAAGTGCTACAATGTGACACTCCAACTGCACAGCAGAGAACCGGAGAGACTTGGCTTAGATAATTAAAAATTGCACAGAGGATCGTGGGTACCAATTACCTAGATTTGTATGAGGGCCATTAATATCATCGTGTACCCCACCCAATTTCAATTCAGTTTATTTAACTTATATAGCACCAAATTACAACAAAGTTGCCTCAAGGTGCTTCACGTGAGTAAGGCCTTACCAACCTCGAGAGCAAGCACACAGGTGACAGTGGTAAGGAAAAACCCCCTCTGGTGATGTTCAGGAAGAAACCTCAAGCAGACCAGACTGAGAGGGGTGACCCACCGCTTAGGCCATTCTAACATAAAGGTTTACAATACAGAACACAACACAACAATTGATGAGAGTCCATGCAGGCGTCCAGTCTACCATGGGGTGGGGGTTTAGGGAGGGGAGTCATCAATTGTGAGTTAACTACGGACAATCCTGCGCTTAATCTCTATTAAAATTTTTAATTGATTGACAACACTACTTTATATCACAAGTATGTTTTTAAACTTTTATCTGTCATATTTGCAGATAACAGAATTAATTCAATCAAGTATCCTGAACATTCACCAAAGTCTAACAACAGCACTGGTCAGGGTGGCAGAGAAGCTGGAAAA
Source organism: Thalassophryne amazonica (assembly GCF_902500255.1). Taxonomy (NCBI): domain Eukaryota; kingdom Metazoa; phylum Chordata; class Actinopteri; order Batrachoidiformes; family Batrachoididae; genus Thalassophryne; species Thalassophryne amazonica. The sequence continues at coordinate 39,138,947 of NC_047110.1, read as the reverse complement.
TAGATGTACCAAGTCGGAGTTATGTGCCACCTATCGGTACCATTTTTTAAAAATTTTTATCTCTCATTGAACCAAGCAGAGGGATTTCAGAAGAGTGGGTGTATGTGTGATGTAAACATCTAAAATAATAAACTAGCAGCTACAGACACAACTGGAAGTCCTTGACTCTACCCAATGACACTAGGCTTCAGTCCAGTCTTGGATGTCACTGGGAGCAAAGTATGCTGCTCATCTTCAACAATCTGAAGATACAAGGAAGACTGTTGATATATGTCACACACTTCCCTCCTTTTCTCACTGTCTCCATTGTTGGTAGCCACAGTTCAGGATGATGTATGCAGTGGTCTGCTAGGCATATCCACCATCCATACAGGTTGACATTCCTAATGCTGTGTTCCCATCTACCACCTATCACCCTGCAGAGTGTTTTGGCCCACAGAGGGATGCAACTCAAGTGTAACAAGTGTCACATGAGGCATTCCCAAAGATATGATTGCCATACCATATTCATTGTATGTAGTGCACTACAGGCCATTGTGCTCCTGACGTTCAGTTCTGTCTCTACACAGGCAACATGAGACTCAAGGTATTTAAAGTTTTCTGTAACCTCAAGGTTTGTGCCATTGCCAGTTTTAACCTGTGTATCTTTAGTGTTGAAGACCACGAGTCTTGATTTTGTGGCATTTAACTTTAGGCCAAATTTCCCATATCCTGATTCCAAGGCCAGAAGCAATTTTCAGACTTTTGTCGCCATGTCAGATGTTAAAGCCATATAATAGGGAACCGCAGTCTCGTTTGTGGGCCGGCGCTAAACGGTTAAAATATGACGCATATGACATCATTTCTCTACTTCCGAGGATGGAAACACTGCATTTTCTCTGAGACTGTGGGCAAATTACACAGCAAACAAAGTGAAAATACAAAGAAAAAGTGACGATGTGGTGGAAAGTGGACATATGTTGCGGTTTGTTTATGACCCAGAGCTCAAACGTGTCCAGGTGATCATGTAGGCGAGAGAACGTAGCTCCTATGCTTAGCTGTGTAGACTAATACTTACTGACACGGCGTCTCCCATTCGCCTCGTCTTGTTTTCTCCACTGGGAACTGAAAAAAACTGCACTTTTTGTGACTGCTTTGGTGATTGCAACCAAAAAAAAAAAAAACGCTACGCCAGAGCGGCTGTCTCATAATTGGTCAAATCCCACGATATCACACAGGCTTCAAACGAGACTGCAGTGCCCTATTGGCAAAGTCCAGGTCTGTCATCATGACAGGGCCAACTTTCTGACTTCTTCTTGGGACTAGTGTGAATTCCAGCTCTACTTCTTTGCCGTTGATCTCCTATCTAAGGGCAAAATCCATTGCTATAATAAAGGGGATCAATGTTTCTCCTCAAAGCATCCTAACCAAGATCTAGAAATAGGGAGCTTCTGAATCGGATGGCTCATCAAGAGATACGTAGAAGCACTCCAGGTTATGTTCCATCCATTTGACTGTATTTTCATCTGTGAATTTATCAATTCTTTCATCCACAAGTCAGTATGGACTGTAAGCAACAGCCCTAAACTACTGAACACAAATGGCTGAAATTTGACAGGTTTCTCATTTGTCTCGAATAACAAGTGAAAAGGAGAACACTGTGTGCATATTTTTTCTCAAATTGTGGCCATTGATTCCCCTTCCATAAGTTTACAGCAGGCTTATTGAATGTGTTTTACAGTAAAATAATTTGCACTCAAAACACAGTAAAGTGCTTTATTGTTAAAAGATAAAATTGGGAATCAAACAGTGGTGGGCACAGCTAACCAGAACGTTAGCTTCGATAACTGGTAATGAGCTAACTGAAAAGTTATCGTTTTTAACACTAAACGGTCTAAAAACTTATCGGAAGCTACAGATAACCGATAACTTTCAATTTTGCCTCAAATACACACTCAGCTACTAAGAAGCAGATTTTGATTTTAATCACCGCCAAAGCTTCTAACAGAAGCAATAGCAAATGGCAAAGAGACAGCACTTCAATCTTTGTGCGCTCTGCCCCCTACTATAGGAAAGCATTGTTTACCCAGACAGGACACAGTGGTCCTTCGATGAGGCAGAGGTCTTGAAATGGAAAGCAGGTTTGAATTATGGTTTTGCTTTATAAATAAAATTCTTCTGAATAGAATAACTACATTAATGTAAACTCTTAAAATGTACAAAGTGATATATAACACATATCTGTTAATTTTAAAATAATGCACTAATTCTGAAGATTTGAACATTAACACATAGATGCCCAGAGGGGATTATGGGTAAACTAAGCCTCCGCTCATACTGATTGGTTGATTCATTCGTTCTATGTAAAAACCAACACAAGTGAATAAATGTAACATGTTGGTGTTTACAAATAAATGTACTTTTGTAAAATATGTCATTTTTTCATTTGTACAAAAAAAGAAATAAATTTTCAAGATCCCGCTAGACAGCGCCTAAGCGCACGAGACAAGGTTTCTTTCAATAACAAGAACTGTCAAAAAACTTTTGCGTGTGTGGTTGGAAATGTGTGGCGATAGGAATCGCCATTTGAATGCTTGAATAATGATGTCAGTTACACAAAGAAATCAAATAATAGTGAAAACATGTTCGGTGTCATAACACATCAAACAGTCGCTCCGTGAGGTGTCATAACACCCGATCAGTTACCGGCTCGGTGCGGTGTTATAACAGATCAATCAGTTGCTTCGTGTGGTGTCATAACATCAAGCCTGGTTCACATGGCAAGATAATTAGGCTGATATCGGACCCGATCTTCCCCTTCCGACAATCTTAAGGACGCCCCGACAATCATGATGATGCTAAATATAATCTTATCAGATATTCCTGCCATGTGTGGTGCGTTAAGAAGGATGTAAGGAGCTAAATGTGATATGCAGCCAATCAGAAAGCGAGGTGTCTGACCTGGGAATGTTCATGCGTGAAATCTGTTCGTGTGTGTTGTTTTTACCATGTGGCTAACACCACACACTGTACAACTAAACCTGTCAGAGCTATGATTTTTTATCTCCATGTATGTGGTCTCTCAGGTTTTGGAAACCTACAAATAATTTTAAAATCCTGCATTCGACAACACTGTGATATAACCAGTCACCAGGAGATGGCAGTGTTCTATGCATTTTGATGCCGGTTATATCACGCGGCCTGAATCACAATTTAACAGACTTTTTGGCTTTTGGGGGAAGCAACCTGGGCATCTTCTGGCATTTTTACATAAAACAAATACAATAGCAATGTCTATAAACCCAGAAAATATATTCACGAGAGTTTTAGGCACAATATACAAAGCGTTTAATGCTGTTGTCCATGTGGAGCCTGATCAGAGTGTCTCAAATGCATTTCTTCTGTCTTAAACTTTTACCCAGAATGCACTGCGCACACACCATGTCCACACTAAAACCTTTAAAATTAGTCCAATACTTTAAAACTAAAACATATATCTGATATTTTCACTTATAAAACTTCAGACGTGACGTTAATTTAAATAACTTGTCCGAAATTAGGTTGGTTAAAATTTTAACCATAAGTTAAAACTGTATGCCTCAGGATGACTTAGGTGATATTGCCAGCATATCACTATGTGGTCAAAAGAAATGAGCTATTTTCCTTTTCTATGACCAGTTCTCCTTTGCCTGCAGAGGACAGAGCGGTTTATTCTAGAACTAGCTCTTCTCTGTTTGTAGAGGATAGAACTGTGCATCTACTACAAAAAGCTATGTCTACAAAAATGTTAGCGGACTAAAAGTATCGGACCAAAACTTATCGGAAGATCATAGGTCCGATGATGGTTTTCAAAGTTATCTGAAACGCTAATCTGATAATGAAAACATTATCTTCGCTAATTAGCGGTTAGCGGATTAGTAGAACTGTGCCCACCACTGGAATCAAACTAACATTAGCAAGCTATTGGGGAAATAAGACATAAGCTCATGTTAAAGTTGAAAAAGAGCAGCTCAAAAAAACCTCTCACCGTAGAACATGTGCATGTCCCACAGAATACCGGATGGCTCATTAGGCATGTCACAGAGAATACAAGAACTCATGAAATTCAGCGACATACAAAAGTCAACCATCATACCTTAACAGCAATTACACCAATTGATGTGACCAATCTTACTGAGTTCAAATGAATGACACAGACTTCTGTTCACCCACCCTGTAAGTAAACCTTTTCTCTTTGCTGACATAAACTGAGCACATTTACAGGATGAACTTCAAGCTGCACTACATGGCAGATCAAGTAAAGACATGCTGTCCCATCAGCAATTATCTCATCCTGACAAGAAAAATGTACCGACTTGCACCCTCTTTCCAATTTTTTAGGGATATTTATCTTCTTGATGTGCTGCTGCCACGATATGAAAAACCGTAGCCCACAGAGAGATGGACTGAAAAGTGTAAATAGAAAGAACAGCTGAAAAATGTCTGACTGTGAGTCTGCAGAAGATTCCACAGATGGAGAGAAATTACTGTATAATCTACTTAAAAGTAACACATTCCACTAGTCCATGACAGCCATTTACAGACTGTACACAATAATTTAACTCTCTTTCTCTCAGCTTGATCACGTTTATTTTTATTTTATTTATTTATTTTTGCAGAGCAGTTTTAAGTAAAATCTCACCTCATTTCTAGGAAATTTACTATCTAAGTCTGTGGATTTGTGCATAAGCGCTGTTTTGAGTCATTTGTAATAGATGCTTTTCTTAATTTTCATCACCCTCAGCCAATTGCAAGCCATCTCAATGCTTCCAACCTTTGAGGGGTGCAAACATTAATGTAATTATCATATATGCAAACTGAGCTTGCTGAGCTAGTTTGTGAGCAAATAACATACTGTGTTAATACGTATGTGTTTATTGGGTAAATGCGAAGCTGCTATCAAGTAACCAAGTTCACAATCCTTTTGTAAGATTAAATATTTATAGATGTTTTGTGTGCGAAGTACAAGAATCGGGACAAACTCTGATTTTTCGCACTCCCGAAACTGACCACCATTTCCGAAAGGGTGCTTCACATTTCTGGTATTGGAACAGGACTCTAAATCTGATGTCTGAGCTGCATAGCAAATTATTTCAATTTGGTCAAATTACTTTATAATAAATGATTTTGGGCTAGTATTAGGATACGATTTAGGGTTTATTTTTTTCTGAAATGCATACAAAGCTTTGTGCTCTTCTAGATGTTATATGTCATTGCAAATTTTCACTGTGGTTCAGGACCAATTCTGGAATGTTTTCAGTTTGCAAAGTGGACAGAAAATCTGTAATGATCAGCTGCATATTGAGAACACAATATCAGTGGCCTACCACAGCTGTAGTCTCACCCATTCTGCTAGAACATGCTGATAAATTCTGCATCGCCAATTACTACCATGGTGGCCCTCTCACCCTCCTGTTTGCAGGATGTGCAGTTAGAAGCATGCAAATTCTAATCATGACTATGTGCAAACACAAACGCACCTTTGTAGTCTTGTTCTCACAGGTGTTGGTAAAGAGAGACTCACAGGCTCCCTGGTATTTGGCCATGTTGATACCAGTGGTGCACATGTTGTCCTCGAGCACTGTAACACAGCACTGCTCTTGCACTATCCTGTCAGCAAGAAAAACCACAGAAACAGGTCATACATTTATTCTCAACTCTATCAACACCATCGTCAGTGGAAAACAGCACTTGCATGAAGTGCACTCCATAAACTCAGCCTCAGGCAAACCTGATGCAGCTCTCACAGCTGTCACACTAAAGATGAGTTGCTGAGTTAGCCAAATGTTTGTTTTGAAATGCTGACATCACAGGACTTAAAGACAGCTGAGCTGCACTTCAAGAGGCCATTGTCTATTGCTAAAAATCTGAGTTAAACATAAGTACCTAAGTCAACGTAAGTACCTTGTGCTGTGCTGACCCAGAGGTCGGCACAGCAGATCCGCGATGGATCTGCGTGTTGATTTAGCACAAGTTTTACACCGGATGCCCTTCCTGACGCAATTCCATCTTACATGGAGAAAGGACAGGGATGGACTTGAAGCTCTGGAAACAAACACACTAACTGCTTAACTGCTAACGCACCTCATGCAGGATAAAGGCCCAGTCACACAGCACGCTGCGATAGCTGAACGAAGGAAAAACGTAAAAAACTGTTGAACAGGTGGACGAATGATCCTGCACCTTTCCCATCACCGAAAAGCCTGCTAATCAAGACTGCAAAAAGGAACGGAACAAAACTGAAACTAACAGAATCAAAACAAAAAATTCACAATGATGTGACCAACAGCGGGTATGAGACCAAGCACAGCAAGCCCTGTCCGCATGTCTGCAGTACTTGCAGGGGTGGGATTTGGTTGTCTTGACAACAGGTGAGATGTTTTGTCTTCACAACAACAACGTGTGTGCACACGCAGGCCAGCCACAAACGGTTGGAGCGTGCATAAATAGTTAAAGTAGTTGATAAAATGTTCTTATTGCTATTGTTTCTGTATGATAATATTGCTTTTCATCCCACACATGGACAAGTCATCAGCGATACAAGGATGTTACGTGCAACTCATCGTAGCTTTAGTTATTGATACGTTCAGATATTGTCAACGTAACATTACATCAGACTTGGGAGGTTGGACGAAACTGGACGACAGTCACACATAGGGTTATGTATTGAATACCGGTTCCTGTTAAGAATCAGTAAGAAATTATTCAATCCACTGACATCAATAGCCTTTTTGTCAAACGGTTCTCTTATTGCAGACCTGTTGCTTCTGCAGTGGGTCTGCTTGAAGCAATGAAGCAACGAAGCAGCGCTGCGACCCACGGCTTCGCTGGTTCTCTGATTTGCTGCTTTTCAGAAGCGGCAGGTTCACAATTTCTTTAACTCCACTTCAAAGCCATTTAAAGATGTCAGTCGTAAGTAACCTTTGTGCAGATTAAAGTCACTACCTGGATTCTTGTCTTGGTTGCAGGGAAGAAACGAGAATCGCAATGGTTCTCTTACAGCATTAACTTTAATTAAATGTATTTTGTCAATTAATCTGTCAATTATTTTTTGATTAATCAATTAATCTAGCTTTTTAATTAGTATGGTAATTGTTTTCTGATAAATCAATTATCCTTTAGTTAATTTCCCACTAAATCATAACCATAAATTCAATCAATAACTCAACCAAAATATTTTGTCAAAAAAGTATCTAGTTTCCAGTTTTTACGATTAGCTGTATTAGGGGAAACCCAGGCACGGTGAATCAGTAGCTATATCTGCAAAACTACAAATATATTTGCAGCAGTTATGTCATATTTTGTATGCATAAAGACATCCTCCTTATAAATTACTGTTTTGTTTTTGGATACATTAAGGGCAAAATTAAGTGGCAAGGGAAGTGTTTTTTCCTATCAAAAGTACATTTTGTGGCTGTCTTTGTATTTATTTCTAACAACAGAGGAAAGGTGGCCCAAAAAATTGTTATTAGTTAGAAGACTACCCTGTCCGACTGATGAGCATGTGTTATGACTTCTCCAGGCTCCATCAGCTATTTGATAACATGACTCATGTGTGTCACATGCACCTGGGGCACAGTGAATCAGTCTAGAAAGGGATTTACTAAGGCCCAGTATCAAGTGGATGACAAATATTACTTGTTGAAGCTTAAACATTTACAACCCCAATTCCAATGAAGTTGGGATGTTATGTAAAATGTAAATAAAAACAGAATACAATAATTTGCAAATTCTCTTCAACCTATATTCAATTGAATACACCACAAAGACAAGATATTTAATGTTCAAACTGATACACTTTATTGTTTTTGTGCAAATATTTGCTCATTTTGAAAATGGGTGCCTGCAACACGTTTCAAAAAAGCTGGGACAGTGGTATGTTTACCACTGTGTTACATCACCTTTCCATCTAACAACACTCAATAAGCATTTGAGAACTGAGGACACTAATTGTTGAAGCTTTGTAGGTGGAATTCTTTCCCATTCTTGCTTGATGTACAACTTCAGTTGTTCAACAGTCTGGGGTCTCCATTTTCGTATTTTGCGCTTCATAATGCGCCACACATTTTCAATGGGTGACAGGTCTGGACTGCAAGCAGGCCAGTCTAGTACCCGCACTCTTTTACTATGAAGCCACGCTGTTGTAACATGTGCAGAATGTGGCTTGGCATTGTCTTGCTGAAATAAGCAGGGATGTCCCTGAAAAAGACTTTGCTTGGATGGCAGCATGTGTTGCTCCAAATCCTGGATGTACCTTTCAGCATTGATGGTGCCATCATAGATGTGTAAGTTGCCCATGCCATGGGCACTAACACACCTCCATACCATCACAGATGCTGGCTTTTGAACTTTGCGCTGGTAACAATCTAGGCGGTCTTTCTCCTCTTTTGTCCGGAGGACACAATGTCCATAATTTGCAAAAGCAATGTGAAATGTGGACTCATCAGACCACAGCACACTTTTCCACTTTCTGTCTGTTCATTTCAAATGAGCTCAGGGCCAGAGAAGGTGGCGGCATTTCTGGATATTGTTGATGTATGGCTTAACTTGCATTTGTAGATGTAGTGACGAACTGACAATTAACTTTTAACTGACAATGGTTTTGTGAAGTGTCCCTGAGCGCACACGGGAAGATCCTTTACACAATGATGTCGGTTTTTAATGCAATGTCGCCTGAGGGATCGACAGTCATGGGCATTCAATGTTGGTTTACGGCCTTGCCACTTGCGTGTAGAAAGTTCTCCAGATTCTCTAAATCTTCTGATTATATTATGGACAGTAGATGATGGAATCCCTAAATTCCTTGCAATTGAACATTGAGAAACATAGTTCTTAAACTGTTGGACTATTTTTTCACACAGTTGTTCAACAAAGTGGTGATCCTCACCCCATCTTTGCTTGTGAACAGCTATGCCTTTTGGGGATGCTCCTTTTATACCCATTCGTGACACTCACCTGTTTCCAATTAACCTGTTCACCTGTGGAATGTTCCAAATAGGTGTTCTTTGAGCATTCATCAACTTTCCCAGTCTTTTGTTGCCACTGTCCCAGCTTTTTTGAAATGTGTTGCAGGCATCCATTTCAAAATGAGCAAATATTTGCACAAAAACAAAAAAGTCTATCAGTTTGAACATTAAATATCTTGTCTTTGTGGTGTATTTAACTGAATATAGGTTGAAGAGGATTTGCAAATCATTGTATTCTGTTTTTATTTACATTTCACACAACATCCCAAATTCATTGAAATTGGGGTTGTAAATAACACAGCCTTATAAACAATAACTTGCTGTATTAAATCCACAACAGCATGACCTAAACCTATGCATAATGTTGTTATGCTGCCACAAAACAACATTTCTGATCCACTGTCCCCAGGCTTCCCCTATAATTAACTTCGAAAAGAGTCGGGATGTTGCAAGTCAGAAGTTGGACTTGTTTCCGGTGGGCTGCACCTTGTCACCAATCCTGTTTGTGATATTCATGGACAGGATATCGAGGTGTAGTCGGAGGAGGAGGGTCTCCAGTTTGGTGGGCTCAGGGTCTCATCACTGCTTTTTGCAGATGATGTGGTCCTGTTGGCTTCATCGGCCAGTGTGGAGTTTCAGTGGAGTTTGATTTTGACATGTGAGTAATATATACGAGGGCTGTCAATAAAGTATAGGTCCTTTTTATTTTTTTCAAAAACTATATGGATTTCATTCATATGTTTTTACGTCAGACATGCTTGAACCCTCGTGCGCATGCGTGAGTTTTTTAATGAAAGACGTGCGGACGGGTCCGCGCATCGGGATGCAGCCGGTGCGGTGCCACGGCACAGGAAAAACACCTCCGTGTTGATAACCATTTGTAAAATCCAGGCAGCTTTTGATGGCTTTCAGTGGAGTGAGTATATGAGAAATTGTTTAACAGCTGGACATGTTCCAACTTGTCCTTAACGGTTCCAACAGAGGTGTTTTTCCTGTGGCGGAGCGTCGCAGCGGCTGCGAGCCGACGCTGCAATCCGTCCGCACGTCTTTTATTAAAAAAAATCTCCTTTAACAGTGGAATATCCGGATAAAATGCTGAAAATGACTTCTTCTGAAACTTCTCTGTTCTCTCACGACGTCCTGGATCAATAGAGCCTGAAATGTGGAGGTTTTCAGCTTGAAACAGGCTGACAACAGCGCCTGAGAGCGCTGCGCGACGTCTCGCACCGTGGGAAGTCCTTAAAGCGACAGTATCACCTCAAAATCTCTCATCAGCCGTTAAAATTTTCACCGAAAACCAGCTTAATTTTTCGAACCGTGTCCACTTCGATGTGTCTCACAGGTTTAGAAAAAATTTTGATCAAACAAAGCGCCAGTCTCTCAGCAACTTCTCAGACAAAGGAATTCCGATGAGGGGCTGGACGACTCCTCCCACAAGGAGTGCTCACAGGCGACTGACGTCACCGACAGGCGTGGAAAAACTCACGCATGCGCACGAGGGTTCAAGCATGTCTGACGTAAAAACATATGAATGAAATCCATATAGTTTTTGAAAAAAATAAAAAGGACCTATACTTTATTGACAGCCCTCGTAAAAGGATCAGGCACAGGCCGTTCTTATGAACGCATTATTATCCAAGCATCAGATTGTCTTTCAATTTCTCTGAAGTGTCTCTGTTACTGTAGTCCAATCAGTTAAGAGTGGGTGACTGAATCTTTGTGTTGCTGCTATTTTGTGAGACAGAAAACAGAAACCTCCTCACCTCTATCCTGTTTCCATTTCCAATAAGCCTCTTTATCAGCTCTTACCAGAAATCTCTTTCCACATAAACTAGATCTCAATTTCACGTCAGAAAGCACACCTCCTCCGCAGACCCTTTTAAGGCCATGCTCATGCTCCTGTTTTTGCTCCCCTACCCCCCCACCCCCCGTTCTTTCTCCCTTGCTTTTTTTTTGTGGTGCCTGAAGAAATCATTCCGAGATTCTGCTATTGCATCTCTCCATCCTCCCCTCATGTCACATTTCACCTCAAAAGTATTTCCTGAGTTTTGAAAGAGCCCCTCTTTTCTGATCCTACTAACTGTTATCCACCATCCTGGTCCCCCACAAACCCCTGTCCTTTTTTCTCCTCTCCTCACACTATAATTTAGGCAAATTTGGAATAATTGGTGTGGCTTTGGTGAATGTGTTTGCCATCAGTGTTCACAGGAGCAGATCTCTCTGGCTTATGGGCTCAACCTGAGGTGTTACACCTTATAGGGTTACCAGCATAGCTACTATTATCTCATAACTATTAGTGTTTCCTGCTCGCACATGAAGTGAATAATGCAACTGGAGTTTTATTGGGGAAAGGTAAAGTGATCTCACACTGTGGACCTACAGACATTTGCGCCATACATGGTACAAATGTCAGTATAACAGAAATTCTGTTATACTGCAACAAAGAGCAAGGAAAGCAAGTTTGAAATCCTGACAAGTATTCTACCAGCCCTCTTTAGCTTTGCAGTGTGTTACAGTCATCCCCAAGCCCAATTCATTCAACAGCAACTGGATAGTTTCTGTCAACTTTAGATTGTCTGTGCTGTTCTGCAGGGTTGTATTTAGGTTGAATTCAGAATTTTGTTATGGATTACATCACCATGTCCATATCCAATACAGTTCTAAACCACAAGTGTGATCAATAACAATCATTTCTCCAAAATCTGATGTGGAAATGAAAGTTATGCTCCAACCCCAGGTTCAGGTAATAGCAACATGTATTCTGTAACATGTACAGTGTATTGCTTGGAGAAATGTGCCACTAGATTTTCTCCTATGGTGATCATTTAATGTAATGTTCTTTTTACAAATGAGCACCATTGTACTGTAAATTCTAATATGTCAAGTTCCCTGGGGGGAAAAAAGGTTTGGAACAGTTTGCCTCACTTTATCCCTCAGTAAATGCACATGTTATGTATAGATAGATCTATAAGTAGTTGTGCAGTGATATAATCTTTGTAATAGTGCCTCTGTACACCACCACAATGGAGCTGAAATGAAATGAACTCTCAACGTTAATTCAAGGAATTTAACAAAAATATTGCATTAATCACCAGTTAGGAATTACTGCTATGTGTGTACATATTGCACTTCTTTCATTGTAACAACCCATAAATATTAGGGCAAACTAAATTTATAAATTATTTCAAAAACAAATCATCACTTTTAAAGGCAGTTTTCTTGACACAGGTCAGGTATGAATACATGACCATTTCCAAACCACTGAATATGTCATGGACTTCACTGACATCAATTATTAGCTAATACAAATAGTATGGTACTCTATGGTAAATCTGTCTGGAGGAGGCAGTTCTCATAAACTGTGTAACTGTCCAAATACTTTTTGGTCCTACACAGTTCCCAAGTAAATTAAACTCAGTTATAAAAAAAAAAAGCTGAATAGTTTTACAACACGTGACATGACACCAGAGGGTCTTCAGTTTGGTGGGCTCAGGTTCTCATCACTGCTTTCTGCATATGATGTGGTCCTGTTTGCTTCATCGGCTTGTGACCTCCAGCACTCACTGTAACGGTTCACAGCCAAGTGTGAAGCAGATGAGATGAGGATCAGTACCTCTAAATCTGAGGCCATGGTTCTAATGATGAAACCAATGGATTGCCTGTAGGGAATGAGGTGTTGCCCCAAGTGAAAGAGTTCAAGTACCTCGGGGTCTTGTTCATGAGTGAGGGGACAATGGAGCATAAGATCAGCCGGAGAATCAGCGCAGCAGGGACGGTATTGCATGCGGTCTACTATACTGTTGTGACGAAAAGGGAGTTGAGCCAAAAGGCGAAGGTCTTCATCTACTGGTCAATCTTCATTCCTACTCTCACCTATGGTCATGAGGGTTGGGTCATGACTAAAAGAACTAGATCGCAGTTACAAGTGACTGAAATGGGTTTTCTCAGGAGGGTGACTGGTGTCTCCCTTAGAGAAAAGGTGGGAAGCTTAGTCATCCATGAGGAGCTTGGAGTAGAGCCACTGCTCCTTCATGTTGAAAGGAGCCAACTGAGGTGGTTCAAGTATCTGGTAAGGATGCCCCCTGGGTGTCTCCCTAGGGAGGTGTTCCAGGCACATCCATCTGAGAGGAAACACTGGGGAAAACCCAGGACTAGGTGGGGAGATTATATCTCCACACTGGCCTGGGAACACCTCGATATCCCCCAGTCAGAGGTGGTTAATGTGGCCCGGGAAAGGGAAGTTCAGGGGGTCCTCTGCTGGAGTTGTTGCCCCTGCAACCTGATCCCAGATTAGCGGTTGAAGATGAGTGAGTTTCGGAACATTTTTCAAGTAAATACATTGCCTTTGGCTGTAAATTATTGTCTCACAGGTCTTATGTGCCCCTCTAGCTCCCAGTCTGACACCCATAGTGTGTAAATTTACTATCTTTGAAAGTAATATACCAGATACTACCTGCAGGTGGTTGACTCAGAAATGAGAGGAAGAGATGTGCAGTCTTCGTTGTCTGTGCCACGCTTCTGGCCATCCTTACAGCAGTCCTCTATGGAAATCTGCCCCATCCCTATAAATGATAAAGACAACATAAAGCATATGTGAACAGCTCAATACATTTGCCTGGAGATCTATCTGTAACATTCACAATGTGTTCATTATGTCTAAGCGTGACATTTTGAGACTATGTATTTCCCAGTTGCCAAATCAAATAATGCCACTTAAGTTGGTCATACTGAGATCAAAGCGCTGCAAAGTGAGTTGCTAAAAGTTGGCAACAGTCAAACTCTGTTTGGCAGTTTGGTGTGTCTGTTGGCTTTGAGCTGAAGACAATGAATGATGGGTACGTTGTTGTAGAAACTATAGAGCCTTTTCAACTGAAGCACAAGTCTGTGGTGATGTGGCTGTTTATTCTTGTGGATTAGACACCGTGGAATGCCCAGACTCTGTAAACAATCCCATCACGTACATTCATGTGCCTGTGGTTTGTGCGATCTTCCAAATGTGAAATAGCTTTGGCAGATCGGCTGCATTTTTTTTTTTTTTTTAGTTCAGACCGCAATCGTCATGCCAAATTGTCATTAAGGGTAAATTTCCCAAGACAAAAGAGAGAAAACAAATTTAGTAGGATATTACATTTTACTGAATCACTGTAACAGAATATGAGTTGTTTCTGGTTAAATACTGAATGCTGTGAATTATTGGGAATCCAACTGCTGATT